>NC_137676.1:38593954-39131454 GCF_963989245.1 Nansenia antarctica
GCTTCATACGCGATAGAATAGCCATTATACTCGACAATGTGGACATTAAACACGACAATGTGGACATTAAACATGATGTTATGGACCTTATACACAATGTTATGGACGTTAGAAACGATATTAAAGTCATTTATTCCTTCCAGAGGCTGTTTAACGTTGCAATGTTGTACCCGCGAGTAGCATTTTGCTACTTCCGGTAGCGCTTCATACGCGATAGAATAGCCATTATACTCGACAATGTGGACATTAAACACGACAATGTGGACATTAAACATGATGTTATGGACCTTATACACAATGTTATGGACGTTAGAAACGATATTAAAGTCATTTATTCCTTCCAGAGGCTGTTTAACGTTGCAATGTTGTACCCGCGAGTAGCATTTTGCTACTTCCGGTAGCGCTTCATACGCGATAGAATAGCCATTATACTCGACAATGTGGACATTAAACACGACAATGTGGACATTAAACATGATGTTATGGACCTTATACACAATGTTATGGACGTTAGAAACGATATTAAAGTCATTTATTACCTTTTAGAGGCTGTTCAAAGTTTCATTTTTCCTCCGCGACGCCATGTTGTTAGCCCCGCGCTAGCTAGCGGACTTTACACTCGATAATACAAGTATTCCTTAACCTTTCAGAAGAAGTTTCAACGTGAATTATGTCCTTCCTGGGCTTACAAATCCTCTCATGTCTCTTCACAGTGCCAGACTAGAGTCAAGCTCAACAGAGTCTTCTTTCCCCGCTGATTCCGCCAAGCCCGTTCCCTTGAACCATGCGACTTATAGTCCAGTGCGACTTATATGTGGTTTTTTCCTCTTCATGGCCCATTTTTGGCCTGCTGCGACTTATACTCGGGTGCGACTTATAGTCCGGAAAATACGGTATGCCATAGTAGCGCATGCGAATCATGAAAGCTTATATTATTATATAGTTCGCGATCTAATCGTATCGGATGAGAAATAGACATTAAACGGCATATATAGGCTACACAATAGCTAATCACCGCGACAAACAGCTATATTATATTTGAATATGATGACCGGAATATCTCACGTTTGTCCGGTAAATTGAAATCTTCCCGGACACGTTGACCGGCACAAAAACGGAAACCCTGAGACAGACACAGAAAGATAGCCAGACAGACACACAGACTGCATCCAAGATTCTGTCAGAGGGGATTTGGAGCGTGCCCCCTCCCCCCCCCCCCCCCCCCCCCCCCCAGTGACCTTGGCTAGGCTGTGGTGGAGCTGAGGGGCTCAACTGCCACTGACACAGGGAATCACAGTGAGGATAACCAGGACATGGGCTAGGCCTGAAATAGTGTGAATTGAATTGAAATTGAAACAGAAAGGGAAGGGGGGGTAAGGATAGAGTCCCCCATCCCATCCCTGTCCAGGTCTCCTCCGATCCCCCACCCCTCCATCTCTACTCCACTCTCTCTGAGACAGAGTAGGCAGGGTTCATGAGGCTGTGTGACTGGATTACTCTCTTGACTGCTGTGTGTGTGTGTGTGTGTGTGTGTGTGTGTGTGTGTCTGTGTGTCTGTGTGTGTGTGTGTGTGTGTGTGTGTGTCTGTGTCTGTGTCTGTGTCTGTGTCTGTGTCTGTGTCTGTGTCTGTGTCTGTGTCTGTGTCTGTCTGTCTGTCTGTCTGTCTGTCTGTCTACGCACGCATGTGCATCACATTGACACAGATGGTCATTATCACAGCTGTTAGATGCCCTCAACCCCCCCACCCCCCTCTCTCTCCTTCTCCCTCTCCCTCCCTATCCCCTCTCCCCCCCTATCCCCTCTCTCTCCTTCTCTCTATCCCTCCACACTACTCCAAATTTAGCAACCTCTCATTAATTACTGTGTGTGTGTGTGAGTGGTGGTGGTGTGTGGTGGTGTGTGGTTGTGTGTGGTGATGGTGAATGCAGCAGAACAGCCAATGAGGCCATTCAGGTTAAGTGTTCCGAAGAGCTCACTTGACGCCTGAAATTACCGGCCAACATTTTAGTCAAGCATTCAATGACCTTCAAGGGCACACACACACGCGCACACACACACACACACACACACACACACACACACACACACACACACACCCAGATACTCCACGCATGATGGTGGTGGTCCCAAACTAGTCCAGTGCCTCAGTGTTTTGACGTTAGTTTGTTTCTGTCAGCTGGGATGTATTGTAAGTCCTGAGGCCTACTCAGAATGTCTGTCTGGGGGGGGGGGGGAGAAACTATGTCTAAAAAGTGTTATTGGGTTTCACCATTTAAAAAAAAAACATATACACAAATACCCACAAATAAAAGGTGACAATCTGTACTTTTGATTTCAAAATCCAAACTTTTGAAGTAAAAGAGAGAGGAGAAAAAAAAGGCTTGACCGTCCCAATACTTATGCAGGGCGCACTGTATGTCTTTGTTCAGACTGTACAGTATCTTTATTTATTAATGAATGTCTAATTGGAATGTTTATAGCGTGTGTGTCGGTGTGTGTTCTCTAGGTCTGGACGATCTCTCGGACTACGACCCCAACCTCCTGAGTGACCCCCAGTGGCCCTGTGGGAAACACAAGAGGGTCCTGATCTTCGCCTCATACATGGTGAGAGACGGAGGGTGGGAGAGGACGAGAGAGAGAGGGGGAGACGGACGGACGGAGTAGAAAGAGTTTACGTTCGTTCTGTCTAAGGAATTACACTCCCCTTGCTATCTATCCAAACCATTCTCACTGAAAGTGTATCACTGCCGCTAACGCCCCTCACACACACACACACACACACACACACACACACACACACACACTGATGTCCATCCGACATCCAAGACAATTATCCCACATGCCGAGGCTTAGGCTTATCCTTCTGCTAGGCTGAATTAAAAAGCTTGGCTGGCCATACACACACACACACACACAAACACCCCCCCCCCCCCCCCCGCACACACACACACACACACACTGTACTGTTCAACCTCAAAGACCACGACAGGCAGCTTTGTCACAGAGACAGAGTCAACCAATAAAAAAAGGCTTATGCCATCTCTGAGCGCCTCGCTAATACCTAGCCTCACTAATTATACACACAGGCCCTCAACGTCAGACCTATATATACACACACACACTGACGCCATGGCAGTACACACACAAACACACACACACACGCAGCCAGCACAGTCACAGATAACGCTAGCGTCAGCGTTGGCGACAGGACTGCATCGTCACACCAGAGACAAATCCCCCCCTATAACTCCTTCAATCAATGGTTCCGTTGGCCCTGGCCTGGATAGCTGCCATCTTGGTCGGTTGCTGTCGTAATCCCTTGACTTTGTCCTCACGTTGACACTGTCTGTTACGAGAATACGTGATGTACAAGTACCGGATGTTTATTGACCCACATACGTACAACTGTTGATTGTATGGGACCTCATTGTTATCTTGCCAAAAAAAGCATGGTTGAAGATATCTCTCTCTCTCTCTCTCTCTCTCTCTCTCTCTCTCCCCCCTCTCTCTTTCTTTCTCTCTCTCTCTCCCCCTCTCTCTTTCTCTCTCTCTCTCTCTCTCTAGACCACAGTGATCGAGTACGTGAAGCCGTCAGATCTGAAGAAGGACATGAACGAGACGTTCAAGGAGAAGTTCCCCCACATCAAGCTGACGTTGAGCAAGATCAGAAGGTACATGTCCAGTCTAACCCTAACCCCCCCCCCCCCCCTCCACCCCATGACGCAGTGTTAGCACCAGGAGTTGTGTTGACTGGAAACCACGGCTCTTCTCTACCAGAGAACCTTCTGAACACTCCTGCCACTGTTTCTTTTTTGTATGGCTTGTGGTCCGTACTGTGGACCCCACCACCTTACACCTCACTGTCCCTGTCCCCACTCTCTCTCCGTCTCTCTCTGCCTCCCTCTCCCCACCTCTCTCTCCACCTCTCTCTCTCTTTCTCTCTCTCTCTCTTTCTCTCTCTTTTTCTCTCTCTCTCACTCTCTCTCAGTCTGAAGAGGGAGATGCGGTCAATGGGCGAGGACTGTGACCTCCAGCCGGTCACCGTGGCGATGGCGTTTGTGTACTTTGAGAAGCTGGTGCTCCAGGGTCGTCTGAACAAGCACAACAGGAAGCTGGTGTCTGCAGCCTGCGTCCTCCTGGCCGCCAAGATCAGCAGTGATCTGAAGAAGCAGGACGTCAAACAGCTCATCGATGTAAGCATCACATTCTCTCTGTCTGTCTATCATTGTTCTTTTTTATTTGATGACTTGTTTGATCGATTGATAGCGTGAAACTTATTGTGAACGAATCGCGAGCATCCACGCTTTTCTATGATACTACTGCAGTGTTTCCTCCAGGAATTTTTACATTAGTGGCGGAGAGCCCTGTCCGCGTGCACGCGCGCTCAAAACAACGACCTAATTTCAACCAAAACTAGAGGGAGGATGGCAAAAAAAAAGAAAAGAATATACAGAATATAAACTTGTGATACCGGTTTCCATCCATCAGCTCTGAAGGTTTACGTTACTCACGGATCCAATGTCCTTCCAAACGAGCAGTCTTGGCTCCGTCTCAAACACAACAGGAAAAGTATGTCCAACTTGGCGAAAGTTTCCGAGTATTTCCAACTTGCGCAATCAGCGCCTTTTTACATACAACCCTATGGGAAAAGGGAAAAAACTGCCGCTTTTTAAAAAAGCGTGAGAAAAGCGCAGCCTCCGCCGTCTTTTTCAGTTGAATTTATTTAACTTTTCAGAAAGACGCTGTGTGTCGTCAAGCACCTTTCTGACAGCTGACCAATCAGGACGAGGAGAGTACCTTCCCTAGTAACCAACTTCCCAACAACCGGTGCTCCAAGATGTCCGACCCATCAAGATGTAGCACAATGTAGCACATGTTGTAGGATGTAGAACAACTCGTGATTGCTACTGGTGTTTCATAACGTGGTTCCATTCGGCAGAAATCTTCATTTTCCGCAACACTGTTGCAAATATACCCAGTTCAACACAACACACCTTGCAAATATACCCAGCGATAGACTTGGTAATAGTCGTAGCCTCGGGGAGTAAAAGGGAAGCCTTGTCTGCCTCTTAGACATGACTACATCGTAATGATTACAAAGATGCCACTTGAAATGCATGAAATCCAAGTTTATTATTACATATTCACCTAGTATTTGACTGACTGTCAGTCACGAATGGTCCCAGTATTGTGGCTTCAGTTGGGTTGTAATTGTGCTTGCTGCAGAGCACGATGTTATTGCTGATATTTTTGTTTTAATCCTGTTCTTTTACCAACTGTTAACAATAAAGTAAACTAGTTACTTTAGCTAGCTAAAGATATTGGCCCCCCAAATCATTTTACAACTTGTTATAATTATGTTATGATGTTTCTCCGCATTGAAGGGAGCAACGCAGGGTGCGCTCGTAAATTCGCTCTGAGAGCGCCGGAGCGCACACTGGGTTCAACGTCATAAAGGGACCAGGTAATTTGATTGGACAAGAGGCATTCCATGAGTGCTGATCAGATTTCCAGGGCGAATTTACGAACGCAGCTAGCGAACAAAAACCGTCAGATCATATATATATACAGGTTATTTTGATAAACTGGACACATTTTGGGAATATATATGGTTACTTTCTCGCCTGAAAACATTAAAACTTCATAAAATGACATGTTAACACTTGTATTGCCAAAATTACAGCTTTTAGCCAATGGAGGTTAAAATGGACGATTTAAATTGCCCGCTGCTAGCCGGTGCGAAATGCATTCTGGGAAAAAGGCGGTGAAGGCTGCGCTTTTTTCCCATGGGTTGTACCGTATGTAAAAAGACGGCGAAAAGGCGCTGAAGGCGGCGCTTTTTCTAAAAAAAGACGTCAAGTGTGAACACCCCCTTAGATGGTTCACATTTAGACCAATCAGGAGTAGCCCTTGTGTCACGTCGTCAACTGAATGTTTAATGTCATTAATCAGATTTTGGATCAGCGGTTAGAGAGAGATGGGCGTGGATTTAGGTGCACTTTTAGTCAACATCCATTATAGCGCTGATCTAGGATCAGATATATTTTAATCAGCTAAAATGTTCAGAGGTGGATATATATTTTTTATTTTTATTTTTTGGTGTGTGGACTGAATCAATTAGTGGCGGAGGAAATTCATTCGTGGCGGCCCGCCACCAATAAATGCATATAGAGGAAACACTGTACTGATGACCTATCAGGGTCTTGAAGGGTTATCCCATTTCATCGGGGAAGATTTCAACCACTACCCCTTGTGATTCTGTTCCAAGATACAAGTCGAAAAGCAAGTGGCACTCCAAAACGAGGGGTAGGGGTACAAATGTTAAATGGGATTGGGCCTAAGCCTACTATTGAACTAAAAATAGCATGATCAGTGGAGAATCTCTTTAAACATACTTTTTAATCCAGGAGCAAGCTTTATTCTTTGAATTAGACTATTCTCTCTCTCTCTCTCTCTCTCTCTCTCTCTCTCTCTCTTTCTCACTCTCCTTCTCCCTCTCCAGAAATTGGAGGAGCGTTTCAGGATCAGTCGCAGAGAGCTGATTCCGTTTGAGTTCACCATTCTGGTTGCCCTGGAGATGGCGCTCTACCTCCCCGAGAGCAAAGTGATGCCACACTACCGCCGGCTGGCTCAGCAGAACTAGTCTACACCTAGACCACTTCACCAGTCCTACACCCGGTCCCATCCTTACTGGGACAGGAAACCTACCTCCACCAGACCCAGACCCACACATCCTGGGACAGGAGACCTACCTCCACCAGACCCAGACCCCTACAGCCAGAGGGACTGAGAGAGTAAGAGAGAGGGGGATGAGGTAGAGTAGAAATGACCCCCCCAAAAAAAGATTCTCACATTTCAGGATATTTCAAGCACAGAGTTATATATATATATATATAATCTCCTTTCTCCTTTCTGATGATTTCAACTCACCTCGACCTGAATAAGACTGTGCTATCCATAGAGAATAGAACAGTTCTATCACACTCCACAAGGGGGGGCTTGAGAGCGACATGTCCAGCAGGTGCATTGGGATTCTTGATCCATGGGGTTTTCTCGGGATTGACCTTGAGAAGGTCGCCAACATTCAGTGTTGGAGCTTTATGATTGGAGCACTTCAAAAAGGGAAAACGCAAGACATCCCATTTTTACCAAAAAGCCATTGTTGTTGTTTTTTTCTCCTACTTTGAAATGATCTAACTTTTTTTTTAATGTTATTTATTATACAGTACCAGTCAAAAGTTTGGACGCACTTTCCCATTCAATTGAATGTGTCCAAACGTTTGACTGGTACTGTATGTTATCGCTACATGAAGGGATTATTCATAATAGCCAGACTATTTCATTTGCACTGCTGTTTTTTTGTCTTATCTCTCATTATGACAGTATATCTTATACCAGCACTCTGTACTATCCACTGGCATTGTTTAACCTTTAGTATAGTATTCTACATATACTATTTATATATGTCACATGATCAGGTCATTGACATCAGAAATACAGTATGATACCCTTGTATCCTTTAAGTATCCTTCACTGTATGTGTGAGATATCCTAGCACATTACCTTTTTATGCATTTAAATGATGATGATGATGATGATTATTATTATTATTATTATTATTATTATTATTAATGTTATGAGCCTGATCTTCTGAACCTTGCACTGAGGTACATGACTGCAGCGTGAAAAGAATCACAGTCTTATGATGATGATAACACTCTATGTTAGAGATGATATTGATTTAAGCACGTTTATGGTGCGGTGTGTGCGTTCGTGCGTGTGTGTGTGCGTGTGTACGACTGTCCTTGTCCTCTGTGTGCTGGGAGTGTTCTAACCTGGTTGTTTTTGTGTAAACGTGCCACCTGCTACCTTACCCTCCTAGGTATCACAGACTCAGATGTTTTTGACATTAACCTTTTTACTAAATGGATTTATATTTATGGTATTTTATCACAGTATGGATGTGAAGGGAAAATATTGTTAATATTGTTGTTATATTCTTGTCTTTCATTACAGTGTTTTCTTTTGTTTTAGTTTTTTTTAATCATAAGTAGATTTCCTTAATTGTATTTTTCTGTTGGTGATTGTGACACTGGTCAGTGTGACATCATAAGGCTTTTGATATAGGATGTTACACACGTGTGTATGAAAGAGATGCTTAGGGTACTTTTGTTGTTCACTTTCCCTTTTTCCAGTATGTTGTCTTCCTCTACCCTGTGTTCTAAAGACTGTAAGCCTTCTTTAATGAGTTCTTCAGAAGGGATTTGTTGCACTTACCCCAACGAGATACTGTGAACCAAACCATACATTAGTTTTTTTATTGACAGTGTTGTGGTTAGTTTGACCACAGTACAGTAAAGTGGTGTCCTTTAGTGTCTGTCTGTCTAATGAGGTTTAATACGGATCTGCCAGGGTTAGGCTGGTGGAGGTAGAATGAGGAATGGGATCACACACATACCTGTTTGACACCATTCCTCATTCCATTCCTCGCATTACGATGAGCCCATCCTCCGATTTCTCCCTCCACCAGCCTCCCCTGGTAGCTACTGTACATCAATGTCATTTATTAGTAACAACGTCTGATGTAATTGCCAACAGAGTGATAGTCAGTGTGTCCTGTTGGCGCCACCCTGTGGTTATAACTGCCACAGTGCTGTCAGTTGAGCCAACCTATGATGGATGAAATGAAGAAAATCAAAAGCTAGTGGAGTTTATTGTTTTCCACAAATCTTTTAAAAGGCAAACATTGGCCTTTGGAGGTAGTAGATTGTGTGGCCTAACACCCAGCGGTCTAGAATCATCCATTCATTTTAGAAGTAGAGGGTAGCGCTTCTCTTGAATGGGCGTTCAATAGGTCATAGCAGTTTCATCTCTAACAGATCAAAAGACAGCCATATTTTCTCGCTCAATATATTTTATTTTATTATGATGTTCAAAAATAGTTGAGAACAGGCGAAAAGAGAGAACAGATCTCTGAGGCGTGTATGGTGGCAGGATCTCCTACTGTTGAAATTGTATCTTTTTGTTTTACCTTATCGCAGAGAGAAGCAAATTGCTAACTGACAATCTTGCACCCAAAAACATTCTATCTGCATTATGCATTTGACCTGTTTCCATAGCGATCTCACAATACACACTTCAAACATTGAACAAAGTGCCTGAAAAATATGAACCATCTCCAGATAAATACTGAGTTTGCGTGAGAACAATCGATTCTGTCAGTCAAGGCAAAAATGCTGCATATGAAATCTTTACTTTCTTTGTCTTGAAAGTAAAATGGTTTTGTTTATTGTTTGACACTGACATTTTGAAGCGGACATGATCTTGTATGCATTGTGACACTGTGACTTTACTTTGACCAAAATCATTCCTGAATCGCTCCAGTGCTTCAGACACCACCAGAGACACCAGACAGATTCTGTCATGATTCATGTGTAGGCATACTTTATGTTTCTGATGTCTAGAGTGTGACTGGTGGACTGTGTGTAAAGCACCAACTCTTTGTTGTATAAAGCACTTATTCTACATAAAGGGAAGGGGTAATGATTCAAGCAAGGTCATATTGTATTGAACATAGTGCAGGACAGATATTGTGCTAAAATCCCGGGCTTAAATGTTATCCATTCCATTGTTCTTGAATTTGGTGTAAACTCATGAAATGGGATTGTGAATGTATTACTGTCACTATCCCTAATCACACCGGAGCTGAGCTAAGCTGTACTGTAACACTGCTGGCAAGGTGGAAAGAGAATACCGGATCCAGCACAGCATGGTTGGTGTCAGCCCTGTAGTGTGTAAAGCCCTTATATGACCTTGTTCCACGGTCTGTCTGTCTGTCTATCTGTCTGTCTGCCTGCCTGTCTGTCAGTCTGTCTGTAATTACAGTGCTATCTGCTATAGCTTCTTGTGACTTTCACTCTATTGTACCAGTTCATGAGGAGAAACCTTGTGGTTGTTGTTGTTGTTGTTGTTTTTAAATTGCGGATTACATGTAATATATATATAATATATATTTTTTCTGACCAAACTGATGTGCAAGTGTTGTTTTTCTGTATGAAGCTGTTGACTGGACTGTACATTGAGCACCATTGAGATTTTCAATGGCAGTGCATGTCCTTCAGCTCAGTCGCCTCAAATGTGTTTGTACTATTAGCTCAGTCATGTTGGGCATGACCACAGCACTATTGAGAGTTGTTTGGCTAATAGCACAAGTCTCACGAAACTTCGATTTTCCTTTTATTGATGGAAAACCCCCCAGGCTACATATCTTCAGTGCAAGAAATATTGGTAATACTTTACTTAAGTCATACAGTTATAAGCATTAATAACACATTGAGAATAACTGCCTTAATGATCGTGTGCCATCAGCTATTTTTCCATCAGATAAATGTAAATCATATTACGAAGATTCTATTATTGTAACGCAATAAAGCGTGATTTTGATGGGGTGTTTCAAATATGATTTAGGAATTATATTGTTTCATCATTCAGTAGCCTAGCAGAAAGACAAGCATCTGAGGTGAACCTTGCCCCATCGTTAGCCAGTTTGCAGTCACAGATTTTCAATCACAGCAGTAACAAGTTTAGTGACTAAATTATTCAACTTTAAATGTCACACGTCACTTTCAACACATGAAAATAACCACTGATCAAATATAAATGCTGTGCCAATACCCGACAAAGGAAAATATTGTTGGCAACTGATTGTTTACACATCTCTTCCTACCGTGACACACTCCAAGTTGCCAAACCCGCCCACTACTCAGTCCACCCTCATCAACAGCACCAACCGAAACCCCCGCACCCTCTTCTCTACTGTCAAGAAACAACTCCAATCCCCGGACAATAACACAACTTCCTCCCCCAATGTCTGCAACTCCTGTCTCCATGCCTTCAATAACAAGATCTCCCAAATCAACAGCTTACTGACTACCTCCATCACTGCCCTCTTCAATCAGTCTCTATCCCAAGGGGCCCAGGGGCCACGTTCCCTCAGTCTACAAACTCGCCGCTGTCATTCTCAAAAAGCCCACTCTTGACCCAGCCAACCTCTCGAACTTCCTCCCCATCTCCAACCTATCATTCCTCTTCAAAATCCTAGAGCGAATTGTCGCCATCCAACTTCACTCCCACCTCCAGTCCAATAACCTCTATGAACCCCTTCAGTCTGGTTTCCGCCCACTTCACAGCACCGAAACAGCCCAGGTCAAATACATCAACGATCTACTCATCTCTGCAGGTTCAGGTGCCCTCAACACCCTGATTCTACTAGACCTGAGCGCAGCCTTTGACACAGTGTCTCATTCCATCCTCCTCCAAAGGCTGCGCCAACTGGGTGTTGAGGGCACCGCACTGGACTGGCTCACCTCTTACCTCACTGTCAGACAACAATTCATCTCCCTCTCCGGTCACACCTCCACCTCTGTTACGCAGGGGGTCCCCCAAGGCTCAGTCCTCGGCCCCCTGCTCTTCCTATGTTACATACTCTCCCTCGGTCACATCATCCGCCAATTCAACCTGGACTTCCACTGCTACGGCGACGACACCCAGATCAACATCAGCACAAAATCCACCCAGAACCCACCCCTCAGTCACATCGAAAACTGCATATCTGCAATAAAAACCTGGCTGACCCACAACTTCCTCAAACTGAACAGTGATGAGACAGAACTCCTTCTCATCAGCACCAAATCCACACTCAGTAAAACCGGACCCATCACACTCACCATTGACGACGACACAACCATCACCCCCTCCCCCCTGGCTCGCAACCATGGCTTCATCCTGGACCCCACCCTCTCATTTGATCCCCACGTCAGCTCCATCATCAAGACCTCATACTTCCATCTCTGAAATATCACCAAAATCAGACACTGCCTCTCCCCCCCGCTGCTGAATCCCTCATCTCCTCGCGCCTTGACTACTGCAACTCCCTACTCACCGGCATCACCTCCCGCCTTCATCCATAGACTCCAGAGGGTTCAGAACTCAGATGCCTGCCTGCTCTCAAACACCCGGTCCCGCGACCACATGACTCCTGTCCTCCACTCTCTCCACTGGCTCCCGATTAAAGAACGCATCAACTTTAAAGTACCCCTCCTCACCTACAAAGCCCTCCATAGCCTGGCCCCCCCTTACCTGACTGACCTCCTTCTCCCCCATCGCCCTACCCGTACCCTCCGATCCTCATCCACTGTTCCCCTCACTGTTCCACCCTCGAAACTCAAAGGCTTTTTACGAGCTGCACCCCGACTCTGGAATTCTCCCCCCCAGCCACTCAGAGACTAGACTCACCCTCACTCTCCACTTTTAAATCCCAACTCAAAACCTACCTGTTCTCCCATGCATACAACCTTCCCTACCCTTAACCATCTCCCCTAACCTTGCCACCCCCTTCCTCCCCTGGACATTGCTGTGTTAATTGTTTCCTACCTGTTCATTAATACTTTGTTCTATGTACTCATGTTATCTGTTGCTTGTTGTTTCCGCGTTTCTGTGTACCCATACTGTCAGCATCTTTGAGTCCCTGAAAAACGCTTTATAAATATTATGAATTATTATTATTATTATTATTATTATTATTATTATTATTATTATATAGAAGTGTACTCACAAATAAAGAACCGACACCCAAATGAGGTGCTGACTAATGGGAAATATTGATAAAAGCAGTAGCCCCCTTATTCTAAACGGAGTTAGTTTTCAATGAGAGTGTTGATTATCTTAGTAATAAAGAATGCAAAAAATCTTATATTGATGTTGTACTGTCTATTTGTAGCCAACATGCAAACAAAGCTATATTGCTGTGTCGCGTCGCATTGACCTGGATTAGCCGCGCTTTGAACGCATTCTCTCAAATCTGATAATTTAATGGTTTACGTTTAACCTGTGAGTGTAAAGGCCGATTTAAGCTTCTGCGTCGAATTTACGCGCGTCTACGCCGTAGCCTACGTAAGGGGTCTCCATGTTTATAGTTCTACGTTCTACACGGACCGTGTCGCGTTAGTCGGTGTACTCATAGCGGCATAGAAAAATATGCTTTTCTTATTCTATCTCGTTAACGGTACATGACTAAGACTCCATTCAAAGTTCAGTGTGTTCAGCATGCTATTCTGGTCATGGAGAATTTTTGTTTCGAATTCTAACCCATTGTGACGCGGAGATATTCGGCCGTAAGTGACGGGTCCCCCCCCCCCCCCCCCCGCGCTGCTGCGCGCACCACCGCTTCCTGGTGGATGAAACTCCTGTTGACAGCGGGGGGAGAGACAAGTTCTTCCCGGGAATTCGCTCCTAGCTGTGTCGATCGTGATAGGAGTGTCATATCAACACCCTTCAAATGGTTTCAGATTCCCTGTCCTCTCCCTATCCCAGGGGTCGGCAACCCGCGGCTCCGGAGCCGCATGCGGCTCTTTTGCCCATCTTCAGTGGCTCACTGTGGCTTTGACCACAAATGGAAATTAACAACGATTATTTATTTTTTACGTTGCCGTGGTGTCTCTCCTTGAACTACAACTCCCTGCTTACGCTGTAATGTTGTACGAGGGCCAATAGGATTCGGATATGTTGGCACATGACTAGTATTTTGACTGGACCCAACATGAGACTGGATGTGACAGGTTTTTTCAAGAGTAGACCTATATCCACAGGGATTGACGAAGTACTGCGGCAGGCAAAGCAAGAAACTATCCACATTGTCTACAACTTTGTGGCTAGATTTATAGACGGACATCGGCGACGCAAATCGATGAACCGGAGCTTCCCGGTGAGCGCTATTTGCCTACTTTTAAATGCAAAAAGCGGCTTGTCTTTAGCTCAAACCGTTTCCGAATTATGAACTTCTACAGAAGGTATGATATTTGGGAGCGCCGGCGTTCCTGTGGGTGAAAAGAGGACGAGGGAGGCTAGTTTTCATTTTGGTACTGTAGTCTACAGTCTGTAGATTTGTCTATTTTTTTGGCTGATGATCTCTTGGTTTGCTCACTTCCTCCGGATGAAATTACAAACTTATCCTTATTTTTTCTCAGGCTAGTATAGCCAGATAAAAGTATCAACCCACCTGTTAAAAGGCACCAGAATACACGAAATTGCATCTACTCTGTTAAAAAATGTTTGGGGGGAACCCCCCAGACCCCCTTTACGCTATCCTAGTGTTTCACTTTTGTAAAGCACAATACGTTTGCATTCGGTTGTATGCATATGTGCTAAGGCTTATGTATTTGTAGCCTACTATTTTGATAGTAGGCTAATATATAGACACTTACAGCATGTGTTGCCTTCATTATAAGGCTTATATAAGGCTTTACATTTTTTGCGGCTCCAGACAGATTAGTTTTTTTGTTTTTTGGTCCAATATGGCTCTTTCAACATTTAAGGTTGCCGACCCCTGCCCTATCCGGACACGTTTGAATTGTTATCCTAACCCACGGTAAACCACAGTTATTAACCCGCAAAGGGTGCCTCCGCAATGTGAATCGCACTCCGTATAGGAAGGCTGTGCCTGACGCTTCCATAGGGCGCTCTACTCAAAGCAACATAATAGCGAAAAAAGTTGTTGTTATGCTTGTTGTAAATAAAAGTTCTATGATGCATTGTAATGACATTAAACTAAGATAATACGATGGTTATCATAATTTTTCAAATCTTTATTAATAAGTAATTACAGAAAAAGTAAATGACATTTCTGTCATGGCTTCCGCATTTTGGCCGACGAGAGAGTCAGAATCTTGTCGGAATCATGTGCTACCAAGCGGACCAATCACAGATGTAACCCCTGCCATATGGGCGGGGCCTGAGTTCTATTTTAAATAAGTGGCGGTATTACCTGTAATAATAAACTATTCAAATTATGACGATCGGTGCCTCCATTAACTATGTGGAAGTATTTTGGAAGGACTTCCTTTTTAATCCTTTTAATGTATTTATGTTTTAATATATCATATGAATTGCCTATTACCTGTTTATGACACAACACAGTGGCTTTAAATGCAAATACCAAAGGGTATATATTTATTTACTAAATGCTAAATTTAAAGTGTTGGTAGTCAATTATAATGTTATACAAAGTCAATAGACAATATTCACAATACAATGTCAACACACAATATCACAATATCACATAACAAAATATAGGCTCAAAGCCTATTCCAATTCCTTTCAAGGAAATAAATGTAATGTTTCCAATAAACTCAAAGTCAACTCAAAGGATTCACAATTGTACAATATATCATTAAGTAAAAGGGAGAATGATTGAAGTACACTGGCACGAAGATTCACTGGACGGTCTCGAGTTACCCCTGGCGATTGGAAACGGTCTCCGTGTTAGTCCACCGGAGAACTTTCCTTTTGCTTGGTCTCTCGACTTCCAATTCTGAATTAACAGAATACACTGAGCTACAAAATCCAATAGCTATTTCGTTTTGATATAGCTAGAAACAATTTATCACTCAGCAAATGCTAGCAACATGCTAACGTAATTATGCTAAGCTGACCGCTTGCCGCGATTAGCTCTACAGTCAAATCTAACATACTACAACGAGTAGATGTAGCTTATAAACAAACACCAGACATAGGTATTTACCTCTGGTAGCTTCAATGTGCACCAATATCCAAAGGAATAACTGTTCGTTGATTCCCGAATTGTTATACACACAGCATACAGATCTTACTTCACTCGAAGATGTCATCAATCATTCTCACACGTTACTTAGTGCAACCTATCGTTATTAGTACAAATCCCGCCCCTCTATCTCAGCATACATTACAGTTGGCTAGCTCTTCCCGATGGACCAATGAAATAAAGAAATGAATGAATGACATTCGTATCACGTAGTATAACCAATGAGCGATTATAAACTTATAACCATGTTAATAACCGTGTACATAACCATGAAATGATGCTTATTTATTAAATGGACTTATTTATTTAACTTATTAAATGGACTTATTTATTTAACTTATTAAATGGACTTGTTTATTTAACTTATTAAATGGACTTATTTATTTAACTTATTAAATGGTCCTCAGCAGACTCAATAAACAAACTTTAGTTCAAAAACATAAAAGGGTGTAGCGTGAGCTGACTTAGCCTACTCTAGGTCTTTCTAATCTTAATAACCACACCTCGGTGGACAATGGTAAGAGGTTTGTGGCTTTGCTCTACCAGGCTCATCATAGGTAAGTCTCATTATTGGATTTACTAATCTTTTTGGCCTAGCTTGTTTAGGGGAACGTTTTGCCTGTGATCTAGTGGACATTCTTCTATCATCTTCCTCACTGGAAACTAGTTCCGCTTCTGAGTCAGTTTCTGGTGCAGTCTCTGGGTTCCGGTCTTCTTGGGTGCAGTGATCTGGCTCTGAACGACTGTCACTTTCTGACTCTGACTGACTGTTGCTTGCTGAATCTGCATGATTGTCACTTGCTTCCATATGTGCTTCACTCTGTCTTGGACTTAGAGTGGACCTTTCTCTTCTCTCCAGGACCTTCTCTAGGTATGTTCGATAGGATGGCCCGTTTGGCCAGCTGCACTCCAGATCGGAAGAGTCAGAGGATTCACATTCGTGTTGTACTTTGTGGTCGGTTGTCACTCTCTTTTCCTTGTCCGTAGTCACTCTCTATTTCTTGTTCTGAGTCTCTGTTCGAGTTCTAGGCCTTGAGGGCACGGGGTCATCATTGACTGCTACTGGCATCCGCACCAGCTCTCCTATGGGCAGGAGATGATCTCGATGTAGGGTTTTGACCCTTCCGTTCCCACTCTCAGGTTTCACCTTGTAGACAGGCAGGTTTGGCATCTTCTCTGTGACGATATATGGAGTCTCACACCATCGATTCTCCAGCTTGTGTTTCCCTTTGAGGCCTAGATTTTTGATAAGCACTCTGTCGCCAGGCTCTATATTCTGAAACCTGACTCTCTTGTCGTATGCCTTCTTGCGAAGATGTGTTTTGTTGGAGGCCTCCGTAGCCATCTGGTAGGCCTTCTGAAGATCTTGCTTGAGCTTTGTGACATATGACGAGTGCTGACGTTCTCCATCATCGGGCTGTGTCCCGAAGCATACATCCACGGGGAGTTTGGCTTCTCTCCCGAACATTAGAAAGTAGGGAGAGTATCCTGTGGAGTCACATTTGGTGCTATTGTACGCATGTACGAGATGTACGACATGTTGGCTCCAGTGTCGTTTCTTTTCTTGGCTTAGCGTGCCCAGCATGGACAGCAATGTCCGGTTGAATCTTTCCGGCTGGGGATCACCCTGTGGGTGGTAGGGGGTCGTTCGGGATTTCCTTATGCCCATTATCCTCAGCAGTTCTTTGATCAGTTTAGACTCGAAGTCTCGTCCTTGGTCGGAATGGATTCGAGTTGGTAGTCCATAATGCACAAAATACTTCTCCACTAATATCTTGGCGACTGTGAGGGCCTTTTGTTTTTTGGTCGGGAAGGCCTGTGCATATCTCGTAAAGTGGTCTGTTATGACTAACACATTGCTGATTCCCTTTGAATCCGGCTCCATGGACAGGAAATCGATACAGACAAGGTCCAGTGGCCCAGCACTGACTATTTGGTGCAACGGGGCAGCTTTGTGGCTTGGCCTTTTCCTTAGAATGCACTCTCCGCAGTTCTTCACATACTGCTCGACGTTGGCAGCCATCTTTGGCCAGTAGAAACGGCTTCTTATCATGTCAGTCGTCCTTTCTGCTCCCAAATGACCTAAGTCATCATGCATGGACTTCAAAACCACTGGCCTGAACTCAGCTGGTAGCACAAGCTGCTGGATGTTCTCTCCTGAATGGCTTTGGCTCAGGCGGTACAGCAGTCCATCCTTCATGACGAACTTTCCCATTTCCTTCTTCATGGACTGGATGTCAGGAGAAGGCACTACATCCTTAGGCCAATCACCATGCTTCACTGCATGAATCGTCGCTCCAATCACAGGATCTTGGCCCTGAGCCACGATGAGCTCTTGTCTGGACAGCTGTCCAAGAGTGTTCATGTGCACGCTTGTGGGGAAAGCGTATACGTCGGGCACACACTCAGGGGACGCTCCAAGTTGTTCCGCAAACCTTGGTGAGGCTTAGGAGCAGGGTTCGAGTTATAAGCTGATCTCTGTGGGGGTCTCCAAAATAACAGTGCGAAATGTTCTCAAGCACGCGCGAATCATGCCCACACAGCGATGGGACTTACAAGTTTTAATTAGCTATAGGCAGTAGCGGATTAAGGTGGTCAGTGGCCCTAGGCTACTCCTTTGTGTGAGGACCCCCCGCCCCCATACACAAGCCTCCCCCCTCCCCAAAATATACAACTCACGAGCACCCTGCACACACACCACTCATAATGCTTTACCATAAAACACTTAAACACTTTAATAACACAATAACACAACAGTGTTAATAATGCAAAGAATAAGTTCAGTGCATTCAGTTCTGTCTCTAATGCTCTCCTCTCCCGTTGTCTCTCTGTTACTGTCCTGTTGTCCGTCTCTCTGTTGCTCCCCTCAGCTCTAAATGACAGAAATGAATTAGCTAATTAGTTGGCATGTAAACATATAGTTAGGGTTGGGTACAGTTTGGGTTTTATTCGATACCGGTGACAAATCGATACTTTAAAAACGGTACCGGTACCGAAACATCATCCTCATCCTCATCCTCCTCCTCAAATACCAACATATCCTGACGCTACAGCTGCAGGCTACTCATTTCACCACATCAACAGCCCCACATGAAACAACAGCTATAAAAGCGATAGTCACACATGTATCTCGGCCAATAATTGTGTTATTTTTGCTATACAGAAGGAGCGAAAAATACATGTACACTAGGTTAGTAAAAAGTAAAAGCCACCTTACCTTTACGGAGACAAGATAGACCTGTTTGGTCTGTTTTCAGTAGGCTGCGGTCGCGGTCCTGGAACCCATGATGCTGACGTCCGATGTCCTTTCTTTATCCAAGATTGGATGAACGGGAGAGGGTCAAAAAATGGCCTTTTTTGGGGCGGCATGGTAGCTACTGTATGTATATACTCCTGTATAGCTAATGAATGAATGTTTGCTTCTCAATAATAGGCTAGGTGCATGATCTCACTACTTCCTGAAAGGCAACTGGTATATGAACATATCCTGTCTCACTCTATTGGTTTAATTGATTAATCAGCTGTGCACTGTGTGTTCCAACGGTTTACCGCACAGCTGATTAATCAACCTTTTGCTGTTGCACAATATTCTACTGCGCCCCATGGTGTCTTGGTGGTGAAGTGCAGGCAGTCAAAGGCCTACTGTCATTCACAGGAGATTAATGGTGCGCGTAGCTCTTTTGGAAAACGTGTTTATTTTACAATATTTATAATATAAATTAAATAATATTCATTACATTGACATTTTGATCAAATAATAGTTGTGGTAATGTATTATTAGCGACCCCCACAGATTTTTGATTTTACTGCCTTCATAGGAGCTCAGAGAGTCTCAGACCATCTCTATGGGAGCTCAGCTCCCATTGGCTCCCACATAACTCGAACCCTGCTTAGGAGGATCCCAGGACACCGACCTGCTGGCAGATGGACTTGACACCAGACTGGGGTATACTCTTCCAGTCGGAATCCTCTTCTCTGGGCTCCAGCCTTGACAGTAGGTCTGCATCGATGTTATTTCGGCCAGGTCTGTAGATGATGTCAAAGTTGTACACTGACAAGTCTGACAGCCAGCGATGTCCAGTTGCGTTGAGCTTTGCAGTGGTAAGGACATACGTCAGAGGATTGTTGTCTGTACGTACCGTGAAACGGGCTCCATATAGATAGTCGTGGAACTTTTCGACGAGGGCCCACTTCAGTGACAAGAACTCTAGCTGGTGGATGGGGTAGTTCCGTTCTGAAGAGCTCAACTTTCGGCTGGCGAATGCCACTGGCCTCAGGCCTTCTGGGTAGTCCTGATAGAGCACTGCGCCGAGGCCGGCCAGACTAGCATCCACATGCAGGGTGTAAGGTTTGCTGGGGTCTGCGAACGCCAGGACTGGGGCGTTGGTGAGGCAGTGTTTGATTTTCTCAAAGGCCTCAGTGCACGACTGGTCCCATCTCTCTCCGAAGGGTTCTCGCTCATCCAGGTACACCTCACTTTTTCCCTTTCCAGGTCTTTTCCCACGCTGGGTGGGGGCGTACGCCTTCGTTAACTCCGTAAGGGGACGGACAATGGGTGAGTAGTTGTGGATGAATCTACGATAATATCCACAGAAACCCAGGAACGACTGCAATGGCTTTAGGTTGGTGGGCCTAGGCCAGGCGGTGACAGCCTCGATCTTTCCCGGATCGGCAGCAACACCATCAGCCGAGACGATATGGCCGACATATTTGACCTTTGTCTGACAGAAGTGGCATTTGTCGATCGAGATCTTGAGGCCAACTTCTCTGAGTCGGTCGAGGACTTTCAGGAGTCTCTCCTCGTGTTCTTCCAGTGACTTGCCAAAAACCATCAGGTCGTCGAGATAGACCAGTACTTGGAGGAGGTTCATGTCTCCGACTGCTTTCTCCATCAACCTTTGGAAGGTTGCAGGCGCTCCTGTGATGCCTTTCAAACTCATAGAATCCGAGAGGACAGATGAACGCAGTTTTTTCCTTGTCCTCTTCGTTCATAGCTAATTGGTAGTAGCCACTCCTCATGTCTAGGACAGAGAACCATTTGCTGCCAGACAGAGAATCCAGAGCCTCGTCGATCCGGGGCGTGGTGTACTGGTCAGGGACAGTTCGGCTGTTCAGTGTACGGTAGTCGATACACATCCGGAACGCTCCATTTTTCTTTCTGACAACGACTATTGGTGAAGCATATGGGCTTCTGGATTCTTTGATGATGCCCCCAGCCAATAGCTTCTGGATATGTTGTCTCACGTCATCGATGTCTGCAGGTGCGATGCGCCTGGATCGTTCACGGAAGGGTCTCTGGTCTGACATGCGGATGCGATGCTCCACTCCTTTTGCCAGTCCCACATCCAGTTCGTGTAGGGAGAATGCGGCGCCTCTCTCAGACAGCTTTTGTCGGAGTCGTGCTTTCCACTCTTCAGGAACAGGTGAGTCTCCGAAGTCGATCAGACTTGTGTCAAAGTCCTCTGAGGCTGACGGTTGTTTTGACACCGCTGTGACTACATCGGTGCGGCACAGGCGGCCTAGGATGGTTCCGACAGGTATGGTTGCATCCTTGAGGGACTCATTCTGGATAAGCACTGTGAACCGGTTCACATCAACCGCATGACTTGGAATCACCATGGACTGTAGGAGCACCCCTGCAGGGAGAGGGCTCATGGAGGAGGATTCCACCATCAGGATCTCATCGGGCAGTGGCTGCTTTGTTTCCACTTTACAAGTAGCCTGACAGCTGCGTCCAGCAGCTAGTGCCAACGAGCCGGGACCCTGCCACCTCACACATCCACCTTCATCCTCCTTTCCTTCCTGAACAACGTCTGTGGACTCTGGGCAGGGGCTCTGAATGCCCAGGGTTCGAGCCATGAACACTCCGGTTTTATCTTAATTTTGATTAATTAATTTTGCCATTTAGCAGACGCTTTTATCCAAAGCGACTTACAATTACGAATTACAGGGACATTCCCCCTGGAGTGACTGAGGGCTAAGTGCCTTACCCAAGGGCACACTAGTAGTGATGTGGCTTCAGGCGGGATTTGAACTCACAACCTTCCGATCACAAGTCCAACTCACTATCCACTAGACCACCACTACCCCTATCTTCACATAGCTGAGCAAGACGTTTGGGAAGGCTGGCTTTGGCATTGGTGCCAAGGATCACAGGAGTCTGGTCAGGGCCGGCTGGATCTGGACAAATTAAAGCTAGGACGGACATGGTGGTGGGAGTTCCGGCTACTTTCTTGGGAAACTCCATATCTACCACTACATAGCCTAGATACGGATAACTAATCTAATCTGCTCACAGGGTTGATGGGTACATCTGACAGGTAACGCTTATACCAGGACTAAAAAATTATGCTTACACGTGAGCCACTGTCTAACAGTGCGTCACACATGTGTCCATTGACCTTTAACGGCTCCATGGATGGGGGCCCTATTAAGCCTTCTGGCAGGTCTGGTGTCTTAACGTTGCCTACTGCACTCTTCTTGCTGTCAACGTTAACATTAGCTTTATCAGCAGGATGGGCTGACTCGGGGTTGTTACCTCTGGCAGTTTTGAGAGCACCAATCAGTTTCTGGATTACTTTGCTTTGATTCTCAGGGTTTCGGCACCTTCCTGCAACATGTCCATTCTCTCCACAACGATAGCATATGTACTCCTTTGAGTCAGCTGCTGGTCTGGTTGGGGTGTTTGGAACGTATGCTCTGGTTGGGGTGTTTGGTACCGTAGGAGTGCTGCCGACGGCCATCACCGTTGATTGGGTTGCCGTTGCATGGAACTTTTTTGAGTTCATTTTCTGTGTCAGATGTTGCACTTGCTTCCTCAGAGCGAAAACTTCAGGATCATGTCTAGTCTCTGTGACCTGGGCTGGTTTCTCACCCCTTCCTTCTGGGATTTGGTTTGGGTTTGTAGCCAGTGTCGCGAACATTGATTTCATTTCCTTAATCTCTGATCTTAGCAGTGGAGGCTGGTGACTTCCAGAATTGAGCAGTGATGTGAATAACGGCTTTAGAATAAACAGCGTTACTAACGGCGTTACTTTTTCCAGTAACGGGTAATCTAATTGATTACTATTTCCATCGTTATAACGCCGTTACCGTTACCGGTAATTCAATGCGGCGCGTTACTAGTTACTTTACTGAAGCTTCTCATTGTCATCCGACCTCAGTCACAGCTGCAAAGGTGTTTTTGATTGTTGGGGAGGGGGGAGGGGAGGGGCGAGACAACCGCTTAAGTGATCATGATTGGGTATGGTAGAGCCAACCATAGTTCAGTGTTGTGCGGATGTTTCTACACACAAACCACACGCACGCACAGCACCACACACACACTCAAACTATCAGAGAGAGACAAGCAGCAATGGCGAGTCCCGAGTGTTCTGAGGTGAACGTGGCGTTTTCACGGTGGAAGTACAGGCACTATTTCAACCTCATTGAGGTAAAATGTAAAAACGTACATGTGAAGTGTACTTTATGTCCCGGAGCTAAATGTTTGTCCACGTCCGTTGTAAGCAACTCTAACCTGATGAAGCATCTCTCAACGGCACACACTTCTACAAAACTAGTGGCTAAAACCGTTGATGATGATAGCAGGCCAGGTGTGGCAAACGTGAGCTCCGCTAACAAAGAAGGACACGGAGCCACGCCGTCCAAGCAGCTAAAGCTGGATTTTTCTGCGTCAGCTCCACAAAAACTTGTGACACAGACTGAACTGACCGGAATGATAGGCAGGTATGTTGTTGAGAACATGCTTCCGTTATCAACAGTTGATTCTGACTCCTTCAGAGCCCTAATTGCCAAAATACCGGCGAGAGGAGGGGCCGGTCCGCCATGCAGAAAGACGTTTTCTAAATATATAGACGCCGAGTACGCCAAAATGAATGCCGAGCTCCAAAATAAATTTGAAGAGATAGAATATGTCTCTACAACTGCAGACATTTGGACTGCACATAATAAGAGCTATCTTGGCGTGACCGCGCATTGGATTCATCCACATAGCATGGAACGAAGGAAAGCAGCCCTGGCATGCAGACGATTCAAGGGCCGTCATACTCACGACAGTATTGCAACTGAACTTGACTACATTCACTCATCCTATGGCATATCCCACAATATAACATCAACTGTCACGGATAATGGCTCTAATTTCGTCAAGGCCTTCAAAATGTACCAGCCAGCCAAGGAGGATGACTCTGGGGAGGATGAGGATGAGGTGACTTTTATGAACATTAATGATGTCTTGCAAAACAGTGTTGGTGATGATGATGCTGTGATTACTTTGCCGCCACATCAGAGATGTGCATCGCACACATTAAACCTGGTTTCATGTACTGATGTTGACAAGTGGCTACTGTCAAGACCAGAAGCAAAAGCAATATACAGAAGTGCTACGACAAAATGCACAGGCTTATGGAACAAGGCTAGCCGTTCAACGGTGGCCGCAGAGACCGTGGATGATGTCATCGCAAGGAAGCTGCTAGTCCCTTGCACTACAAGATGGAACTCGTTCTATGATGCCCTTGTTCGAATCTGTGAGATCCCTATAGTCGAGCTGAACACCATCTCCTCCAAGTTCGGGTTGAAAGCCATCACAGAACGAGAGCATCAGTTCATCAGGGAGTACTGTAGTGTAATGAAGCCACTAACAGTGGCCTTAGACATTCTTCAGGGAGAAGACCACTGTTTCCATGGCACACTCCTACCCACGCTCGAGACACTGATGTTCAAGACCCTGGAACTGAAGAGTGGCCTGCAAATCCTTGTTGACCTCCCAGAGGCAGTTGTCAAGGTAAGAACTAGTATTTATCTTTAAATACATTAAATGCATCCATACATTATGAAAAGTTTTTAAATATGGTTAATGTGTAATGCTATTTAGTGTGTGTGTGTGTGTGTGTGTGTGTGTGTGTGTGTGTGTGTGTGTGTGTTTGTTTGTGTGTGTGTAAGACAGTCAGTATAATATGCTCTTTGCATTATGTATCATTTCAGGCAATCAAAACAAGATTTGCAGAGGTGCTGGAAAGCGACAATGCTGTCTTGGCTGCTGTGACTCTGCCCAGGTTTAAACTACGTTGGCTACGGACACAGGACAGGAAGGATAAGGCCAAGGCAAGTCTGCTGGCAGAGTGCCGGAAAAGTGTCCAAGACGAAGACCAGCAAACAGGTACTACCAGCACACCAACACTCACTGACTCAGCCATAGAGGAGTTCTTTTCCTTTGAGGATGAGGATGACCCCTCTGCTACTGCTGAAAGTGAAGTTATGGATTATCTCAAATCAGGAGGACAAGGGATGGACACTCTTAATGGATTTCCACGGATAAAGAAAATTTCACTGAAATACAATGCAGCCACTCCATCCAGCGCCCCCGTAGAGAGACTGTTTAGCCTGGGGAAGCTCGTCTTCACTCCAAAGAGGAACAGGCTCTCTGACCAGAAGTTTGAAAAGCTTCTGCTTTTAAGATACAATCACTGGTTTAATGGCTAGGATGGTTAGATGACTGGGTTGGCTGGATGAATGAATGCATGCATGGATGGATGAGTGTTAGGAAGGAGTGTATGGATGGATTTCAGTACTACTTTAAAAGCACTTCATATTGTTTAACTGTTTACTGTTGTTGTGTTGAAAATACTTGAAGTTACAGTCTGTCTACCAGTTATCTGAAGTTGTGTGACAGTTTGATTTATTTAATTTACACTACAAAGATTTAAAAGCACTTCATATTGGCTAGGATGTTAGATGACTGGCTGGGTTGGCTGGATGAATGAATGCATGCATGGATGGATGAGTGTTAGGAAGGAGTGTACGGATGGATAGATGAATGAATGAATGTTTAGGAGCTAAAGTTGGATTTGTCCAAGAAATTAATGTCTTACTCTTTCAGTACTACTTTAAAAGCACTTCATATTGTTTAACTGTTTACTTTTGTTGTGTTGAAAATACTTGAAGTTACAGTATATCTAACAGTTGTCTGAAGTTGTGTGACAGTTTGATTTATTTAATTTACACTACAAAGATTTAAAAGCACTTCATATTGTTAAATGTTTACTTTTGTAATGAAGAAAATACTTGAAGTACAGTATGTCTACCAGTTGTGGTCTGTTGAAGTGCAATAAATATGAAAAGATCCCTGCTGAAACCTGCTCAGAAAAAAAAATCAAAATAATTTTCTTCCTGATAGGGACACTTTGGTCCCCTAGATGGCACATTTATCTTCTAATCTGGCAGTGGGTAAGCTTTTCCTTGTCACATTTGGCTGACTGACACCACGGCTAGCCCACTGCACCGTGGTAAAAAGTAACGCAATAGTTACTTTCCCTAGTAACTAGTTACTTTTATAATGAAGTAATTCAGTTACTAACTCAGTTACTTTTTGGGATAAGTAACTAGTAACTATAACTAATTACTTTTTTAAAGTAACGTGCCCAACACTGGAATTGAGGAGGCCAATTTTTTTCAAAGAATGTTAAAAAATGCAGTAATTTGATATGGAAGAATATTAAATTGACTTGTAAGCCAATTTGGCAAGTGTTTCTTTGACTGAAGTGACTGGCGAATTCTCAAAATGGCTTCATGTGATTGGACGAACAAAATGTCAATCTTTCAGCCCTGGACTCAATGCATGGTGAGGCCAGGCCGCCCTTGCCCACCCATTTTCAGTGATTTGGCCAATCACATATTGCCATGAAAAAAATTGCATTACATTGACTTCTATGACAAACCACTTTCCTGGGGGAGGCCTGGCCTCCCTCAATACAAACAGATAGGGATTCTGGCCTGGAGGTGCTTTACAATTGCAATATTGGGTTTTAGCAATGGAAAAATTCAGATTTATGATCAAAACGGAAATAATATTAATATAAAAAAAAAATGTGTTAAATAAATAAATAATATAAATATAATTATTGCTTTTTAAATCTCTCTCTCTTCTCTCAAAGTATTGGGGAGGTGCCTCCACTGCAATACATGTATGTATTACCTTATCATAACCCCAACACCAGGGGCTTCTCACTATTACGTGACCTATTATGATGTGTTTTTGTTGTCATAGCAACACTTTGTAAACAGATCAGGGCTATTCCTCTGTCACCCAGCTTCAGGCAGCTCTATCTCAAAAAGTATAAGTGTCACAACTTAGATATTCACACCGTAGGAAGCCTGGGAACCAGATGCACATCTGTCTATAATATGTTTTGTGTACCTTAAAAACTGTTGTCGCGGTCACAAGTTAGAAATAGGGTTTGAAATGGAAATTACCATTTAAATTCCGTTTTATATTAATTCAGAATAAATCATTTGAAAATAACAATTCACAAACAAAATCACCCCAGTTAAACATAATGGGAATTATTTATATAAATGATTATTATTAATGTTTACAAATTACATAGTATTGTGTGTATCAAAATAAAGTAGTTTGGCTCTTCTCACTCAAATCATCGGAATTCAACTTCCCAATACAGCAATGATGTCATAATGCCCACTGTGACAACTTCATTACAACCCTCCAAACGAACACAACTCAACTGTCTCTCTTCGAGTGCAGCTGCTTTTTCAAGTTACTGGATGATTTTAGCTCTTTTTAAATATGACTAGGAAGTGTGCTACTATAGGTTTATTATTGGTTATTGGTGTTTTGGTGGCCCTCCACACTCTGGAGCTCCCGCATGGTGAGGTCCTTCTGGACACAGTCACGGCCCCCATGGTGCTCCGGCATTGGGCCAGCACCCCTCATCTCCAGGCGGACACCCACACAGCCAAGAGTGACCTGGTCAACCGCCGGCCAAGCTGGACGACCGAACTCACTACGGTACAGGCTCACCAGAGGACCAGGGGGGCTAAGGCTACTAGACCCACCATCAGTGCCTCGCGTAGCCAAGAACAACAACAACAACTACAACAACAACAACAACAACAACTGCTATCTGTGTGGAGGAAGGATGGAGAGGTTAATGGCGGGCCAGAGAGGACCCAACTGGCCACCACAGAGCACATTGCTAACGCTCACCAGAGGACCAGGGTGGCTAAGGATCCAGACACGGTCGGTGTATCTGACCTCACAATTGGGGAGAGAGAGAAAGCCAATGGGGCTTGCTGGATGAGGAAGTTTGGAGAGATCCTTCTGCAGGTACAGTGATGTGATGAGGCTAGTGGGGGTCTGAGAGGGGTGGAGGAGCTAGGACAGAACACCACGTTTGTTATAATTCACATAGTAGATGGACAGTATTTGTAGTAGTGCATCTAAGTGTGCATCGATATGTGTGTGCCACAACACTCTTCACAAAAAAGAAAAGAAAAAACAACACCATTGAAAAGTCACCATTGACTACCGAGTCAATAATATTAAAGTGAAGAGAAGGAATTATATAACTACAGTTGATGAAGGGAAATCTTACACAGCTATGAGGGGTCATTTGAGTAACATTTTTTTATATATATAGCTATCTTTGCACTCGATCAAATTTCAAGTATTCTTACATTTTCAAAATCACATCAGGATAAGCTAATATAAAGCTATTTTGCCGTGTTTCTGTGTAGGAAGCAGGCTAATTTACAAGCGGCCAACTAGTGGTCGTTGTGTGTAAATAGCAGTTTAGCATTGTAAAAAGTACAAGTGTCACAACTTCTCACGTCTCAACTTATACCCGTGCTCCGGCAGTGGGCTCCTCATCTCCAGGTGGACACCCACACGTCTCCAGGTCTCCAGGTGGACACCCACACGGCCCAGAGTGACGACCTGTTCAACCGTTGGGGAAGCGGGATGACCGAATTGACGACGGAACAGGCTCACCAGAGGACCAGGGTCCCTCGTAGCCATGTACGGACACCCAATATGGTGTACAACAACAACAACAACTGCTACAACTTTTTTTAGTTATTCCTATTTGGATTACTTTGGATGGACAGACAAGCAAGACAACTGTTTTAATGTTCACAACAGACAAGGAGTGCGAAGTGTGCGTTCATTATCCAACCAAACCAACTATTTTCATGCCGTGGTCGAACGGTCTTTACATAGAGTCTTCTCTTACTTTTTTATTTCGTAAAGGAGCAATAAACGAAACAATACATTGAATTATATGTTAGTTCTACTTCTTGTTTTTCTATGATTATAAGTGCTGCCAGTCCCCTGAAATAGCCCTGGCTGGGTACCGGACACACCACATAGACATATGATGACTAGAACACACCACATAGACATACAATGACTAGAACACACCACATAGACATAAAATGACTAGAACACACCACATAGACGCATGACGACTAGAACACACCACATAGACATACGACGACTAGAACACACCACATAGACGTACGACTAGAACACACCACATAGACATAAAATGACTAGAACAGACCACATAGACATAAAATGACTAGAACAGACCACATAGACATACAATGACTAGAACACACTACATAGACATACGATGACTAGAACAGACCACATAGACATACAATGACTAGAACAGACCACACATCACACCACATCAACCATGGGAATAGTGCAATATTCTATAACCGTGCAATATGTTTACATTCTTGTGTTAGGGTTCATATACTGTATATACGTTTACTATGTTTATCAAAAAGTACACAGTTATCGGGCCCCGCGGTGGTGTAGCGGTCTAAGCACTAGCCACTAGTGCATGCTGCCCACCGGGGCCGGGGTTCGTATCCCGGCTCGCCAGACCCGGATATGGCCAGGGCACACACGGGGAACGGCATATTGGGCGGCCGCTCCCGAGGGGGGTATAGGAGTAGTTCCGGACAAGGATCCGTCGCGCAACAGCGCCCCCGTCTGGTGCTGGAATAACGGTGCTGGGCTCGAGGAGCCAGTCAGCTAGTCTGCCTGGAGGCCTCCTCTGGGACTGCCGGCCGCGGGGGCGTGCGGCGGATCCCTCGCAATAGGCAGGGGATAATTGGATGCTAGGTTGGGTTCAATTGGCTACCAAATTGGGTGAAAAAAGGGATAAAATCTGAAAAACAAATTTAAAAAAGTACACAAAAAAGTACACAGTTACATGCTAACTCCCCCTGTCTATATACCCCCCTGTGAATAGGCCATATAGTGTATATAAGTATCGAAGTTCACATGTAAGATACATTCTCAGATTCCTACCGATCACTTATCCCCTATTTACAGTATATCCCCCCTATTTTATGTCTATTTATGTCTCATTCTTTTTTAATTATCTTAGGACTGTGTTTGTTGTTAGCACCTAGGGTTCACAACTTAGATATTCACACCGTAGGAATCCTGGGAACCAGATGCACATTTGTGTATCATATGTTTTGTGTACCTTAAAAACTGTTGTCGCGGTCACAAGTTAGAAAAAGGGTTTGAAATGGAAATTACCAGCTCCTGCTGGAATGGAGTTTTGAACATTCCATCATAATATTTAATAAATAATTTATTAATTCAGAATACACCTGTTGACGACACCTGCTGTTCATGTACTGTGGTCACGTGATTAAACTAGATGTGCATAGATTGTCAGAAGCTGAACGTGAAAGGGTTTCCGTCACTGTCTGAAGATACATCTGAAGTTTAAGTCTGTATTAAACTATTCTAGCAACTCCTGAGGTTCTGAATAGAAGGCGCACACGGTATGTGGTTGTTTTGTTTGTTACTGTTTGACTGTGCATTTTGATTTGCCGTTTTCTCAAGTGATTTCTCACGTGTATGTGATGTCGGAATGTATTGCTAGCTAGAGAGGTGGCTAGTATGTTGAGTGGGTAGCCGACTCGACGTAGCCTCATTTTGGTTTCATTGTGTAATTAATACTTTATTTCACATTGCAGTTTTTCACAGTGTTTGTGTGTACGGTGTCTGCACACAAAAAATAAAGAACATCAGTCGAATCGTGGGTTGCTTGTCTAGCAGAAGAACACCTTCGGGAGCAGCTATAGTCATATTGTGTTGTTTGGAGAAGAACATTCCTACAGTTTTATTAACGTTGAGCTGGAGGCAAGAGCTGTTGAGCCATTTGGTGACCTTGAATAGATCAAATGCATGAATTCAAACATATTATTATATAAAGTATGCTACCACCTACCATGCAAGGTGCCGGCCCGCTCATTGGCCATCGGCCTACGACCCCCCAAGGGCTTAAGGTAACAACCCCGAATCTGTCTATTTGTGGCGTCACTGCTAACCGTGAAGATCAGGCTGACCTGGAAGAAGCAGAATGTGTGTGTGTATGTGAGTGGGTATGTGTTATGTGTGTGTCTGAGTGACATGAGAATAGAGTGTATAGTGAACTGCACCAACTCAGGCACCGTGGACAAACGTGTCCTGGTCTACCCCAACACGAAGCCATGGATGACTGAGAAGGTCCGACAACTGCTCAAGGAGAGGAACAACGCCTTCTCAGCGAAGGACAAACTGCTGTACAACACCACCAGGGCTAACCTAAACCGTGGCATCCGGGAGGCCAAGGCAGACCACAGAGAGAAGATTGAGGAATGCTTCCTGAGCAACGACTCCAGGCGGGTGTGGCAGGGGGTTCAGCACATGACAAACTTCAGAGCCAACAGGCTCACAGCCGCTGAGGGCGACCCCCTGCTGGCGGAAGAGCTGAACTCCTTCTACGCCCGGTTCGACGAGGGGCAAACGGAGGTAACCACAACACAAACACCACTCTCTCCAGCTCTCAGCAGCCTCACCCTCACAGAGCATGAAGTGAGACGCGTGCTGAAGGCGGTGGACCCCAGAAAAGCCTCGGGGCCGGACGGCGTCCTGGGACGGGTGCTGAGGGACTGTGCCGACCATCTGGCCGGGGTTTTCACCAACATCTTCAACCAGTCCCTGTCCCAGGCCACCATCCCACCCTGCCTGAAAACCTCAACAATCATCCCAGTCCCGAAGAAAAGCACGGTGAGCTGCCTAAACGACTACCGCCCGGTGGCACTCACACCAATCATCATGAAGTGCTTCGAGAAACTGGTTCGGGCCCACATAGTCACATTCCTCCCGCCCAGCCTGGATCCATACCAGTTCGCCTACAGAGCCCACAGGTCCACAGAGGACGCCATCGCGACGACTCTCCACTCCACTCTATCCCACCTGGAGGGGGGGAACAGCTACGCGAGACTGCTCTTTGTGGACCTCAGCTCTGCTTTCAACACTATCCTTCCAGACAGGCTAGTGACCAAACTACTAGACCTGGGACTATCACACTCCATCTGCGCATGGATCAATGACTTCATGTCTGACCGCCCCCAGAGGGTGCGGGTGGGCTCCCACACCTCCACAGCCCTCAGACTCAGCACTGGGTCCCCCCAGGGCTGCGTGCTGAGCCCCATCCTCTACAACCTCTACACCTACGACTTCACCCCCGTCCACCCCAGCAACTCCATCATAAAGTTTGCAGACGACACCACCGTGGTGGGCTGCATCTCAGGGGGGGGACGAGGCGGCGTACAGGGATGAGGTGGAGCAGCTGGGCAAGCTGTGCAAGGTTAACAACCTGCTGCTGAACCAGTTAAAGACCCAGGAAATCATCGTGGACTTCAGGAGGAAAAAATCTGAGGTCCAGCCCCTGCTCGTCGATGGAGGGAGCGTAGAGAGAGTCTCAACCCTCCGATTCCTGGGGGTGCACATACAGGAGGACCTGTCCTGGAGGACCAACACAGCAGCCATCATCAAGAAGGCACAACAGTCCTCAGGAAATACCACCTCAGACAGGAGCTGCTTGTGACCTTCTACCGCTGCACAGTGGAGAGCATCCTCACCTACTGCATTTGCGTGTGGTTCTCCAGCTGCACAGCCGCAGAGAGGGAAGCGCTACAGAGAGTCGTGAGATCGGCCCAGAAGATCATCGGCTCCCCCCTCCCCTCTCTGGAAGAGCTGTACAACACACGCTGCCTCAGGAAGGCCTCCAAGATCTCCAGGGACCCATCCCACCCTGGGAACGAACACTTTGTTCGGCTGCGCTCAGGCAGGCGGTTCAGGACCATGTTCGCACGGACAAATATACTGAAGCTCAGCTTCTACCCTAGGGCCATTCAGGCCCTGAACACAGCAAAGACCTAGGTTCTAGGCCATGGACAATCTAGACAATTTGATGGCAGCTACTAGATTGTAAACATAAGTGCAATATTGAAATACAACTGTGAACATTCTAAACCTGCTAACTGCAACACTTTAAATGAATGTGCAACAAATACTATGTGCAATATGACAACCCTTGTGTACATAAGGTTCCGATATAGGAAAAGTTAGGATATTTATAGCATAGAGTACAGCACAGTGTTTTATTGTATAGTATAGTAGTATAGTATAGTAGATAGTGTACATAGCCTTTATTTATGTAAACCAGCTCTTTTCCCTTTTTTATTTTACCCTTGGCCCTCTTGTTTTTAGTCTTTTTTACAAGCACCAGGGGAGCCCCCCCTCCTAAATGTCGTTGTATGGTACCTGTACTCTATTAATGACAATAAAGACCATTCATTCATTCATTCATATGTGTGTGTATGTACAGTATGTGTATGTGTGTGTGTGAGTGACATAAGCATATATGTTTCTAGACAATCCCACCAAGATCTAACACTATGTTCAGGGTTAGGAAGCTTCCATTTCAGAATAACTATGTACTATTCAGGGTTAGGAAGCTTCCATTTTAGAAATGTAAACTCAGAGCCATGGATATGATTCAGAAGAGAACATTCTGGAACTGGTATAAATGCTCCCCTTCTGGAGGGAACCACAAATAACATCTAGCGGTTATCTTCTTGAACATGTAGTCCGCATTCTTGTTAATAAAGCAGTCAAACAATAATTTTAATTAATAATTAATTACCGGTAGTCAAATAAAAATTTTGCCATTTAGCAGACGCTTTTAATCCAAAGCGATTTACAATTACGAATTACAGGGACATTCCCCCTGGAGTAACTGAGGGCTAAGTGCCTTACTCAAGGGCACACTAGTAGTGGTGTGGTTTCAGGCGGGATTTGAACTCACAACCTTCCGATCACAAGTCCAACTCACTATCCACTAGACCACCATTACCCAGTCAACCATTCATTGTAATGTTTTGAATTCTCTCCATAGTCTTTTCATCCATTAAGATGAGTAATTATCCTTCAGGGTATCTTTGCTGTCATTATTGGCATTTGGCCACTATCATGCTGGAGCAGAATATGTATGGTAAGTGTGACTAAATAAATCCATGCCTAATTGCAAAACAGAGTTTTTTGGGTGGGGAGTAATTGTCATGCAGAAATCATGCATCATGCATAATCATTGCGAGTGATGGCAATAGCTACATTCCATATTGTATAATGATCTCTGTGAATGTACTAACTGTATCTCTGTGAATGTATGCGTCCCATCAAATCCACACCATTGATGTTGCAATTTAACAACAATACACTCCCAACAACTGGACTGGAGAGCAGCATAATAATTAAACATTTAATTACGTTATTGAGCAATCACGTTTTAAAAGTGAAACAATATGTGCAGCATAGCACATAGGCTACATACAGGTGCAGCTTAAATTGATATGACTGGATATCTGAAACTCTCCATAGGAGATGTAACACGCATTTACGAAAATAAAGAAAAGTTTTAATAATCTTAATTACCTCTCTAGATAAAGGGAAGTGGAGGGAGGAAATTGGTCTGCATATCGACTGTAGGCTAGATACAGGTGCAGCTTAAATTGATATAAGCTGGACACTTGCATTGGTGGATAACATAACCCACTCTACACCTTTTGATTACAATGATTTTGTAGGGAACTGGCTCTGCTTTCATTCCCTCCACCTTACAACCCAAACAGTTGGCATTAGGGATATCCTTTGGTATCCTGTTAGCATCACGGTCCATTCTGAAAGAGAATCAAAGCAGACAATCAATTAATGATGGATATCAGCAAATAGACTAATATTAATATTATGTTATGGACCACACACTCACATGTAATTCCATGGGGAGACAGAGTTTTTTGAGATAGATGTCAGTTTTGAATGTTGTTGTGGTAGATGAGGTTGGAATGTTCCATGGTCCATGGGCTTACACTTATCAGATATTTCATGACAGCAGTGAGAAATGCTTCGGGACAGGGCTGGCACACCCAGGGTCAGCAGCAATCCCTGAGATCACAGAAAGGCAAATAAGTATAAATAGTCTATATTCAATGACTTTTTCCATATATTGCCATATAAGTGTTTTTATCTTTTGTGGAAGGGAATTGCATTGTATTCATTTATGAAATGTATACACTAAGGTGCAAACGGGCTTGTGTAGTGGTTTTTATATTATGTTATACTGAGAAATGTAAGTCTCTACAGTAGTGGAGCACTCAAGGAAGGCCCATTTCCTTCCTGAGGGGTTATGAGCCAAGATATGTGTCGCAGTGAACAATTCGGAGTATGGACAGGGCCCATAACTTATGTAATCACAGATTTGTATAATATGATTGGTTCCCAAGATTGGTGACCTCATGACCAAGGATAGTTATAAATATGAGTCCCCACCATTGTTGGGGGCGGCTTTTGCTTCCTGCTTGCTCCTGGCTGCTACGCTCATGTAACCATTTTGCTTAATAAAAGGCCTCTTTGGAGACAATTGATCGAAGCTCTTTGTGCTTTGTAGGTTATACTAAATCTATTAATAATCGATTAGAGGCTACAACACTTGCTTTGGCAAAAGCCTGTTCAGCCATTGTTGCCTTAATTAATAGACCGCGCTGTGTGTGTTCTTATGTATCTGTCATGTGTAGTACTGTCTGTTGTTGTCTGTGTTATATGGTGTTGTATGTATACTGTACAGTGGTGTGAAAATGAATTTCCCCCTGGGGACAATAAATCTAATCTAATATAGGTACTGCACAGATACAAGCTTTACTCATTTCATCACATTTCAAAATGATGTCATTGTATTGGTCTACATTCTAGTCCTAGTAGTTTTTCTACTGGAATACATTTTTCAGCAGAAACACAGTTCAGACACACAATTCAGAAAGGAAAATTAAATAACAATTCAAAAAGGGGCATTTCTTTTCAACAATTTCTCAATAAAGTGAAAATGAGAGGCTTTTTTAGATCAACAGTGTTTCTATTTTTGAATTGTGAAGTCATCATACCTCCTGAATTCACTGAATTGAAATCAAATTGACCCCAACACTGACAGGTACAAGCTTCACTCAAAGCATCATGTTTTGAAAAATGATTTCACTGTATTGGTTTAGCGTAGAATATTTCCAATTTAACCTGAACAGAGTCAGTGACAGTGAGGGACTATCCATTAAAAGCCACAGCCACTGTACTCTGAATGCTCCTGTAACCACTGCACTCACAGGTGCACCGTCCAAAATGCAATAGATGGATAGATAGGTTCAGGGGATGGCCCGAAGATTGAAACATTTATGTTTCCTCAATCCCTAAATTAAATAATAGTAAAATAGAGTAAAATAAACCCTTAAATATATTTTTGGAGAGCAGCTCCTGTACTCACCAGTAGAGTGATGAAGTTCATGATGTGACCTGTGACAGTGTCTCTGGTCCTCTGAAGCAGCAAGGAGTTGGTCTGGCAGCTTTCCTAACTGCGGTATACTCACTCTCTCTTAGGGGTGTAGGGGTAGGGGTGGATCCCTTTCACTGTGGGTAGATGTACACAGGAAACTAAACGGAAACACACCTCAAATTCCACACATTGTGACACATTCTAATGCGTAGGTCCTGATGGTGGGATCTGATGTAATGATCAGACCTCTTTTGGAAAATTGTAAAACATTTCCATGTTGTTGAGAATCAATGACATATCCCTAGTCAACTAACACAGCTTGTTTTGTGAGCCTGCTAACAATGGAAAGTAATGTTCTAGTTAACTAGGTAGCAGTGGGGATTACTCACCGAATCCATTGCCTTGCAGTATTTTGCCTTGACTAGCGAGTTTGTGTTGTGATTCTCAACAACGTTGAAACGTTTCTTTCGACACCAAGCTCAGGGACATATACCTTAACCCCGGCCTATGCGACTGGATCTTGGACTTCCTGTTGGACCGACGCCAGGTGGTGAGAATGGGCTCAAAGACCTCCACCCCTCTAACCCTCAACACAGGAGCCCCCCAAGGCTATGTACCTTCAAGTCTGAACATTTTGATTTGTTGCCGACATGCGGACCAAATGATCAGACTGTGTCACATATGCTGACAACATCTCCTGCCTCCATGAAATAAAAAAATGGATGACCACCAATCGTCTCAAATTCAACAGCAATAAAGCGGAACTCCTCACAATGGCTGTTCGATCTGCCCGTCCTTGGAGGTCAGGAACATGGGGGTCTTGCTGGACCCAACCCTTTCCTTTGAACCCCACATACGGTCAGTCACCAAGTCTGCCTTCTTCCATCTCAAAACCATCTCCCGTCTCCGACCTTCACTCTCTAATACCTTTACCGAAACATAAATACATGCTTTTGTCACCTCCCGTCTGGATTATTGTAACATAGTCCTTGGTGTTTCCAGAAAGGCCCTGAATCGGCAACAATATGTCCAAAGCTCAGCTGCCAGGATCCTCACCCACACTAAACCCTGGCAGCTCATCACTTCCTTCCTGCAACAACTTCACTGGCTCCCCATAAAACATAGAATCTCCTTCAAGATCCTCCTCCTCACCTTTAAGGCACTACTTACCTAACTGACCTACTTTTTTTTCTTTTTGAATATGATTTTATCTTCTGTATCTCTATTCTGTTTGTTTGTTGTTGTTTTTTTCTTATTGTCCTGCTTCTCTTTTTTTCTGTACAGTGAGTTTGAGAAAGGTGCTTTTAAATCAAATCTATTATTATTATTACTACAACCTGTTTCTGTGCATATCCTGACTCGAATAGAAGTATTAGTTATTTTGCATTGTGATATCATATTTAGCAATGATTGAGTTATAAGAAGCCTACTACTATTATACAACAATACACTGTAGACATAGCTTCATATTCCTTCTGTTTTTAAATAACAACGGCTATTAACCTTTAAAGCCTAACGTTTAATTTTTCCACACATTTCATAAGATTTTGATGAGTGCCAAGAACTCGTTACTCTCTCTCATTGTTGACTCATTGTTAAAAGCAGGAAATCAACTCCCGTTCTGCAATGATGCACAATCATCAATCAAACTTGATTTATATTGCACAAGTATTGCATAGAGAGTCTGAGGTGTGCTACACCTGGTTGGTGTCATAAATTCCATGCAATGTCAATACAAGTTTCAAGCTTATTGTTACGTCACATTACACATGTGACGAGTAAGGCCCAATCCCGATTCCCTTTTCTACCCCTATGGCTCGTTTTCGAGCCAAGGTCTTCGAACAGAGCCACAAGCCGTCGTGGTTGAAATCTACCCCTATGAAATGTGACAAACCCTTCGAGACTGATAAGTCATCAGTAGTATCATAGAAAAGCATTGACGCTCGCGACTCATTCACAACTTCACTTTTACGCTATCAATCGATCAAACAAGTCATAAAAAAAGAACAATGCTTCATTATCAGACCATGACAGAATAACGGCGCTCTAAACGGTATGAAACCTGTGCTCCTACCCTGCCAGTCTGCACTGATTTAGGACAACAGTGCAACAACTTCGCGGCTGAACTTTAGTTACATTTACGGCGTCATATACCATCAATGGGAAACATGGAAAAATGCATGACTTGTAGATTTAATTTTATGACGTTCCGAAATCCGAAGTGACAGGAACGCTGGAGAAACAGCCGCTGTCCACTGCATTAATTAACTACATGTCCTTGATGAGTCTCCCGCTCACTGCCCTCCATCAAAAATGGCACATCCATCGATAATATTACATAATAACAACTGCTCAGATTAGATTGCGAGTTGTTTTTGTTTAATAAGTGCCGCAATACAACTATAGCGTCATATACCACCAAGGGGGGGAGGGAAATTCGCGCTTATCATGCATTTATCAGCCTGTGGATTAAATATGTCTACCATCATCCGCTGTTGATGATTCCATTGGACTGATGCCGGGGCAGAGGAACAGGGTGACTGTCTGTCACCCTGTGACAAACACGCAGATATGAGTGCTCCGGTGTCCTGCTTTGGTAGTCTAATGACTACCAGTCCTACCTGATCACGCTGGACTGTGGAACTTTCTATGTTAAGCATAGGCACAAGCATAGGCACCTCAGCATAACAGCGATTTTTTTCTTATGCTTGTTGTAAAGAAAAGGTCTATAATGCATTGAAATGACATTTGTACATCAGACATGGAAATATGTCATATTGTCTGTCCACAAATCAGCCTGTAACATTAGACACAGCACCTCGACATAAAAGCGATTTTTTTTGTTATGCTTGTTATATGAATGAATGAATGAATGAATGAATGAATGAATGGTCTTTATTGTCATTGCTACAGTACAGGTACCAAACAACGAAATTTAGGAGGGGTGGCTCCCCTGGTGTTAGGAAAGAAAAAAACGTTAAAAAAAACACTTTAAAAAAACACAAGAAGGGAAGGAGCTGGTTTACATAAATAAAGGCTATGTACACTATCCACTATACTATACTGTACAGATAGACGACTAGGGTTGTCATATTGCGCATAGTGTTATTGCACATTTATTTAAAGTGTCGCAGTTTGCAGGCTTGAAATGTACATATTTGTGCCTCAGCACTACACCTGATTTTTTCAGTCCAGCAGCTGCCATCAATCCGTCCAGACTGTCCAGGGCCCAGAACCTAGGTCTTTGCTGTGTTCAGGGCCTGGACGGCCCTGGGGTAGAAGCTGTTCTTCAGTCTGTTTGTCCTTGCGGCCATGGTCCTGAACCGCCTTTTCGAGGGCAGCCGGGTAAAGTGTTCGTACCCAGGGTGGGTTGGGTCCCTGGAGATCTTGGAGGCCTTTTATAAAGAAAAGGTCTATAATGCATTGTAATGACATTAAACTAAGATAATAAGATGGTTATCATAATTTTTCTAATCTTTATTAACTCATTGACTGCCAAAGACGCCATTTGGCGTCTTATAAAATAGTAACGTTGACTGCCAAAGACGCCATTTGGCGTCTTTGTTTTTTGTTTTGTTTTTTTCGGGGATGGCTTTATTGACATCTTATACACCTGGTGTGTGAATTTCAGACTTGGGTGTAATGTATTTCTGCCCCAGATGGGGGCAGCAGTTCGATTTAGCTCAGATATAAAACGCTGGAGACGGAAGTGGCTTGTTGTGGGTTGTAGTAATGGCGAAACGGATAGCGAAGACGAGAGGTTCAGGAGACAAGCATTATAAGCAGTTGACACTGGCACAGAGCTTGTCTGGCAGTGGATCTGCAAGGAGTGTGGTGCCGATCAGGTCAACTGCAAGCAGATCTGCAAGCAGATCTGGTGTAGGAGATGCGCCAAATGTTGCAGATGGTGAGAACCGGAGCAACGCGCAATGCTACACTCGTGGTAGCATTGCTGGGCCATCTGAGCCACATCGCCGAGACTCTTCAAACAGTTCAGAGTCGGAGGACGACGTAGAACCAGACCCCGACTCGTCGGACGAGTGGTTGCCATCCGGATCGGCTAGCAGCAGGGAATCCTCTCCAGATCAGCGCGGATCCACGATCCAAGACAAAAATGCGAGTGTGAAAAGCAAAGGTAAAAATGTGTTGCATGTGTTGCTGTGTGTGTGAGGGGTGTGTGTGTGTTGTGTGTGAGGGGTGTGTGTGTTGTCCGTGTTGTATGCAGATGTGTGTGCTTTGGACTGCCTCATGTGCTTTATGTAAAGCACTATGGGTCTACATTTATGTGTATGAATGTGTGCTACACAAATACATTTGCCTTGCCTCAGGTCAGAGAGGCTCTGTTTCACCTGTGCTGACTTGTGTTTACTAGGAGTCGCGTGTGTGTGCGTGTGCGTGCGTGTGTGCGTGCGCGTGTGTGTGTGTGTGTGTGCGTGCGATGTCTACCTGTGTTGATGTCTACCTCTGTGTTGATGTCTACCTGTGTGTGTTGATGTCTACCTCTGTGTGTTGATGTCTACCTGTGTGTGTTGATGTCTACCTCTGTGTGTTGATGTCTACCTGTTTGTGTTGATGTCTACCTCTCTGTGTTGATGTCTACCTGTGTGTGTTGATGTCTACCTGTGTGTGTTGTGCTGAAACTATAACCATCACTAGAGCAGTATAACACCCAGGACTTGTTATTGAATCCTAATAGACAGTCAGTACCCCACCCTGCTCTGCTGATGTCTTTATATGAGACTGCTGTATCAACCCCCCCCCCACTCCACTCAACCTCCCAGTAACAGCGTCCAGACAGACCCTCTTTACACCGGATGTAAATGTATATATAATACACATATATATTTCTATATATTTCATATATATAGAAATATCATTACACTACACTACACTATTACACTACACTATTACACTATTACTATTACTATTACACTACATCATTACAAAGCAATAAAACATGCCTTTTGTATATATATTTTGTATAAAATGGTATATATTTCAATATTTTACAGTCCCTGAATCGAGCAGAGGACGTGCCTCAACCAGAGGGTGTGCTGCAAGGAGACGGCTGTCTTCAGAGAAAGATGCTGGTTGGGGTCAGGGTGACTGGCAACCCACAAAGGTTCCATTCACGGCAACCCCTGGACCCCAGAATGCTGCTGCAGAGCTGGAATCTGACCTGCCGGTTGATTTCCTGGAGCTGCTTATTACTGATGAGCTGCTGCAGCACATTGCAGATCAAACCAACCTGTATGCCCAGCAGTTTTTACAGGCACATCCCGACACTCTGCCACACTCCAGAGGGAGGTCATGGAAACCGGTGACAGTCCCAGAACTGAAACAATTCTTTGGACTCACTTTCATCACCGGTTACATCAAAAAATTAATTTAACCTTTATTTAACCAGATAGGTCAGTTGAGAACAAATTCTCATTTGCAACGACGATCTGGCCAATTGGCAGAACAGAGGCAAGTCAGTACACAGAACACAACACAGTATATACGATACAAAACACGATATATACAATATAAAACATGAGTGCAATACAGTATCAAAAATATCTATACATTACAGCAGGGGGAAGTTATCTTAAAAGCAAGTGCAGTGATCCGAGACAACATCTGAAAGAGAGTGTTTAAAAGTTAAGAGTTTTAGTGACAACTGCAACGCATTCCAGTCAGTGGGGGCAGCAAACTGAAAAGAATGACGGCCAAAGGAGGTGCGGACTTTGGGGGGGACCAGAGTGATATATTTGTTGGAGCGGAGCTTGCGAGTGCTGGATGAGAAGTTCAGTAGTAAGCAGAGGTAGGGGGGGGATTTGCCGATGATGGATTTATAGATGAACTGATACCAGTGGGTCAGTCGCCTGGTGTGGAGTGATGGCCAGTTGACTTGGGAGTACAGGTCGCAGTGATGTGTATTGAAAGGGGCACCGGTGACAAAGCGGATGGCAGTGTGATGGATGACGTCCAGTTTATTGAGAAGGTTTTTGGGGGCAATCCTGTAAATTATATCTCCATAGTCCAGAATTGGCAGGATGGTCATTTTTACCAGAGTGTGTTTTGCAGAGTGGGTGAAGGAGGCTTTGTTGCGGTACAGGAAACCAATTCTTGTTCTGACTTTAGTGAGTAGGTTATTGATGTGGGTTTGGAAGGAGAGTGAACTATCAAGCCAGATACCTAGATATTTGTATGTGTTGACAAATTCTAGTACTGACCCATCCAGTGAGGTGATTTTTGGGGGACAGGAGGCTTGGGGTAGGGTCCGATTGAAGATCATGCATTTAGTTTTATCTGTGTTTAGGAGAAGATGGAGGTTGGAGAAGGCATATTGGATGCTATTAAAGCTGTGTTGGAGATCGGTCAGGGCGGTGTTCAGAGAGGGGCCAGACGTGTAAAGAATGGTGTCGTCAGCGTACAGATGGATGTAAGAGTTTCCAGCCGCGTGAGCAATGTTATTTATAAAAATATTAAATAGTGTTGGACCCAGAATGGAGCCCTGGGGGACACCCATGGACAGGGACATTGGGTCAGACAGCAGGCCTTCAGCTCTCACAGACTGCACACGACCAGAGAAGTAGTTGTTAAACCATGCCAGGCATTCCTCTGCGAGTCCAACATCCTTGAGTCTGTCAAGCAGGATGCAGTGGTCCACGGAGTCAAAGGCCTTAGCCAGGTCAATAAATACAGCTACACAGTAGTGCTTGGAGTCAAAGGCGCATATGATGTCGTTTAGCACTTTAAGTGTTGCAGAGACACAACCGTAGCCAGATCTAAAGCCGGATTGCGTAGTGCTGAAGATACTATAGGACTCCAGATGGTGGGTGAGCTGATTGTTGACCAGTTTCTCTAAGACTTTGGAGAGGCAGGGTAGGATGGATATAGGCCTGTAACAGTTTAGGTCTAACTTGTCACCTCCCTTGAAGAGTGGGATGACAGCAGCAGATTTCCAGTCCATGGGGAATTCTGAGGTTTGCAGGGAGAGGTTGAACAGACAGGTGATGGGGGCTGAGACAATGTGAGCTGCTAATTTCAGATAGAAAGGGTCCAGATCATCCAGCCCAGCTGATTTATAAGGGTCCAGTTTAAGCAACTCCCTAAGCACCTCACTCTCCTCTACTGGCTGGAAGGAGAAGCACGGAGTGCTTGGGGGGGGACCAGTGCTAGGGGTTGAGGCAGCATGGTTGACAGTGGGAGTGGATGTAGCAGTTGCAAAAGCATGACCAGCCCTAACAAAGTGCTTGTTAAAACAGTCCACCATGGAGGCTTTATCTGAGATGACAGTCCTCAGATTTGATTGCCGTGGGTAGTTGAGAGGATGTGTTTTTATTTTCCATGGTTTTGACAGTCTTCCAAAACTGTTTGGGGTCGGATCCGCATGTCGAGAATTGATGTTTGTAAAAATCAGCTTTTGTTTTCCTGATCGACTGGGTGCATTTGTTCCTTAGCTCCCTAAAGGATTGCCAGTCAGAGGTGTTTTTGGAGGCCTTTGCTTTACGCCATAGCAGGTGTTTTTGCCGGATCAGCTCAGACAGTTCGGTGCAAAACCAGGGGCTGTAGCGATTCTTGGTTCTGAATTTTTTAAAGGGGGCATGTCTATTCAAAATGGTGGAAAAAGTACTTTTGAAAAGGGACCATGCATCCTCAACAGTGGGGATGAGATTCATTCTGTACCAGTCTACAAGTGCCAGGTCATGCAAAAAGGCCTGCTCATTAAAGTTTTTAAGCAACCGTTTATACAAGACCAACGGTGGCCGTTTGGCAGTGGAGCCTTTGCGTACACAAGCAATGCAGCAATGGTCACTATGGTCTCGGCAAAAAAACGCAGGGTTATACTTGGCCGGCGTATTGGTGAGAATGACATCAATGAGTGTGCCGTTTTCCATAGATGTAGTGTTGAATCTGGTAGGAGTCTGTACAATCTGGGAGAGATTTAAAGCGTCCAGCTGGAGTTGTACAGAATGGGGAGGATTAAGCATGTCCCAGTTAAGGTCACCTAACAGCACAAACTCAGAGGAAGTATGAGGGGCAATTAATTCACTGAGAGCTGTCAGGGAGCAGGCAGGGGCAGAAGGTGGTCTATAACAGCCAGCAACAGTGAGATATACATTTTTAGATAGATTAACCTTTAAAATCAACAACTCAAATTGTTTGGACACAGATTTGGATAAACTGACAGAACATTGCAAACTGTTCTTACAGTAAATAGCAACCCCCCCTCCCTTAGTGAGCCTGTCCTGGCGGAAAATGTTATAGCCAGGAATAGATACAGCAGAGGTAGTGACAGATTTCTTAAGCCAGGACTCTGAGATGACTAAAACATCAGGATTTGATGTATGCATATATGCTATCAGCTCATCAAGTTTGGGGAGAAGGCTTCGGATATTTAAATGCATAAGACCAAAACTTTTGCGGTTACAAAAGCCGTCAAAGGTTAACGCACCAGCTCATGGGCGTCACCACCATATATTTGGGGGGGGACGTGTCCCCCCCACCTTTGAAACAAGGTCGTTTGGACCCCCCCACATTTGCCATCAAAAATATGTTGCATGACTGGTCAGCGTTATTTTCATTGCTTCACAATCAAATCCGTTCCACTTTATGAGTAGGGGATTGCCCATATCCAGAAATCCACTCCGCGTTTTACTTCTGTTTTTAACGGCACGCAGCATCAGACACGCACGCAGATTCAAAACATTCAGACTGAGGCAAGACGATATTTAGATCATCCACCAAGATGGATATAAGGATTTTTTTTTCTAAGAAGAGAAAAGTAAGTTAAAGTCATCCAAGTTTTCCCGTGAGTGGCCAAACAGCAACATTGCGTTCTCCCAAGGTCAAACACAGCCAGCTTTTCTGATAAGAATGTTAGCACCTTATGAGACATTCTCTGTATTAGCAATAGAATTAGCATAGCCTACTAGCAACCAAATACGAGCTAGATCAGCTATATGGCACTAGCAGTTTTGTTAGGCATTACTAGTGCGGTTAGACATGTTTAAATGCAGAACAGACACAGGCGAAATGTCATCAAAAGCACAGAATGGCGACAAACACCTCACAGTGCTTACCTGTCCTGTCATTATTGCATCTCCTGCCCGTGTTCATTGCCCTGAGCATTTGCACTATTTAATTTGGCCATTGCACCCACCCAAAGAATCAATTTTGCATCTGATTGCTTGAGCTAGGGTTAAAAAATAAGAAGAAAACACCTGTTCCATTTATTTTTCTATTTCTAAAATGCTTGTGATTGTATTTTTTGTATTGATGATTGTATTTCCATGTCAAATGTTCTATTAGAGAAAAACAATATGAACAAGTGCTCAATGCATCCCCATTTCTCCTGATATAGGTGGTTGAGAGTGAGAGTGAGTCAGAGGCAGGGGCAGTGGAGACAGCTCTAATTCACTCTTTGATTTTTGTTTTGTTTGTTATAGTTGTATGTTCTGCAATGCACTGAAGAGGGCTAAGTTTGATTGTAATAGGCTCTGAGTAGCCTAGGTACATATTTTATGTTTCCTCATAACTTTTTATTCAATTTGTTGACTCAAAGTTACCTCATTCTTTTCTAATTCACTCTTTGATTCTTTTTGAATCTTCATATTTAATAAAGTACCTAAAAAGTGCCACGTGTCAGTGTCAGGCCTCTGTGAGTTAAACCAAAACATAATAGTAGTCAGTAATTGCAGACCATGCCAGCTCCAAGGAAAAACAAAGAAAGAGGGAGATTATTTTGGGTGTAAAACGCACCAGAATGCAGGAAATTGAATCTACTATTTAAAAAAATTCGGGGGGAGGACCCCCAGACCCCCCGAAAAATAAGTGTCCCCCCCACATTCAAAAAGCTGCTGACGCCCATGCACCAGCATCAGAGGACTGAGAAAAGGAGATATAATTATTGCCAAGGGAAACGCCAGGGCCAGGGTTTAAATGCACATTACCAGAAGTCATCAATAATAAAATAATAAAACCACGGCTGAACACGGTGCGTTTAGAAAGTTTTGCGCGGGAGACAGCGTGCACAATCGACTTGAAGGGTGACACATGACATAGTTGACTCAATGGCAAACAAGCAAGCATCGGGTCAATGTACAAAATATTCCAAATAGGTAGTCCGAGCAACTGAGTTACCATAAATGAAGTAACGTCCCTACATTGATAAGGGGGAGGCATTGTTTCACCCCAATGAAGGGGCGATGACAGCCCGGGAGGCAGTTCGGGGTGAGACATGTCTTTGACAGAAACAGCGCAGGATAACAGCAGGAGAGAGAGTAAATAATGACACCCCATTGGGATAGAGTACCTTCAGGGTGCGCAGAGTTCCACTTTTCCGAGTACAGTACTGTACGCGCTATGATGACGTGGTCCTACAACGTGGGTGCGTTGTCGATTGGTTAGCGATTGGTTAGTCGATAGGACGAGGCGTTCAGGAGGCCGCTGGAAAAGCAGCGGAGATCTGCGCTGGGGATGGTGAGTAGCGGGGGAGCGCCGGTGATATTAGCCGGTGATATTAGGGATAACCGAGGTCTCCGGTTTGCTGGATTGTTGGGAGGTGAAATCCGTCAATTTAGGGAGTTGGTGGACTTGGCGTCTTGGCTACAGTGGCTGCTTAATTATTAGCGAGTAACGATTGTAAATCCTGTTTATCAGCAGCTTAACTTCATGTACTACGCACAACTGAACGATTAAGCAGACAGCGCACTGATTTGCTATAAAACAAACAGTAAACGATAAACAAACTAAGATGTCATACACTGACTAAGATGTCATACACTGACATGGACGAGACATGGACGAGACTTGCAACGTATCGCCATCTTGGATCACTTGGATGACTCCACACACACACAAACACCCAATCTAGAAATGTATTGGAGTGTGGATCAACAGGACGCCACTCCATACTTCAATAAAACCATGCCCAGGAACAGGTTCCAGCTCATCTGGAAGTTCCTCCACTACAACAATAATGCATCACAGGACGCCACAGATAAAATGTATAAAGTGCGTCCTGTTTTCGATCATGTTGTAGCCAAATTCAAAGAGCTGTATCAGCCCTTTGAAAGTATCTGCATTGATGAAGGAATGATGCAGTGGCGTGGCCGCCTATCATTCAAAGTGTATAACCCTCAGAAGCCGGTGAAGTATGGAATTAAATCCTACATACTGTGTGACTCTTATACTGGGTATTGTTTTAACATGAAGCCTTATGTTGGCCAGCATAACACACTCCCAGACACAGTGTTCTCCCTCCTTGACCGTCTCACAGGACACGGATACACACTGTACATGGACAACTTCTACAACTCTGTTCAACTGTGTGAGCAGTTGATCAAAGCCAACACCAACGTCTGCGGAACACTGCGAAAAAACAGGGGGGAACCGCAGATCATAAGGGAGCCGACAAATACCGACTTGGGTGTGGAGGGGAGGCTGGTGCGGCACAATGGCAGGGTGCTGGTTATGGCATGGCAGGACAAGCGTCTGGTGAGGATGGTGACAACCTGCCACCATGACAGCATGCAGAGGGTGGAGGTGTGGCAGAAGGGGAAAAAGGAGAAGGTGGGTCAGCTCAAACCGCAGTGTGTTGTGGCATACAATGCCTGCATGAATGGGGTGGACAAACTTGACCAGAACATTGCATACTACCCATTCATTAGGAAAACACTCAACTGGTCAAAAAAGATTGTAGCGTACTTGTTTCAGCGTTGTGTGTTCAATGCCTATGTGCTGTACAAGGCCAGGAACCCGGGGAAGTGCAAAACACACTTGGAGTTCATGAGGAGGGTGGCGAGGTCGTGGACTGAAAAAACCTATGTAGAGGAGGAGGAGGAGGAGAGAGGAGGAGGAGGGGGAGGAGAGAGGAGGAGGGGGAGAGAGGGGGAGAGAGGAGGAGGGGGGGGAGGAGGAGGAGGAGGAGGAGGAAGAGGAGGTCCGACAAACCAGGGCAGCAAGACAGAGAGACCCAGACAGCAGGCTGGATGGCCGGATGGCCAGGCATGAGTTGGAACGCTTAAGGCCCACCAGCAATAACACACAGCCAGCAAGAAAATGTAGGGTCTGCGTTCGAAGGGGTAAAAGGAGAGAGACCAGAATGTGGTGCAGGTCCTGCCATGTATCCCTGCACTCAGGAGAGTGCTTCAAAGCCTACCACACAGGAAAAAAATATTATTGAGTGATGATGATTCTAAATGTTCTAAATCTGTGAATAAATGTAGTTATTTTGTCATCAAAAGCCTTTTTTCCTGTGTTGTTTTTATTGTTTCATAGAAGTAAACAACTTTTCAGATGTTTGAGGTGTCACTAAAACTAAAATATGTGGACGTCAGTCACCGTTTTGCTTGAATTTGCTTCTCTGCAGAAAAAGCTCGTTTTCTCTGTTTATTGGTCAAAATCAGGTGTTTTTGCTGAAACCACCCTATGTTCTACGGCCGATTTCTAAACACTCAAAGAGTGGCTAGAAACAAACTTTCTTTTTCTGATGAAAGAAGAGAGTCTAAAGTCTTGGTAGATATGTTCAATGTTTATGTAGTCCGAAAAGTCAATATTTGGTGGGTCTTCAAATTTCAGCAAAAATGCCCCAAAAGTCTGGCAGTATGGAGCTCTCCGCTCTGAACATGGCTGGCAGTCAAAGTTAATAAGTAATTACAGAGAAAGTAAAATGACATTTCCGCATTGAATAGAGCTACCGGTACATAAAATGTATGTAGATGATTCGCAATGCATGCTGGAATCAAGGGGTACGGCTTCGAAGCTAGTCTGGTCCTGAAATCGCTCGAAACGAAGTCATAGATAGCCCTCAGACTTACCCCTTCCCCTCTGTGAAATATGAATTGGGACACCCCTACCCTAAACGTGAACAGGGGTGATAGGGGTGAAAACGAAGCCGTAGGGGTGAATTGGGATTGGCCCTAATAAGTCTCGTTGTAGTAAGAGAGTAAAATCCTTAGGCTTCGATTCCTAACATTGCAGCATTAGTTAACAGGCAACCTTGCTTTGCTTTGTCCGATGCATACTGCGTTTTGGGTGCACGTCTTGCACTTCTTGAGTCATGTACCTTGTGAACCTTCTGGCGTTCTGAGTGCTCCGACAGCTCCATGGTGTCCTTGTGGGCAAGCTCGAGTCCCAGGGCAATATCACAGGCTTTCTTGAATGTCAGATCCTTTTCTGTCAAAAGCCGTCTGTGATAGGCTTCACCTGTGAGACCACACACAAACTGATCTCGGAGAGCATCATTCAGAAACTGGCCAAACTCACATGAACTAGCTAACCGTTTTAAGGCTAGGATGTAATCTGCCAGTGCTTCACCTTGGTTCTGGTGACGCTTATAGAATCTGAAGCGTTCAGCAATTATAATGGGCTTAGGCTTGAAATGGTCTGATAGTGCTTTAGTAAGCTCAGCATAAGACAGTTCCACACATTTCTTTGGCTCTGCGAGACTTTTCAGCAGCCTATATTCAGCTGGGCCCAAAACACTGATAAACACATTTGCTTTCTTCACATTTCATTTGCAGCCAGCCAACTCTCAAAACGTTCCAGATAAGACTCAAAATCCTCCTTTGTTGAATCAAAGTCAGGTACTTTTCCAATAGTAGTCTTTTTTTTATTTTTATACTGTGTATATTGCCTTGTAGAAACGATTTGACCTGAATATTCAGTAGTGTTCACTTTCGCCAACAGAGGGCAGCAGAGCCCATCAAAGCCATGACTTCATCGCTATGCCGCGGCAACGTTGCTTGCTGACTTGTTGCTAGCCGCACTCACTTCTTGACAAAAACGGCGCAGGTTCCTTATTTCTTCTAGTTCACTTGGTCAGTTTTCAAGTTCAAGTTTTTTTTCTTTTCTAGAATTGTAATGTTTTTACGATATCATCAACTCGTCGCCACTGTAATATTCTTAATGAAGGATGCACGGACACAGACTCAAGGTAAGTGTGACTTTACTCGTAAACTTCAAGGTACGGAATCCCGTAAGGGACATACAGTGTGCATGACAGAGAATAGGTAGATTAGTCTGCTATTACACTCATCTACTACAAGCACCAGCTTTTAGCCAATGGAGGTTTGTCTTGAAGATGACTAGGAGGTATGTATTGTAGTATCAGTGGTATTGAAAGAAATGTGTTGTTCATTCTATGTGGCCAAAATCAAGTCATGTTTGAACACTAGTCTACAACCACATGCTCCATCAGTCTAACCTTTGTTTTCCCTGTCCTTGCAGTACTCCGATGACTCATATCTACCTGGCAGCACTGTCAAAAGCTGTTAGGATCATCAAGCATTTGAAATGCAAACTGGAACCAAAAACCTGGAAATGTCACGTTACAATTTACAACGCGTTGAACATTGGGGTGTGCCTTCTTACACCATGGATTATGTGACAAGTAAACTTGAATTATAAGAATACTCTGCTTGATTTTTATTTATTCTATTTACTGTTCATGTATATGTACTGTATATGTACAGTATATGTAAATAAAACCGGTCAATTGAATGAACCTGCGCATCACAGAGACGTGAATGCAATAATATACAATGCAGTGAGGGGGGCGGCTGTGGCGCAACAGGTAGAGTCGGTGTCTAATGATGGCAAGATCGGCGGTTCGAGCCCCGGCTGGCCACATGTCGAAGTGTCCTTGGGCAAGACACTGAACCCCAAATTGCTCCCAATGAGCGGGCCGGCGCCTTGCATGGTAGCTTGCCGCCATTGGTGTGTGACTGTGTGTGTGAATGGGTGAATGAGAGGCCGTTGTAAAGCGCTTTGGATAAAGGCGATATATAAGTGCAGTCCATTTACCATTTACCAGTGACAGTGAGTCCGCTTGGACAGCACACGGTTGCGGAAGAATAACATATAAAAAAAACAAATATTAGATTGTCATAACTATAAGCTTTGAAAAAGCTTTGAATAAAGGTGACCACTAAGCACGATGCGTAACCGACTGGTGAGTCACAACTGAACAATTGAAGCATAGTGACACGTGTCCAAAGCTGAATAGAGCAGCCATCCTGCCAGAGACAATTACTGCTTTACTGACCAATTCATATATACCAACTGTGCTTCTAGTATCCAAATACTCGTACTGAATGGATACGTCCAATGTCCTCCTCCTCATCTCCCTCCTCACTCTCATCTTCCTCCTTGTCTTCAGCTGGCCCTGGTGCAGGTAGATTCATTGGGAGAGCAGGTTGTGTGTGGCGGACAGGACGACAGTGACCACCCACCAGCTCCCAGCCATGTCCGAGGGGCGAGGGGTGGTGCTTCAGGGAGGGGTGGCGCACTAGATATGCCAAGTAGTTGGCACGGAGACAGTGTTGGCGTTCTGCATCTGGAGGGAGACGGATGAAGTCCAAGAGTTGTTTTTCATTCTCTTCCACTTCTCGGCACGGGCCTCAGCCATGGTGCTGCTCTTTTTGTGGCCATAGATGACATCTTATGTGAACTGGAAGAGCTCCTCTACCACCTCCTCCTCAAAGTGAAGGCTATCTCTACACCGTGAGAGTTGCCGTCTTGCCACAGGGCTCTTAGCCACCTTGTCATACACCAACAATTTCCTTGTTCCATAGAAGCCTGTCCCATCGTGCTGATACCTTGCCGTGGTGGGGCAGCTTGTGTGCTTCTATGACTCTGAGAGCTATACCGGCCGGGGTTTACACCCCTGGCAGGTTCAACCAAGCCGGGCAGGTTTCAGAGGAGGGGCCAGACGAAAAGCAGCACCTGGTCCTCCAGGTTGGGGGTTGGGCGTGGGGCCAACAACCCCATCCCGTAGAAAACAATCCGTTACAAAAACGTTGACGACAGAACAGACCTCAGCCCTGGAAGAAGAAGGATCCTCAATGAGAGGAAATATGACGCTGTGTGATGAAAGCTGTCAAGTCACAGAAGTCACAGAGCCGAAACCCCTTCTGTCAACCAGAGACACACGAATTGGAACATGGAACGTCAGGACCTTGTATGAGACCGGAAAAACCATACAAGTAGCAGCAGAAATGAAGAGGTACAAACTAGATCTTTTAGGAATTAGTGAGTCACGATGGACACAATCTGGACAACAAAGACTGCAGACAGGAGAGCTGCTACTCTACTCTGGGCACGAAGAAGACAAAGCCCCTCACACTGAGGGGGTTGGCCTTTTGCTATCAACAACAGCAAAGAAAGCACTGATTGGATGGGAGGCACATGGATCAAGAATTATAACAGCCACCTTCAGAACCAAGAAAAGGAAAATCAAGTTGAACGTGATACAATGCTATGCACCAACCAATGACAGTGACGATGGAAAAAAGGATGAGTTCTACAACAGACTGCAGAGCATCCTGGATCAACAAAAAGGAAAAGACATCAACATTCTCATGGGGGACTTCAATGCAAAGATTGGCAGAGACAACACAGGCTTCGAAAAAGTGATGGGAAAGCATGGCCTAGGAGAAATGAATGAGAATGGAGAAAGATTTGTGGACACCTGTGCCCTGAACAACCTGGTTATCGGAGGAAGCGTCTTCCCACATAAGAGGATCCACAAGGCAACCTGGGTATCACCGGATGGAGTGACCGAGAACCAGATAGACCACTTCTGCATAACCAGCAAGTTCAGGAGATCACTACAGGACCTGCGAGTAAGGCGAGGAGCAGACATAGCATCAGACCACCACCTACTAAGCGCTATGCTCAAATTGAAACTGAAGAAGCACTGGATGGAAACAACATCAAAGAAACAGAAATTCAATGTCCACCTCTTAAAAGACACACAGACAAGAGAAGTGTTCACACTGAAGCTGAAGAACAGATATCAAGCCTTGCAAGATCTAAGCAGTGACGAAGGAGACCAGCAAGACCAATGGGAAAGGATAAGGGAAACCCTCATAACAACATGTAAGGAAGTGATTGGAATAAAGAAGAGAAACCATAAAGAGTGGATATCAGCAGAAACACTACGCAACATAGAAGAAAGGAGACAGAAAAAGACAGAAGTTAACAACAGCCGAACAAGGGCAACCAAGGCAAAAGCCCAAAGCGAGTACACTGAGGCAAACAGAAAGGTCAAAAGAAATGCCAAGAAGGACAAGCGAAACTACATCGACAACCTGGCTAAAGAAGCAGAAGAGGCAGCAGCAAAAGGAAACATGAAGGAACTGTATGACACCACCAAGAAACTGTCCGGAAAGTTCAGCAGACCAGAACGACCAATCAAAAACAAGGAAGGAAAGACCATCACAAGACTGGACCAACAGCAAGAGGGATGGGCAGAGTATTTTGAAGAACTCCTGAATAGACCGACACCACATAACCCCCCGGACATTCAACCTGCGGAGACTGACTTAGTCATCAACTGTGGAAAGCCCAGCAAGCAGGAAATCCAACAGGCCATTGCACAACTAAAGAATAGTAAGGCAGCAGGACCAGACAACATCCCTGCCGAGGCACTGAAGGCAGACATAGACACCTCGGTAGAGATGCTACACCCCCTGTTCGAGAAGATATGGGAGGAAGAGGAAGGGCCAACAGACTGGAAAGAAGGCTACTTGGTCAAAATACCTAAGAAAGGAGACCTCAGCCAATGCCACAACTACAGAGGAATCATGCTTTTATCAGTGCCAGGAAAAATCTTCAACAGAATCCTCCTCGAGCGAATAAAGAAAGTGGTGGATCCGCAGCTAAGAGACCAGCAGGCAGGCTTCCGACCCAATAGATCATGTGTAGACCAGATTGCAACCCTCCGAATCATAGTTGAGCAATCATTGGAATGGAACTCTCCATTATACATCAACTTTGTAGACTACGAGAAGGCATTTGACAGTCTCCACAGAAACACCCTCTGGAAATTGCTTCGACACTACGGCATACCAGAAAAGCTTGTCAACATCATGAGGAACTCCTATGAAGGAATGACCTGCAGAGTCATACACAGCGGGCAGCTCACACGAAGCTTCCAAGTGAAGACCGGAGTAAGGCAAGGCGGTATACTGTCCCCCTTCCTCTTCCTCCTGGCCATTGACTGGATATTGAAGACCACAACGGCACAGAGGAGAAACGGGATCCAGTGGACACTCACAACACAACTGGACGACCTAGACTTCGCAGACGACCTTGCCCTACTATCCCACAGTCGACAACAGATGCAGGAGAAGACAAACATACTGGCAGACACCTCAACACAACTAGGCCTCAACATCCACCAAGCAAAGACCAAAATCCTAAAGATCAACACAAACAACGAAGACCCAGTAAACCTGGAGGGAACAGCACTCGAGGAAGTAGAATCCTTCACCTACCTAGGTAGCATCATAGACAAGAAGGGTGGCACGGAGGCAGATGTCAGAGCAAGAATCAGCAAAGCAAGGGCCTCATACATCCAACTAAAGAACATCTGGAGCTCCAAGGTAATCAGTCAGCGGACAAAGATCAGACTCTTCAAATCCAACATCAAGCCAGTACTCCTATACGGATCAGAGACGTGGAGGACAACCAAGATCACAATGACTAGAGTGCAGTCATTCACCAACAGATGCCTGAGGCGGATCCTGAACATCCACTGGCCAGATACCATCAGTAACAACGATCTCTGGCAGAGAACGGGCGAACAACCAGTGGAAGAACAAATCAAGAGAAGAAGGTGGGGATGGATCGGCCACACACTACGCAAACCAAACACCAGCACCACCAGACAGGCCCTTAGATGGAACCCCCAAGGCAAAAGGAAGAGAGGCCGGCCCAAGAACACCTGGCGCAGGGACTTGGAGACAGACATCACACAGAGTGGACTAACATGGAAACAGCTGGAAAGCAAAGCACAGGACAGAGGACCCTGGCGAACTGTTGTCGACGGCCTATGCTCCTCCAAAAGGAGCGATAGGCGTAAGTAAGTAAGTATAGAAGCCTGAGTTGGCATCACAGCCTGTAATACAATGTAGCTGCACAATACAGTCTGCCATCTCCTCAGTCACTAGGCCACGGCATACAATTATCTCCTGCTTTCTCTTGATATAGAGCATACCTGGCAACTGCTGTGAGATGGCCGCTGCTGCGTCATAGGCATCTGTGTCAGCTGCATCTATGACAACAGGGCCACTGTAGCCTGACTCACGCAGAACTGCATAAGCAGAGAAGAGGATGGTGTCAGCCTCAGACTGGTCAAAGATGTAGTTCTGCATTGGTTGTTGTGTTGACAAGTTGGTGCGATGAGAGCCAACAGAGTAAACAATATCTGCATCTACAGTCTGTGCAAGGTCGGTCAGGTAGCTGCATATTAGTTGTTGCTGCCGCACCTTGTTGCTGACGCTACACAGCAGCGTTTTGAACACTCTGGCAGAGGGGAAGGGGTCGCCCAATTTCATGTAGGGGTTGGGGACATGTGCCTTACCCTGTACCCGCAGGTCTCGTGTAACAGAGTTGGAAATGTATGTTTAGTTGTGGTGAATGTAGATGAGTTTCGCCGTGCTTGAGCAGCCCTGGTTGTTGTTGGAGCCCCCCTTTGGAGTTTGGGTGTACTGCAGGTCTGCGCGTTCTTTTGTCCTTCTCTTGTTGCCGTACTTACGGTGGTACCAGAACATGGCCGCCATCTTAATGGGTATGTGCGCTATGTAAAATGCTCCTCGTGTTTTGTTGTTTGTATGGAGAATCTTGTAATGTAGGGTGAAAATGTTGGTGTAGTACTGTGCTGTTTGTTTTTACATGTATTGTGATGATGTGAAACAGAACATTTATTGTATGTTATTTTGAACGCGCAGATTCACAAGAGTTGCAGATCAGAGAAGAATTGTGTTTTATATGTCTTCTCTGCAGGTATGTTGCTCCACGTGTTGTTTGTAATTGTTATTCGTAATGTTTGAGGGAAATTTGTGTTCTTTCTGTGAACAAATTATCCTGATGTGAAATATACATACACGACGGTGGTACCAGAACATGGCCGCCATCTTAATGGATTCACAAGAGTTGCAGACCAGAGAAGAATTGTGTTGTATATGTCTTCTCTGTAGGTCAAATAAAAGAATTGATGGAAAGAAGGTTGCCTGTTTGACCATCGTTACACTCGCTCGTCATCTTTCGTTGAGTATGCTCCATCGTACGGGTCATTCACACAGATGATACGGTCAGCATCACCATGGCGGGCAAGGATGATGGATGACACCTTGTGGACGTCATCCGACCACTTGTATGGGGTGTCATCTTGTGTCTGTCGATCTTCTGCTGATCCTCCAAATCATGCCCATGTCGACGAGAGCGATGTAAGGTCCTTTCAGAACTACAGATTGGAGAGAGAGCTTCTGGATGAGCTTGCTCTTCTGCGTCTTCCTGTATGTGCCATTGGAGTTGAATAAGGCCATACACTCCTCGACAACACAGTGTTCCAACAACTCTGGGAGATCACTGCCTTGAGAGCAGTGGCGGCTGGTGCTAAAATGTTTGGGTGGGGCACAGGTTATGGGGGAAGAATATCAACTTTAAAATCTGGATTTACAGTCAATTTTAGCATGAGAATAGCTCTACCCCCCTGTACAGACCTCGCCATCCCCTCTACCCCCCTGTACAGACCTCTTCATCCCCTCTACCCCCCTGTACAGACCTCTTCATCCCCTCTACCCACCTCTACAGACCTCTTCATCCCCTCTACCCACCTCTACAGACCTCTCCATCCCCTCTACCCACCTCTACAGACCTCTCCATCCCCTCTACCCCCCTGTACAGACCTCTTCATCCCCTCTACCCCCTGTACAGACCTCTCCATCCCCTCTACCCCCTGTACAGACCTCTCCATCCCCTCTACCCCCCTGTACAGACCTCTCCATCCCCTCTACCCCCTGTACAGACCTCTCCATCCCCTCTACCCCCTGTACAGACCTCTTCATCCCCTCTACCCTCCTCTACAGACCTCTTCATCCCCTCTACCCTCCTCTACAGACCTCTTCATCCCCTCTACCCCCCTGTACAGACCTCTTCATCCCCTCTACCCCCCCTGTACAGACCTCTCCATCCCCTCTACCCTCCTCTACAGACCTCTCCATCCCCTCTACCCTCCTCTACAGACCTCTCCATCCCCTCTACCCCCCTGTACAGACCTCTTCATCCCCTCTACCCCCCTGTACAGACCTCTTCATACCCTCTACCCCCCTGTACAGACCTCTTCATCCCCTCTACCCCCCTGTACAGACCTCTTCATCCCCTCTACCCCTCTGTACAGACCTCTTCATCCCCTCTACCCCCCCTGTACAGACCTCTTCATCACCTCTACCCCCCTGTACAGACCTCTTCATCACCTCTACCCCCCCTGTACAGACCTCTTCATCACCTCTACCCCCCTGTACAGACCTCTTCATCACCTCTACCCCCCCAGTTTTCTCTACAATTTCTACAATTTTCTCTCTACAGTTTCTACACGTCAACGTGTACCGAAACACTTGTTTCCAACGTGGTCCTACGTTTCTCCTACACCAAGACACATACAAAGAGCATAGAAACATACAAAGAGCATAGAAACATACAAAGAGCATAGAAGATACAATCAGAATACAGTCTGCCATTCCTTCTCCCAGCATCGATTTGGTTTTCCTATCATGACTGAAGGACAGATGATTCACTTACTTACACAAGTTTGACTTCGGTAATAGGTCCAGTTGCAATATCAAGTTGGGAACAAAAGATGCCTCCTTCTAATCCATTTGTTCAATTTGTTTACAAAGTCCGGTAGTGGAAAGCAGAACAACGCATTTGTTACTTCACATCCCGCTAGCCATGTTTTCTTCTCATACCAACCCCTCGTAAATCCTCGGTTATACGATTTTCCAATTTTCCCTGCCTTATAAACTTGCTTTATAATTAAATTTGGTCTGGGTGGTCCTAATTCCTTTACTGTTAATTTCTCCTGGTTGCTACGACGGCTGAACGGTGTTTCTTTTAAAGATTCAACCGAGTTGTTCAGAACATTACTAGCCATGGTGAAGCAGGTGAACGAACGTGACGCCGGCCGTATGACATGACGTAAGCACGTACGATTCTTTGTGCATGTCCCAAAACCCCATAGACAAATGACCGAATGGCCTGAAGTTACCAAAATAGATTTTACATGCAAGTCTACGAGAACAGCCTAGTGCAATTTCGAGTAGACTGAAAGTTGCCCTGAAAGGGGCGGGACTTGAAGCTGATTGGAACATACTCCACAGAACACTAGCTGATTGGACTATGATATACTCCACAGAACACTAGCTGATTGGACTATGATATTCAGAAGCAACACTGTCTAGAAGTCATAGAAAAAAAATCTCTCTCTTCTCCCTTTGGTGGGGCATTGTCCAATTGCCCCTAATGAACCAGCCTCCCCTGCTTGAGAGCATCCTGCTCCATCTCAGCAGAACCTTGGGTTCCTCCCCGGGTTTCTTCGTGCATGGCCCCTTGGCAAATGTCAAGCGTTTGCTCAATGGGTTCTTACTGAATGGGTTCTTACTGTTCTTACTGAACACTCTGTCTCGTAAAATGCTGGTCAACTTCTCCTCTCCTGCAGCACGGGCTGAGTTGAAGTCAGCAATGAGCTCATCAGAGGCAGGCATGGCTGACTGTAGGGTGCGGAGGGTGGGTGAGGCCGGGTCGAACGGGAAGGAGTCAAACTTATGCATGCATGCGACCAGGTCCTGCACACACTGCTCATCCTCTCGCATCCGTGGCCACATTGCATGTGCTTCTTCTTGGCTTCTTTTCGGTTGGCCAGCGCGTTGTGAGCCGCCCGGATCTGGGTCACATTGTTCATATTTCTGGAGTGCACTAGCAGCTACTTAATTTTAATAATTTAATTTAATAATTTTGCCATTTAGCAGACGCTTTTATCCAAAGCGACTTACAATTACGAATTACAGGGACATTCCCCCTGGAGTAACTGAGGGCTAAGTGCCTTACCCAAGGGCACACTAGTAGTGGTGTGGCTTCAGGCGGGATTTGAACTCACAACCTTCCGATCCCAAGTCCAACTCACTATCCACTAGACCACCACTACCCCACCACTACTTCTCATTCTAGAGGATGGAGAGCCAGCCAGACTTCATTTTGCTGCCCTTGTTCATTGTACACTCATGTCCCAGGCCATGTAGGACTAGGGGTTGCCTGTGATGGACTGAGTGAAATCAGTCCGAAGGAAGGCGACCTGATCAGCAAGGAGAGCTAGTCAGCATTGCCCAGAAGTCAGGCAGCCACCTCCCATACCTATTGTTATCGTACGCTACCATTATTAATTATTAATCAAGCCTTTGACTCTAATATGTCAACAAGATGAAACAAGAATTTTTTACCTGGCTTTATCCAATGTTCAGATTTAAGTTCTTGAATGTTATGCAAATTATTAATTAATTAATTAATAAAATAATTGTCTTAATGTAAGTGATTAACTGGGGAAGTTTCATAGTGATAGCTATTAGTTAATTGTGTTACCCTATTCACATGCCTGTATGGATTATATATATATATATATATATATATATATATATATAAAATTAGAATCAAGTGTACCACATCAGGTGCAAATGATAAGAACATTGTTAAAGACGATTTTGGAGGAGCTTATTTAAACCTCAGACATTTAGTTTGATATTTAGACATTTAGCTCTTGCCACAGTTGATGTTGAAGTACATGCATCTACCATCAGAAAGAGGTTGCACAAGAGATTGCCCAGTTGCATGGGAGGTGTGCAAGGAGGGTTAACCCTATAACCCTAACCCTAACCCTTGCTGTCAAAAGAATTTGAGCACAACAACCGCATACCAACTGTGGAGCATGGTTTGGGGCTGCTTTGCTGCAGCAGGGCCTGGCTAGCTCACCATCATAGCATCCACTATGAATTCTTTATTGTATCAGAGGGTGCTTGAGGAAAATGTGAGACCATCTGTCGAAAAACTGAAGCTGAAGCGGATGTGGACCATGCTGCAACGCAATGGATTCACTGAGTAATCCCCACTGCCTCCTATAACACTACTTTACATTGCTAGCAGGCTCACAAAACAAACTGTGTTAGTTGACTAGAGATGTGTCAATGATTTTCAACAATGCGGAAATGTATTCAAATTTTTCTAAAGAAAAGTCAGATCATTAATCAGATCCCGATATGTGGACCAAAGCATTAGAACGTGACACATATTGCATGGAGGAGTGGGAATGCTATGTCTAGCTCAAAAGTTGCAGGAGGAGGAGCAGTGGGAAGATTTTTAGTAATAATAATTATGCAAGAGAACTATAGTTGAACTTGCTGAAGCAAGGCCCTAATAACTATCTGTTTCGGTCTACCTCGGTAAATAAGGCCTCCTCAGTGTACCAGGGTGCTCTCTGATGCTTGGAAAGGTCATTTATGCACACACCCAAAAAGTTGGAGTGAATGATTGAATGTGACATGATGAACATCACTGTGCAAACAGTAAATATTATGACGTGATGCTTTTGCAATGTGTGATGTTATTATGTGGAACATCTTCATTTCATTGATGGTATCGTGAAAAATAGCCAAAATGTCATCTGTTCGCCCGAATCCTTCTCACATTCCATTGCTCTCTCTCTCTCACTATGTGCTGTCACTTTGTGTGATGGTGCACGTGACCAGAGGCACCTAGACTGTAGTAGCAGGTTTTGATGAGTTGGGATTGATTGTGACAACTGTATGTGGCATCGCTCTCATGATCTGAACTGTCTATCAGGTCTGCTCCGGTAAATCTGTAATTTACCCTGGTCTCAAGTTTTTGGGTTTGGGTTGAACTGTAAAGACCTCTACTTTGCAGACAAATAACGTTTATTGTATATGTTGTATATTATGTTGTATTGTTGTATTGTATATGTTGTTTTGAATATGGGGACTTACATCAGTGATGGCCTTCTTTGCCTTCTCCTCTGCGTTTCTGGCCTCCTGCACAGTGTCGTCCACCTCTCCTTGCACTTGAACCAGGTCAGTCTCCAGCTTCTTCTTAGAGTTCAGAAGGCTAGTGTTCTGTATGAGGAAACCCAATTGTCAGTTGTTACTGTATTTCAAGAAAGCATACAAAAGTCACACAGTGGGTAAGATGAGACTGCCTAGAAATCACCTACTATACCTGGGAGTTAAGCAGTCCCACTCGCTCGCTGGCGTCCACCAGCTCTTGCTCGGCCACTTTGCGGCCTCTCTCTGTCTGCTCCAGAGCAACCCTGAGCTCCTCAATCTCAGCCACCATCAGACCGTTTCTGCGCTCCACCATGGCTGCCTGCTCCTTCACATCTTCTCCTCCGCGAGTAGCATCATCAAGGTGCAATTGGGCATCCTGGGTTTCACAAAGACACTTAGGGCCGGTTTCACAGACAAGGCTTAAGCCTAGTCCTGGACTAAATCACACTTTCAATGTAAAATCTCCATTGAAGATGCTTTTTAGTCCAGGATTAGGCTTAAGCCTTGTCTGTGAAACTGGCCCATAGAGTATTACAACTTGTTGTATGCCGATTGGATTAGTATGGGATGCATTCATTGTGTTCACTGATAACGCTTCTATTCTTTTATACACCAGTCTACTTTATTCCTGTGTTCTATTTTATTGACAAATAGACAAAACCCTCTCTTCATTTTCACTTTTGTTCACCAGACCCCAGAAGAATCACCGGAAGTTTCCCTGATACAGGCTGAGATTATTATATATTTTTTCTAATAGTTAAGATCAGGTTGTATTATCTGGGGTGATGTTGACATTGACTGACTGATTTCCCATCCCCTTACCTTGAGCTGTCCCTGGACGTTCCTCAGCTGCTTCTGGGACTCAGCTGCCTGCCTGTTGGCGTGGCTCAGCTGGACCTCCATCTCGTTCAGGTCTCCCTCCATCTTCTTCTTCACCCTCAGGGCATCATTCCTGCGCCTCACCTCTGAGTCCAGGGTGCCCTGCATGGAGTCAACCACCCTCTGGCTGTTCCTCTTGATCTGCTCCATCTCCTCATCCTTCTCAGCCAGCTTCCTGTCCACCTCACCCTTGATCTGGTTCAGCTCCAGCTGCACACGCAGAATCTTAGACTCCTCGTGCTCCAGTGTACCCTGAACAAAACAAAATGGTAGTCACAAGTTGATTGTGGGGGAGAGTAGTGGACTGGCATTCTATGGCTTGTCTTGGAAAGGGGCCTGCTACTGTATGCAATGTAAAGTGGTAATAGGATAGGAGGGCCAGGTCTAAAAAAATATTTTATTTCAATGAGATCAACCTGGACAGCTTAACACTAGAACCGCCATGACGTCAATTTGACCCAAGTGGGTTTTTCAATTGTACATAACTATGTTTTAATTAAATATTGAAGTCCCCCCGTCTTTGACTTTTCCTAAAATGGTGTTGTGTTGCACTTCCTATTGTTAAATATGTTATAGATACATCTAAATAAAAAGGCATTTATTTATTACAGGCATTTATACCTATAACCGCCACAACGTCAAAGCGACCCACATATAAAAATGCATTATAACCGCAACGGCACAAACAATAGTCCCTCTTCACGGCATTGCATTGTTTATGTCGTTACCTAGCAATTACAATGATATGATTCAAAATCTACTCATTCTCTCCGAGGGACTGCGTGGCTGGTCTGCTTGTATCCTTACCCAGGTATGGGAAGCCATTCAGCAGGTATTTGCTCTCAACATCTGCTGCCAGCCAAAACTTAATTCCACATTTATCTGGCTTGTTGGGCATATATTGCGTGAACCGGCACCTTGTTTTCGTCGGGAACAGCTGTTCGTCCACGGTGATGTCCTGCCCTGGCTTGTAGCATGAGATGCAGTTTTGCCTGAATCTCTCCCACACTTCAGCCATGAGCGCAAACCTGTCGGTGGTCAACCGGGAGCGTCGGGTCTCCTTCCTGTCAATGCGCAGAAAGCGAAACCCCGAAACCGGTTCCGAGATAATGTGGTTCTCCGACCAGAAACTTTCAATTTCAATGTTTTTCCCGCAGTATGCACCCCTCACATATAGCAGAACAATAAATGCCTTCAGCTCAGCAACTGAGACATCCCAGGAGGCGCGCTTTCTTTCGTCACATTGTGTTGCAACATAGGCCGATGCTGTGGTTATTATGGTCCATTTGGGGTAGGTACTTTGTTAATTTAAATAACATGGTTTATGTATCGGGGCACTAATTTAACACTAACACTCTATATAGACTAAATTGGATTTAAATGGTGGACTGACTAAATAACTGAGGGGGGGGAGACAGGTATCAAATATGGAACAATTACAACATTTAATATATACAGATAACATACACAAATGCACATACATATAACATTGAAAGGATTGACATTTAACATTGAAATATATCTAGCCTATCTAATGGTACCAGTAGCCCGGGTTGTAGCACGTGTGGTGATGGTGATGGATGGAGGGAGAGGTGGAAAGTTCGGTGGAAACTCCGTAGAGGTAGCTAGTAGACAGATGGATCGTCTTCTGAATATCCCGACTCAGGACTGGACGGGCACGTCAGACTCACGATGAATTGGAGCGGAGATGGCTAGCGTTGTTCGCTAGCCGCATCCCACGGTCCTAGTTCGTTGTTCACTTCAAAACTATCCACACAACAGCAACCTTTAACTTCGGTTTACTAGAGGTTTATGATTTAGCTTATATATATATAAGTAGGTGATAAATGTCTCTATCCTAGCCACTCACGAGTCCCGAAAGGCAACCCTCCTCTCCGTTATAAAACCACCAACTGACTCGCACCGTTAGGAGCACCAAACATTTCATCGCGTGAACATTCTAAGGTGCGTTCACCAAAACTCGCACAATTATCCAGCAACACAAAAACGTCAACGTCTCACAACAGAACACACACAGCACTCAAACGAGTGGCATTAATAGAAAATAACAAACTTGGGAACCTGAAGGGGTGGGAGTGGGGTGAACTACTACTACTAATAAATATAACTGACTAATTCTAATTCTTACTCTGGGCCTTCAGAACAGTTTATCTATTTATGTGGTGAATGACGTTTTACGCCTATTACACCACCCAAATATTCTTCTAATAGCCTACCCATTTCCAGTGTTATTTTTGACTGATTTACATTGACGTACAGGCAAAGCGATGAGTGTTGTCAAAGATACTTAAATTATAAAATAAGAGGACCAACACCATTTTATGACTTGAAATATTCATTTGTGAACACAATGTCTTAATACAATGACAGAGTACATTTTGTTGTAGGCTCGGATACTAGAAATGCCGTAGCCAGGCACAGACGTCAATTTGACCCATTGGCGGTTTTAGGTATACGGCGCCCTCTGGCGGTTCTAGTGTTAAGCTTAGGTAGTCCGTATGCACGGAATGTCAATTGTCTACAGTAGGCTTGTTCGTGAACCTGATCGCCTGGGTGAAGTAGCTGTTGGTTAGCCTCTGAGTTTTGGCCTTGGGGCTATGCCTTTTGGACGGCATCGGTTCAAATAGACTGTGGTTAGAGTGGCTGGGATCTTTGGGGTCCTGGGGTCCTGTTCCCGATCATTTTTCCTGAAGTCCACCACCAGCTCCTTGTCTTGAGGTCTTGTCAGTGTTGAGAGAGAGGTTGTTTTCCTGGCTGTACTGAGCCAGGCGGTCGACCTGTCTCCTGTAGGCCGTCTCATCAGCGTCTGTGATCAGGCCCATCACTGTTGTATCGTCAGTGAATTTAATCACTGGGTTGGAGCCGTGTGTGGCCACACAGTCATGGGTGTACAGAGAGTAGAGGAGGGGACTCAGGACATAGCCTTGGGGGGCTCCTGTGTTGAGGGTTAGAGGGGTGGAGGTCTTTGAGCCCATTCTCACCACCTGGCATCGGTCCAACAGGAAGTCCAAGATCCAGTCGCATAGGCCGGGGTTAAGGTCTATGTCCCTGAGCTTGGTGTCGAGCCTGGAAGGGACAATGGTGTTTCTGCGTGAGTCAGAGCTACATAGCTGTGACTCTACCTTTTCTCTGTATTCCTGTTTGGCTGTTTTAATCACTCTGTGGAGGTCATAGTGAGCTTTCTTGTAATTTGTTTACATTCATCCACTCTGACTCTCAACACAGGGGCTCCCCAGGGCGGTGTGCTCAACCCCCTACTTTACTACTTGTTCACCCATGACTGTGTGGTCATGCACAGCTCCAACTCCATCATAAAGTTCAACCTTGTACAGATGGACCATAGAGAGTATCCTGACCGGCTGTATCATCGTCTGGTACGGCAACCCTAACCCCTAACCCTAACCCTTCAGAGGGTTTGTGAAATCGGCCCAATGCATCACAGGCCACAACTACCAACCATTCAGGACCTCTACTCTGAGAGGTGCAAGAGGTAAGCTGGGAAGATCATCAGAGACCTCAGCCACACCAGCCACGCCCTGTTCTCTCTGATGGCTTCTGGCAAAAGTGTTGGAGTATCCAGTCTGACAGCTCCGGAACAGTTTCAACTCCTAGGCCATAAGACTGCTCAACAACCACCCGCCCCCTCCATCAGAACATGATGACACTTATTATTGTGCTGACATTACTGCACTTCTGTGACTTTTATGTCTTATTATTGAATTGTTGTTGCTGATTTGTTGAGTGTGGAGCAAGATCAAGGGATGCTGTTGGTATTGGGGTATTCCCTACATTGACAATTTTACTCTTTTTAACAGCAAAAAAATATTATTAATATTAGGATGGAGTGCATCTGAATATGAAGGGAGCCAAGCAGCTCTCTATAAACATATTTGATACACTTCAATCCCTCCTGTGGGAGATACATTGATGTGATCCATGTCCAAGTCCTGCAATCAATAATCTACAATCCCCCCCCCCCCCAGCTCAGGCTTGGGCAGCTGATACCTCATAAATATAGTGCTCCGCCACCATTAAATAACACATCATTTTACTCCTTCGTTTATTCCTACCCAAATCACTGTTAGAGACCATAGTTACTGTTCGACCCATACTGCCATTATCTCAAATGAGTTGGGGGCCTTAGGGCTATATGAGGCTATGTTCGTGCAAATTTGTGCAAAAGCACCAAATTTGGCCCAGATGTAGCTCAGAGTATGCTCTAATGATTTAGCCAGGGCGCCCGAGCCAGCGACCACTGGGGTCGCCATGGCAGCCAAATCAATATGGCCGCCCTCCGAAAAAGGTTTTGGCTGTAGCCTTTGAACCAAATTAGCTTCAAATAAAAACTTGGTGTCTTATTTATGTTTCTTGGCCATTAGAAACACATTGGAATGCTTATATTTATAATTGGGTGTGTCTGGACCCCTAATTTGCATATTTCCAAGATGCCCAGGCTCCACTATGGCCATCGAGCGTTGCGTCTGCGTTGCGTTGCGTCCGGAATTGCTGTCAGCCAGGGAACGTTGCTTTTGTAATCAATGAAAGGTGCTCCACTGCCTACGTTGCGTCCGCGTTGCTTTGCGGCTGATGGCTGCGTCCAAAGTAAAAATGTGTATATTGTAGTGCCGGAGGAAAAAGGAAAGACGTAGGCAACGTAATGATAACTGTTTAATCAAAACAACAACTTGTACTCTCAGTACAGGACCAGAAAATGGTTACCAAAACTCGTGTATCTAAACAGGAAGGTGCAACGTTAATAATCCTCCCCTCTGCCCCTAGTGCCAGAACTGGTTCCCTCCCACTACACAACCAACAGTAAGAGGAGAACATGAACCCATAATGTAGTCACTACACCAGCCCCCCCAGTGTTCACCTCAATATTGGAAATCCTCACGGCGAGGAGGGCGTATGGCCCGGCCCCTACGATCGTAGGTAAAGTCAGGAGGTGCGGGAGGAGGTGTGACATCGCCCATCACGTCCTCCTGCAGGGAAGGACGGGGGGCAGCGACGACCGGGGGCTCGCGAGCTGCGGGGGGTTGTCGGGGTCGGAGGGGGGAATGGCCAGGGCGCGGCAGGGGAGGTAGGACTGGAGGCCGGCCTCTGCGCGGTGGCAGGGCCAAGTCCAGGGGCAGTTCAAGGTCCAAGTGGGCCGGTTTGAGGCGATCAACGGACACACACTCAGGCCTACCCCCCATGTCAACCATGAAGTTCTTGGCTCCGGCCTCGATGACACGGAAAGGCCCGTCATAAGGAGGACGTAGTGGAGTCCTGTGGCCATCATGACGAATGAAAACGAACCTCGCTGAGTGCAGCTCCGGGGGCACCCTCGAAGTAGGGACACCATGCTGCGTAGTCGGGACCGGGACGAAGGTCCTGGCGCTGTCCAGCAGGGAGGCGCGCTGAGCGGCGGCGGACCAGGGCTCCGTTGACTTGGGAATGAAGTCACCGGGGACCCGCAGCGGCTGTCCAAACACCAGCTCAGCGGACGACGACTGGAGGTCCTCCTTAGGCGCTGTCCTGAGCCCCAGCATGACCCACGGCAGCTTGTCAAGCCAGTCGCTGTCCGTGAGGCTGGCTCGAAGGGCGGCCTTCATGGATCGATGGAAACGCTCACAGAGCCCGTTCGCCTGCGGGTGATAGGCGGTTGTGCGGTGGAGCTTGACCCCCAGATTCTCCGCCACCGCTGCCCACAGCTCTGAAGTAAACTGTGAGCCACGGTCAGAGGAGAGATCAGCAGGGGTGCCGTAGCGGGAGACCCACACCGCGATGAACGCCCGGGCCAGGTCGGGGGCTGTCGTTGAGGAGAGCGGAACTGCCTCCGGCCAGCGAGTCGTCCTGTCCACCATGGTAAAGAGATAGGTGTATCCGTGCGAGGGGGGCAGCGGCCCTACCAGGTCCACGTTTACATGATCGAACCTCCGCTCAGGCACAGAGAACTGCTCCAGGGGGGCCTTGACGTGTCGATGCACCTTGGCGCGCTGGCAGGCGATGCACGTGTCAACCCAGGCCCTCACATCCCTCTTGAGCCCATGCCAGACGAATTTCTCTGACACCAGCCGTGAGGACGGTTTCCTACCAGGGTGAGACAAGCCGTGTATCGCCTCGAAGGCGGGGCGCCTCCAGTTGGCGGGGACCACCGGTCGTGGCTGACCCATGGAGACGTCGCACAGGAGCGTGGCCCCTGCGTCACCGAAAACCACCTCTTCTAGGCGCAGTCCTGTGTCCGACAACTTGAGAGCCTGGACGGCGGGGTCGGCGGCCTGGTCTGCAGCCATGCGCGCGTAGTCCAAACCCAGTTGGACCGCACCAACCACCGCCCTGGAGAGACAATCCGCGACCTGGTTGGACTTCCCAGCAACGTGCTGGATGTCTGTGGTGAACTCGGATATGTAGGCGAGCTGGCGCTGTTGGCGGTCGGACCACGGCTCCGCCACCTTGGACATGGCGTGCGTGAGTGGCTTGTGGTCCACGTAGGCCGTAAACTCGCGGCCCTCCAGTAAAAAACGGAAGTGTCTGACAGCAAGCCACAGCCCGAGGAGCTCCCTGTCGAATGTGCTGTACCTTTGCTCTCTGGGAGACAGCTGGCGGCTGAAGAATGCAAGAGGCTGCCAGGCGTCCCCAACCCACTGTTCGTACACCGCTCCCACAGCAAAGTCAGAGGCGTCCGTGGTGAGAGCAGTGGGTGCCGAGGGCGAGGGGTGGGCCAACATGGCAGCGCGGGCCAGGGCCGCCTTGGTGTCCTGAAAGGCTTTGACACGCTCCGCCGTCCAGTCCACCGGCTGCTTCAGAGTCTTGCCCTTCTGGGCATCGTACAGAGGCCGCAGGATGTGAGCGATGTGGTGGAGGAAGCGATAGTAGAAGGTTACCATCCCGATGAACCCCTTGAGCTCGCTGATTGTGCTGGGGCGCGGGAAAGCAGCGACAGCTTCTACCTTCGAGGGGAGGGGGGTCACCCCCTCTGCGGAGACCCGGTGCCCGAGAAAGTCGATGGCGTTCCGTCCGAACTCACACTTCGCCGGATTGACAATCAGCCCATGTTGGCTGAGCCGTGTGAAAAGGGCCCGGAGGTGGGACAGGTGCTCCTCCTCCGTGGTGCTTGCGACGAGGATGTCATCCAAGTAGACGAAGAGGAATGGTAGGTCCCGGAGCACCGAGTGCATGAGGCGTTGGAAGGTCTGCGCCGCGTTCTTCAGGCCGAACGGCATCCGCAGAAACTCGAAGAGCCCAAATGGCGTGATTACGGCCGTCTTAGGGACGTCCTCGGGGTGCACCGGCACCTGATGGTACCCCCGTACCAGGTCCACTTTGGAGAAGAAGCGTTTGCCTGCCAGGTTCGCTGAAAAGTCCTGGACATGTGGGACCGGGTAGCGGTCAGGCTTGGACGCGTCGTTGAGGCGGCGGTAGTCCCCACATGGGCGCCACCCGCCGTCTGACTTAGGGACGATGTGCAGGGGAGACGCCCAGGGGCTGCTCGAGCGCCGAACGATGCCCACCTGCTCCATATGCGCAAACTCCGCCCTGGCGATGGCCAGCTTCTCCGGGTTGAGGCGCCTGGCCCTGGCGTGGAGGGGAGGCCCCTCGGTCTCGATGTGGTGCTCCACTCCGTGTTTCACCGTGGGCGCGGAGAAGGTGGGCTTGGTAAGGTCGGGGAATTCGGCGAGCAGCCGAAGGTACTGGTCACTTTCGGCGAGCGTATTGGACCACCCGCTGTAGACCGCCTCCCCCTGCGTACAGGCGAATGAAGCGAAAGTCTGTGAGTTGACCAGGCGCCTGTTCCCCACGTCCACCAACAGGTTGTGGGCGCACAGAAAATCCGCACCAAGGAGGGGAAATGTGACAGCCGCTATGACAAAATCCCACGAAAAACATTGCCCTCCGAAGCACACGTCCACCGCCCTAGTGCCGTAAGAGCAGATAGGTGTGCCGTCCGCGCCTGCCAACTGCGGACCACGCTCCTCCTTCGCCATATCCGATCTCTCTGCCGGAATGATGCTCCACTGGGCACCTGTGTCACAAAGGAAACTGCGACCAGAGGCGGTGTCTTGTATGAAGAGCAGCCTGTTGGTGACGCCAGCGCTCAGGGCCACTACTGAGCGCCGGCCCCGCCGTTTCCCGTCGGTCCGAAGGTGCAGGGTGAGCGGCACCGTTTGGCCTTGGCGCCAAAAGTGGCGTGGTAGAAACAATGGCCCGCAGCGTTACCCTGCTGGCCAGAAGGTCTGGCGTCATCCTTCGCTCTCCTGCGACGGTCGGGTGGCGGGGCGGCCGCGGGAGCGAGCAGGTCGGGGGACCGTTGAGGCATGGCCAAGACGAACCGGTCCGCCTCCCTGGCCAGGGCGCGGGGCTCCATGATGGCGGTGTTGGCCAGCGCCATCCTAACTTGAGCTGGCAATGTGCGCATGAACAGCTCTGTGAAGAGGATCATGGGGTCTTCTGTACCGAGCAGGTTTAGCATCCTCTCCATGCTCGCAGAAGGCCTCTCGTCACCCAAGTCCGACATGGCAAATAGGCGACGCACCCTCTCCGCAGTGGACAGTTCAAATGTCTCTAGAAGCAGGGCCTTGAGGCGCTCATATTTGTTCGTCGTCGGGGGAGCAGACAAAAAACCTACCACTCGAGCCGCGGTGGAGCTGCCCAACATTGCCACAGCATGGTTGTACCGGTCGTCGTCGTCATCGATGTCACTTTTATTGAAATGTGCCTCTACAATAGCAAACCATGCAGCAGGCGTTGAGTCCCAGAATTCTGGTAGCTTGAGAGTGGGAGTGTGCGCACCACGCGTTACCCTGACAGGGGATGGTGATGGCTGCCGCTGGTTTGAACGTCTTCCTCGCCCGGACATTTTGCAGGATTGTAATGTTCGTCGCTGGTTTTCGTACACAATTACGTTAACAAAAATCCACGTCGGGTCACCAGTGTAGTGCCGGAGGAAAAAGGAAAGACGTAGGCAACGTAATGATAACTGTTTAATCAAAACAACAACTTGTACTCTCAGTACAGGACCAGAAAATGGTTACCAAAACTCGTGTATCTAAACAGGAAGGTGCAACGTTAATAATCCTCCCCTCTGCCCCTAGTGCCAGAACTGGTTCCCTCCCACTACACAACCAACAGTAAGAGGAGAACATGAACCCATAATGTAGTCACTACAATATTTACAATTGTATATTGGTTGTTGGTTATAATTGTATATTGGTTGTTTTCTGGTGTTGTTTTCTTGTTTTTTCTCAAGCTTGTTGCAGAAATGGATGACGTACGGCTGATACTTGAGGTGGAAAAATCTATATTTTTATATGCGTCAAATGACGGTGGAGCAGGTACAACGTCAAGTTAATGCAACGCCGATGGCGAGGTGACGCAACGATGGTATTGGAGCCAGCCTGTAATATTCTACAGTAGCTAGCTATCAAGATAACAATGACTGATGCCTTCTTCTGTTTACACGAACACAGCCCATTGTCATATGCATTCGTATCATTTCAATTGATAGGAGACATGCTGAAATAAGGTATTGTCTTGTTTTACTTCTGTCTACAACTACTATTTCCTGCAACGACAACATGTAGGCTACAATTTGTATCAGGACTTGTATCACTAGAAAGGGAAAAAAGGATTTCTTAGCTATTGCTAATGTTCTTCCTTCTTCTGTTAATGTAACAATTGATCATATCAGTTGAATGATGGTTCAGGTATTGCAGCAACGCTTAAAACACATAATGCTATGTATCACAAACGCTGTAGAAGCAACTGTAGTAGTTGTCGTGTCAAAAGGGCTCCAAAGTATGACGTTGGCTCCTCCTTAGTAGTGAGTCCTAAAAAGCTTCGATCATGTCAACCCAAAGCCTGTGGCATTCATTGTGTCATATGTGAGGGGGAGATATGGATGACCTTCACAAGGCAGTAACAGATAATGTTGATTCCAATCTGAAAAGCTGGGCAGAATCCTGTATACATTTTTAGCTTCTTGGTAGATTAGTTACACAAGCTTCCGATGTGCACGCAGCAGGTGTGTACTACATGCTAAATGTTATCTCATGTTGCGATATGCAGCAAAACGGCAAGCATCTCATGACACTGCCAGGCCAGGGTGTCAGAAGGGGAAGCATCTACCAGTGAGTGGGGGACAACCTTTGACCATCTAACTATTGCACAAATTGTTGCTCTGGTTGAGGATTCAGATCCTCCTTCACAATCTCCTATTACGGCAACTCTACAGGGACCTTATGAAAGAACGCAGGTGTTTGTGTCTGATTATGAACCCCACACAACAACATTCAAGCAACATCTCCTCAGCTATCTGCCTGAATAGAGTGAACACCAGAAGGGGAGGGAAACCTACATCGCAAACAAGGAACAAGTGGCTAAGAGGAACAATTGGCTCAGGATGAGGCAATTCTGTTGATGAGGGCCGCCTTGGTTTTACACAAGTACTGCTTACAACGAGCCCACACATTTGACGGCTCCTTCCCGTCCAACTGACTCACAACATCTGTTGCTGAACCCTTACGAGTGTTCAATGATATCGTCCTCCAACCCTGTGCAGCTAATACAGAAGATGCCAACCTGCAACCGAGAATGTCAATGTCAGAAGTACAATGCATTTGGCGGCACCCATCACACCACGCAATACGTCACAGAAAGGACATTGACATTTGCCAATCGACCTAACCCAAAAGCCAAAAAAAAAATGACTCACCTAACTATTCCTTTCCCTTTAGTCCCAGCCCGATGCAGACATGGCAGAATTCTTCAGGATTGAAAATCAGAGGGAGCCACCCAGCATTTCCAACCAAGGACTTTTACGCAGCGCCACAAAGGCAGACATTCTTAAATGCATGAATGTGGAAAAAAAATATATATATCAGCAGCAAGCACTGTAGTTGTGCTCGATGGCGCAGTAATGGTCAAAATGATCTGGCCAATTATTATAATATATCCAGAATTTTCCTGTATACAAAGTGTACACAGTGTACAGCGTATGGTCATTATCATGTACAGCAAGAGCTTTGGCTCCAGCCGAGTAGATGAAGCCAGACATCGGCTTTTCTCAAACAGTACCAAGTCCCTTGAGAACCTGCCTCCCACCTAAGCTGCACTGATTGAGCATGTCAAAAGGGCACTGCTGCAGGCCAGCTTCTACTGGAACCAGGCAACCTCTGTCCAGCTGTTCAGTACATGGGGCTGGTACTGGTACTGGTACTGGGGCTGGTACTGGGACTCCACGACCAAGACTTGGGAATCTTACTGGACTCATCTTGCAGATGCCAGTAAAGCCTGCACCATTCTCCTCCACTGCAGCTGCAAAAGTCATGTAGAGGGCGATCCTATAAGGATCCTATAGTTTATTTGACAATATAAATATTTCCTGGCAATTAATGTGTCTAATTCTGATTCTGATATAATTATATTGTTGAAATTCTAAACACCTTTGGTCAATATTGATAGCATTTCACTTAGACTGAAAAAAAGATCAAAGTTATGATAAAACTCACTTTCGGGTAGTTGAAAGTTGAAACCTTTTTCGGAGGGCGGCCATATTGATTTGGCCGCCGTTGCGACCCCGGTGGCCGTTGGCTCGGGCGCCCTGGCTAAATCATTAGAGCATACTCTGAACTACATCTCGGCCAAATTTGGTGCTTTTGCACAAATTTGCACAAAAATATCCCTAAGGCCCCCAACTAAATTTAATCACAATCCCCTTACAGTCTGTTGATACACCTTCTCACATGCCAAGTACTCCACTTGATCCCATAGTCCCTTTGAATAACCCACTCACCTTTAAGGAAAGGAAAGGTCTGGGATTAATCCATCTGAATGTAAGGAGCATCCGACAACATCAAAAATCATCTAAAGATCACCTAAAAATTCTGATCTCTCAATCAGACTCACAAGTCAGCTTTATTGTCAATCCAATATAATGTACAGACATACAGAGGGCTGAAATTGTGTTTCCCTCTCATCCACGGTGCATAGCAAACAAAAACAATAAATAACAATATAATACGACAAGATTTAAAAATAACTATATATACAAAAAATATATATATATAGGATAAGGATAAAGCTATCCCTCAGCCTGCTAGTCCTTGCCCGGAGGCTCCTCAGTCTTCTCCCAGACCAGACGGCAGGAGACTGAAGAAGCCGTGTGTGGAATGTGTGGTGTCGTGTCGCCTGCGATTCTTAGTGCTTTGCGGGTCAGGCGTGTGTTAAAAATGTCCTGGAGGGAAGGGAGGGGGGCTCCAACGATCTTCTCAGCTGCTCTCACTGTGCGCTGCAGGATGCCGTGCAACCACCGTGCCACACAGTTATGCAGCTGGTCAGGATGCTCTCGATGGTGCCCTGGTAGAAAGAGCGCATGATGGGGGCTGGGGCTTTGGCTCTTCTCAGTTTGCGTTGCTGAGCTTTCTTGGCCAGTGATGCGGTGTTACTTTTCCAGGAGAGGTCCTCAGTGATGTGCACACCCAGGAATGTGGTGCTGCTCACTCTCTCCACAGCCGCACCGTTAAAAAAACTGATACTGAGTCTGACACCTCCATTGCATTAGATCAGTATAATGTATTTAGCAGTGGTGTGCCGTCAGGGCCAGCAAGGCCTTCTCTGCTGGCCTAAACATCATCAGAATATACATTTTATTTTAATATATTTTTTCCACAAATATGTATTAATGATTCCCCATAGTCTATTCTCTTCATTTCATAGCTTTCCTCTTGGTTGCGCTGCTTCCAGTCTCCGATTGAGATTTGGAGGGCTGGCCTTTATGTTAGAGCTTTTATCCAATCAAAATGTGTTGCTAGGGGGCTCCAAAATCTGCCCGCCTGCACATTAAACGGTGCCGCGAATTCGACCTGTAACTTAACGTTGGAACGAGAAAACCTGTGGCGTACCTAGTAAACCTACGTAGATGCGAGCAAAAGCAACAACGGCGCCTGCTGTAAGGCTCAATGATGTCAGCACCCAGCACGTCTTTTGATTGGATACACACTATTGATACGCACTATTGATACGCACTATTGATATTCACTATTGAGATGCGTAACTATGCCGGTAGATGTGAAACTTTTGAAAGTGCGCAGGGAAACGGAGCTTTACAACGAAAGCTTTCGTTGACTGATCGATAATACTGATCGATTGTGTCCTGTTTTTGGGTAAACAATAACTTTCATTTAGGGGACACGAACAGAGGAAACTACGTTGAGCTTCTTTCTTTTCTGGCTGAAAACAACCCAGATTTACATTACCACCTGTCCACAAACAAAGTGTTTACTGGGACGTCAGGCAAAATACAAAACGACCTGATTTTTGCTATTGCTGAAGTGATGGAGAAGAGATAAAAATGGAGATTAAAAAGGCACCCTTTGTCGCTATTATGGTGGACGAGACGACAGACGTGGGTAATGTAGCGATCTTAAAGATGTTAGTTTAACACTCTTCATTGTAAATGCGGATTTATTGATTAAAAATGCTTCGGAAATATTAATATAACTCTGTTGTACTTGTCTGACTATGTTAAGGTGATGCAACGCCCGGTTATACTGTGTTTCTGTCTAGTTTCTAGAGCCATGGCGTCATAACGATGGTATTAAGAGGTAGAATAATTCAGGTAGGAATGTGTCGGACATCACTGAAGGCCTAGGTGTGAAATGCACCGCCCGCCACTGGTATTTAGAATAGATAGGGTGGGTAGAGGGGGGTGGGGTGGTCATATTATGTGAAATCGTGTTTGTTTTTCTGTCACTGTTCTGAAGCCAATTACTGTTCCTATTTGTTTTGAAGTTCTTGTGTTAAAGGTTGATTTTGTTATGTTTGACGTAATAAACGTTTAAATAAACAAACGTTTAAATAAACAATAAACAAATCCACATCAAGGGTCCAGACCAAGTTGTTCTTCTTCAGCCACTGGACCTAATTTGTGTGTTAAGCTGTCAGAAAGCCGTCAACACATGCAGAGGGGGGAAAACCAGATGCACTGCTGCATGATAACCACTAGAGGGCACTTATACTAAGCATTTCAGATATGCATTGTACATGGATCACACAATTCAATGTTTAACCACTTATCACAATACAGAGACAGGCATTGTTACATCTACATGTGCTGTACAGTACTAAGAGTTTATGTATTTGTTTCCTTACCTTGACCTCAAAGCTCTTCACGCAGCTGAGCAAGCTGTGCAAGGTTAATAACCTGCTGCTGAACCAGTCAAAGACCCAGGAAATCATCGTGGACTTCAGGAAGAAAAAATCTGAGGTCCAGCCCCTGCTCATCGATGGAGAGAGCGTGGAGAGAGTCTCCCTCCGATTCCTGGGGGTGCACATACAGGATGACCTGTCCTGGAAGAACAACACAGCAGCCACCATCAAGAAGGCACAACAGCGGCTCTACTTCCTGAGAGTCCTCAGGAAGGAACACAACAAGCAGGAGATACTGGTGGCCTTCTACCGCGGCGCAGTGGAGAGCATCCTCACCTACGGCATCTGCAACTGGTTCTCCAGCTGCACAACCGCGGAGAGAAATGCGCTACAGAGAGTCGTGAGAACAGCCCAGAAGATCACCGGCGCCCCCCTCCCCTCTCTGGAAGAGCTGTACAACACACGCTGCCTCAGGAAGGCCTCCAAGATCTCCAGAGACCCAACCCACCCTGGGTACGAACACTTTGCCCCGCTGCCCTCGAAAAGGCGGTACAGGACCATGGCCGCAAGGACAAACAGACTGAAGCTCAGCTTCTACCCCAGGGCCATCCAGGCCCTGAACACAGCAAAGACCTAGGTTCTGGGCCCTGGACAGTCTGGACGGATTGATGGCAGCTGCTGGATTGAAAAAATCAGGTGTAGTGCTGAGGCACAAATGTGTACATTTCAAGCCTGCAAACTGCGACAATGAATGTGCAATAACACTATGTGCAATATGACAACCCTAGTCGTCTTATCTGTACAGTATAGTATAGTGGATAGTGTACATAGCCTTTATTTATGTAAACCAGCTCCTTTCCCTTCTTGTTTTTTTAGTTTTTTTTTTCTTTCCTAGCACCAGGGGAGCCACCCCTCCCAAATGTCGCTGTTTGGTACCTGTACTATAGCAATGACAATAAAGACCATTCATTCATTCATTCATTCATTCACGTTGTCACAGCCCACCCACTGGTTTCCTTTGTAGGCATATGGCACATCCTGTGTGTTGTTGTTTTTTAAACTTAAAAAAATCTACAGATCTGTTAGATATAAAGGCCAGAGGGTTAGCAACAGCCAGCAAATACATGGTTATCTCTAGCGTCATTGTTTTCTTTTGTTCTTTGTTGAAATGTCCCTACATTTGAAGATTGTTCTAATACATTTGTGGACCAAATTCAGTGCATCAGACACAACAGGGGATGAGGCAGGCTGTCTAGTCACAAGATTGAGGACCGCAATGGACATACAAAGCAAGAGGCTGCTTCTCTCTGAGTACTGCTTGAACTCCTTTGCTTTGGTCGGCAGCTCCACCATAGGTCTGCCCTCGAAGACAGGACAATAGCAAGTTGATCCAAGGATGATCCAAAGTCATTTGTTTAGGAATTGTACAGTATACTGTGTGTGTATATTATTGCTGAAGTAATCATTCAAGTAATGATATTAGCTCATACTGTAGCTAACATAAACAAGGACCAAAAGTGTGTTGAGGTCCTTACTCTGCTGGGGAGTAAGGGCTATTGGTAACTAAAAAAGCAACCTATATCTATGATCTGAGTTTGATAAGAAAATATGACGATACTGTATGTGACATTGAGAGATTTACGCATTTATATCATCATCAAGATTGGGGTCAATTCATAATTTATTCTGCTCTCACTTGAGTGTATCACAAAAACATCTGATCATGTCTGGCGAAAGATATGCTGATTACAACATGTTGTGCAGTCCTGGTGTGAGCAGCTGGCAAGCAGAAGTCATGGTGGTGGTTTGCTCTGTATATTTCCCATTGTAACCTTGTCTGCTGGAGGCATTTCTAGAGAAGGAAGCCAACCGACCATCAGAATAACTGATGTTAGGGGGATTCCACTGTTGACCAGTTTCCACCAGGTGTGAATCATTGGCAAGTGTAAGTAATTGGCAAGTATAAATCATTGTGAACAGTTTGCCTCATTCAATGATCTTTCCGGGACATTATTGGGCCTTATGAATCATTCATAATCTCACAAAACGTGCCATGTGATACTTTTTTCATTGTGTTGCGTTATAGCTGATGCAAATCTAAAAAGTGAAGTAACCCCTTCTCTTTTGCAACTTCCCTCACTAGATTGTCTCGAGTGGACAAAACAGTATATTATTCATGAATGAACGATACATGGGATTTTGAGACGAAACCACAATGCTGAGAATATTTTCTAGTGAAATATTCAAATGTTGACTTTTTACAATTTTTTGCACCCCTTGAGATTAGATTGTCCTCCAAACAATTCTGTTCTCTTATAGAGTGAAACTCTTGCTGAAGAAAATGGGAAACACATCAAGTAAGTCATTTCCTGCTCTTCTACATCTTTGCATTGCCTTTAATGCAAACTTTAAAAACTTAAAAGATATCTCTAAATGGTTCTCACACTTCACACTTCATAACAGAGATATGGAAGTTATGAGATAAGAGATAAGAACTCGTTAGTGATCATTGACTTAGTATGCTTAACTGCAAGGTGACCTTTTGTTGGCTGTGATAAGGACTTTCAAAAACAAACAAAAACACACAAAAAATGCTTTTTTTGCATTATGAAAGTTGAAGTGTTGAAAAGCCCACTTGATATAACAACAGTTTTAGGATCACTAAATACTTTAAGTAAATGGATTGGATTCACTGTTGTCTGTCGTAGGCTTGTAAACAAACCTATGTTTTAGGACGTGTTCAAAAGCAAGGAATGTGTGATCATCTAATTATGTGTAGTTATGAGTTTTTAGCATGTTGATGTTCTATCAGCATGTTGTGATGTGCTAAACATGCAGTTATATGTTCGTAGCGAAGTTCCTTTTTAGCACCACTAGTAGGCTACTGTAGCTGTTTTGCGTGTGTTTTGATTCAGAACGAGTTTCTCTGCTATTTGGTTTGAGTTGTACCAACATTCAAATAAGCATATCTTCTTCAACTATTTTCAGATTTCAATATATGACAATATATGATCATTTGAAAGCGTACAATCTGTATTTTGATAATATGGAAAATATTAAAGAATGACCATGCCTACTTGAGGCCTTTTTTCTCTTCCTGAGTAAGGCAATCCCACTCATATTTTTCCTTTTATTGGATAGAGTTAGTGAAGATAAGAAAAGAGGGCATGTAAGCAGGGCATGGACCCGAATTGAACCCATGCCAACATGGGCCAGATTTGAACCCATGCCAACATGGGCATATGTGTGCACTGTAGATCATGGCACTAGACCACTGGACCCCCAGGCCATACTTGAGGAGTGTTTAACCAGACCCTGTCACATATGTGTGCACTGTAGATCATGGCACTAGACCACTGGACCCCCAGGCCATACTTGAGGAGTGTTTAACCAGACCCTGTCACATATGTGTGCACTGTAGATCATGGCACTAGACCACTGGACCCCCAGGCCACACTTGAGGAGTGTTTAACCAGACCCTGACTAGACCACTGGACCCCCAGGCCATACTTGAGGAGTGTTTAACCAGACCCTGTCACAAATCTTGTTGCTGGACCACAAACAGAGCTCAGAAGGATGACCATCTGATGATTCTATTGTTGGATTGTTTTTTTCATACATACGTAACAAACAATGTCTACTTTTAATTGATACATAGTCAAACCAACAGCAGCACCAACAACAGCAACAGCCATTGACCAAGGGTAAGCAACAACAACTCGCCAACAAATCAATGCCATGTTTTTTCTTTAATCATTCTCATCAACAGTGAACATGATACTGAACATGAAAATAAGAGAATAAAAAACAGTGAAAAGATGAATGATAAGATAATGTCCATGCATGAGATTTACCATTCTTGTTCTCTCATACTTACTCTGAAGGCTCACACCAGTCACCATTGCTCTCATCTGCATTTGTTTACTCCTGATTCTGTGTGCCTCATGTTTACTTGCGTATACCTCATGGAGGAAGACAGCTTTGGGTGAGTAAGAAGACAATCCCATCTTGATGGCTGATAATTTGTACTAAGCCTGAATATGATCAGAATGTACATAATTGTATTTTGTATTTGAATAAAAAAAAGACTTGATTGTACATTAACACTTGCTACACATGTGTAATGCAATAGAATACTAAGACACATGCTATGCAGTAATTGAGAAATGGAGTTGAGATGTTCTTGTTATTACACAAATGGAAAAAGGAACTGTTCCTATTCCACAGGTGTAATAAAGCATTTGAGGGTACACTGATCTAATGTCCCTCCTGGTTTAATCCTCTATGCTATGTTTCTCACAGCTAAAAGGTCTCATGGTTTAATCCTATATGCTATGTTTCTCACAGCTAAAAGGTCTGGAAAAGCAAATGGGTTTAATGATGAAATGATGAGAGGCAAACTACAGGTAAGGATATTTAATACTTAATACAATTAAATACGGTATAATACTGTACACAGTTGTTCAAGGACTAATGACCCATCAGTGAATAGTTTCCCAAACACTTAACAATACTAACATAATGTATCCATAAATTATAACACAAAATAATACTGACGCATTACCTTAACTGCCTCTTGTGATTGACTGCTACAGTATACAGTACCGTACACCTTTCCTTTGTTTTCCAGGTTGTGATTGCAAATGAGCACATATATGAGAACTATGAGAAATCCAGGGCAGAGCCGACAGAGGACAATGTTACTTACAGCGATGTGACTATACTAAAGGCCAGTGTTAAAGCATCTCCAGTCCCTGAGACGACATATGCCACTGTTCAAGCAGTTTGTCACTCTGAGGTTTCAAATGCAGAATAATGTCTACTGTTTAAATCAACACGTTTTACAATGTGCTTCAATAATAATTGTTGCAAATCACAAGAGGATTGGTTTGTTCTTTCAAAAAGATGAAATGTCAATTCAGAACGTAAATGTGTATGGTTTGAGGATTATTTTGTATTTGTATTTTGCCTATGTTAAATGAAGAGATTGCAATATCATTTAGCATTGCCACACATGTATTGCTTTAGTGATAAGCTATAACTGATTGTTATAAAATGTGAGCAACAACATAACCTATTTCTGTGTAATAATATGCATATTAAACCAAGTGTATTCATACTTCTAATCCTTATTTGAGGGTGACAATTCAGTTTGAAGCTACTGTAATGTTACCTCTGGTCTGATTTGAGGAGAGAACTCCGTCTAGCATTGCGGTCTCTAGTGCCACCTACTGGAACTAACAATGCATAGGGCTACCGCTGGACAATACAAAGAAAAGCCTACCATTAGCAAAGAACTATAAAACAAAAAAATGCAGAATGTAAGTGAATAGTTTCAGGAGCCAATAACTCCCTTCGACTAGTTTAGTTCAAGCACGGTCCAAAATATTGCATATTCACTGTGGTACAACAAAACAATATAGTATTTTGGTCAATAAAGCATATAATCCTCATAAATAATGAAATGATGAGTGTTTCATGTTTGGAGCCACTTCAGCTGTGATTTTTCTCGAATTGCTCAAGATCCTCAGCGTCAAGCTTCTCTATTTTCTTGTCTATGGAGGGGGAAAAGTGTAAACAGTTAGTGTGAACCCTGTCTTTTGGATGCATCAATATGTCAAATCTTGAGTGCTCAATCTAGACAAAGAAACAAACATACTGAAATGTTTTTCGATTCTGTTGAGAATCTTCATGCTGTGTTTGCTGTCAACCATGTTGACTGCAAGCCCCCTCTTGCCAAAACGTCCCGTGCGACCAATCCGGTGAAGGTATGTCTCATTGTCAGGGTTCCCGTCTTTGTCCACAGGAAGGTCAAAGTTGATCACCATGGACACTTGTTCCACATCAATGCCTGCATTATAAATAAAATAAATGCAAAAATAAAACAAAACATGAAAACTCTTCAAAGTTTAAGTAAGTGAACACAAAACAATAATCTTCCTAACTGAAATGGTTACATTAATATGACTTTCAAATGTTAGCATTTTGTAATTACCTCTGGCGCATACATTAGTAGTCACCAGAACTTTCTCCTTGCCCTCCCTGAAGCGTTCGATGACAGCAGCTCTCTGCTCCACTGTCATCTCCCCACTCAGGAGTGCCACCTGGTGGCCCTCTTTGGACAGTGCTGCTGACAGCCAACCAGCAGTCTTTCGAGTCTGAAGAGGAGGCAAAGGTCTTCTCTTTGTTACGACACACAATCAAAAAGTCCACACAGATGAGACTCAACCTAATTGTGCATTATACCTATCAAATAAACATAATAATTTCAAGAGATACATGTAACTTAGGATAGGATGAGGACTCACACGGCAGAAGATCATAGCCTGTGCAATAGTGATGACTCCGTATATATTACAGAGTGCTGAGAACTTCTCCTCCTCATTGTTGCATAGCATGTAGTACTGCTGGATGGTGTCCAGGGTCTCCTCCTCACGCTTCAGCTTGATGGTGTTGGGGTCTGGCACAACCCTCTCAGCAAACTTCCGAACTGAATCCTCGAATGTGGCCGAGAACAGCAGCATCTGACATTCTTTTGGCAACATTCTGCATGGATGGAGTAATAGACATACTTGGACACAGGAGGACAAACAAAGCTAGAGATAGCTAACTGTCTGGGTTTGGGTAGCAACAAAGAAAGCTGTAAACACCCTCCTATAGTGTAAAAAGAACAATCCAACTGCAGGTGTCTGTCATCAGAGTGAATGTGATTCATGTAACCTACTAGTTGGGTAAGAGTAATGACAAAGTTTAGTTTTTATTATGTTTATTTCAAGGGGAGCTCACCTTTGCATCCGAATGCTTTGGTCCTGATAGCCCTGTGTGGCGATCATGACATCTGCCTCATCCAAGACAAAGATTTTGATCTTCTTGGGGTCAATGAACTTCAGCTTGAGGCACCAGTCCAGGACTGTGCCAGGTGTTCCGATGATGATCTGCTCCTGAATCTTGGTCCCCCGCTCCACTGCGTAGAGTAGGACACAGAGCCACATAACAGGCAGCTTTCAAGCATTTAAATTCTACAATACAGCATGTTGTGAAAAATTGCATATTTGTGTCATTCTCATGTTTTCTGGGTTAGAGAACACCTGCACTAATTACAATCATTACCCAGATTTTTAAGCAGTTTCTTACAGCAACATTGGAAAGCATATGCCAGAAAAATTATAAATCAACATTTAATGTGAAGGAATAAAAATCTTTGACACTTACATTTATGGCCGCGAATGGCGTATGCTAATTTGACCTCAGGATAGAATTTCCCCATCTGTTCAATGACTTTACCAGTCTGCAAAGCTAGCTCGTATGTTGGGGAAATGCAAAGACACTAAGGGGGGGCAAAAAAATATGTATTTCAGTTTGGCTCACTTAACCAGAAGCTACTGTACCTAATGTTTCTCTTTACCGTATACTCTGCAGCTAATCAACAACAACAACAACAACAACAACATCCCCCATCCAGGGTTTCCGTTAGAAAAATTTGCCGTCGGACATCGTGTCCGGGAAGAATTCGATTTACCGGACAAACGTGATATATTCCGGTCATCATATTAAAATATATATATTTTTTTTTTTTCCAAAATCATATATTTTTTTCCTCCAAATCTAATGTTTGTCGCGGTGATTACTGTTGTGTAGCGGCCTATATATGCCATTTAATGTCTATTTCTCATCCGATACGATTAGATGCGAGCTATATAATATATAATAATATAACATGATTTGACGCATGCGCGCTATGCCATGCGTCAAATCCAGCGCTGAACGGGTCCAGCGCTGAACGGGCGCCTCACTGGGAACTGAACAGACAGCATCGATCAATGAACGGACTCCACATTACGTTAACTGAAGTTTGTTAAATTGTTTGGGATTAATGTGAGTTTTCTATTTTCTCTTTACAGTTTTACCCCTTTTTTTTAAATCAATAAAACAACGTCATTTCTATAAGTCTCGCTGGTTGGGAAGGCATTTCGTTTAGCTCGGGAGTATGACAATGGGAAGAACATAACTGTTTATTGAGAAACAATTGATAGGCAGTCTGGGATACGTATATAAAGAAATACCACAATGTCTAGATGTATAACATTTTATTGAACAGTAACAGTGCAAGCATGTAGGCTACGGGGAACAGGGATTTTGGTCAGTAGGTCCTTTGTACAGAGGGCGTTTCTCTCCGACAACGCGTTCCCAGGTACCATGGAAGTCATAGGTAGTCCAGCACACTGACAGAGAGACAGACAGACAGACAGACAGACAGACAGACAGGCAGACAGACAGATAGACAGACAGACAGACAGACAGTCAGCTTACTTCTACCCTTTTGAGTGGAATTACTCCTTTAATTAGCTGTTAGCCATCTCAAAGCCCCCTGAGTTGCTCGTCAACACTGAGAATAGACCACATTATAGAAACCAAAACACCGTTTTTTTAAATCCACAGGGAATAACCGAGAGTGTAAGGAAAGGCACACCCAGCGCTGTCAGTGGTGGGGAGACTTGAAGTGGCTTTGCTTGATTTCCATCACAGATTCAAGGATTGAAACACTGATGAAAATAGGGAGTAATAGTGATGGGATTATTTTAGATTATTTTAGATTAGATTAGATTAGATTAGGTGAGATTCAACTTTATTGTCATTGCAGAGTACAAGTACCAGACAACAAAATGCAGTTTAGCATCTAACCAGAAGTGCAAATAGTGATATAAAAACAAACACTTAACTTTCGGGGAAACTGCTAAAATAAAATAAATTAAATAAATTAAAAAAGAAAGCGACTATTAGCACCGCCGAATGACAACAAACGTATGAGTAATGAGTAAAACAATGTCACTTTTATAGTATGTTGTTTAACTTGCCGTTCGGTCGCCATGGCTCTGGTGTGTGTAGCAGCTTCAGCTAGCTGGCTGGAAACTTCTAGGGGTGCGTTCGTAAACACGCTCTGAGAGCGCCGGAGCGCACGCTGGCTTCGATGTCACAGAGCGACCGAGTCGTTCGATTGGACGAGAGGCGTTCCGCGAGTGCTGATCGGATTTCCAGAGCGTGTTTACGAACGCACCCAGCCAGCTTTAGCGAATTGTATTCAAAGGGAATTATTTTCACCGGACAATATGTCCGACGACTTTTCAATTTGTCGGACTTCACCAAATTTTACCGGACAAAGACCGGCAATTGCCGGTTAACGGAAACCCAGCCCCCATCATAAATCCTCTGTATAACAAAGTCTGGACCTGTGGGTGACCTATGCAGAGGTCTAACGGCTAAAGCTAAGCCCCATATGAGTGGAGATGTTCACTTACCTGAGTCCATTTCTTAGCTGGGTCAACATGGCTGAGCATGGCCAGCACGAAGGCAGCGGTTTTACCTGTGCCGGACTGTGATTGCGCAATCAGGTTCTGAGGTCTGGAACCAAAGGGAACATACACGCTGAAGAGAGAATAATTGGGGACTATCGGGTCGGCATGTGACAAAAGTAGATCATTTTACTGAATTTAGTGTGAAAGCAAACAAGCCAGTGATGGTATACGTGAGTAGAACTAATTTGAGATTAATATTAGGCTAAACAAAGGTTTGATTATTCAACTATTGCTCTAGGGCTTATAAACAGTATCAATAAATAAATCAATACCTTTATTGTCCCCAAAGAGACATTTGTACGGATGAATTACTTTGTTGATCAATATCACATTGAGGCTAAACACTAACATTTAGCTCAATAAAAATTTATAAATAAATGAGGTACTCACGGCTCTGCCAGCATCATGGGCAAGGCATTCTCCTGGATTTTAGAGGGTCTGTTGAAGCCCATGGCATACACTCCCTGAAGCAGCTGAGGTTTCCTATCTCACACACACACACCACCACCACCAACAACAACAACAACAACAACAACGACAACAACAATATTAACAACAACAACAACAAACATACAAGTCTAAATTGAATTGATACCTTGGGAGGACTTACAGTCTCAACTCTTCAAATGTCTTGACCGAGTAAAGAGGGGAGTTAGGATCTCTCTGAAGAACCTCTACTTGGTTGGTGGTGTTCACCAGATTGCTGCGTATCAGCTTGTTCAACAACGACTGGGCTGATCGATCCTCTGTAAGACAAGATGAAAACCGTGACAAACCTGCTAGATACTAGATACTGTATAAACCCAGAGAATTCACACCTTTATCTTCGTCGTCTGCCTTGTAACCATTTTCCACTTGTCCTACTTTTGCAGTGCCTGGAGGAACTAAAACAACAAAACTGTCACCTAACACATCAATGACAGTGGCATATTAATGCAGTGGAGTAGTTTTTAAACCCATGTTAACTGTTATTAGTTCTTCATAACAAAATCCCTGGTTTTACCATTTGATTCCTTCCTTGATGCAGCATCACCTCTATCTCTTATCCCCAAGGAGCCAAACTGAACAAAGAAATAAACACGTTTTGTTTGAATTAGAAGTATTGACAGATATGTAATCGTTCCCAGAGAGTGGGCAGTTCTTATTCACTGATCAATCTTTTGCAACCACGTGTATGGAGCTATTTTAGTGTCAGCAGAAATTGAATTGTATTTGACAGATTGAATTGAATATGAGCACAAAATGAATTGTATTTCACAGATCTGAATTGTATTTGACAGATTGAATTGAATCTGAGCACAAACTGAATTGTATTCGACAGATTGAATTGTATTCAATTCAGTTTTCATTATTTTCATTCAGTTTTCAAATTCAGTTTCTCTAAATACAATTCGTTTTTTCTCAAAATACAATTCAGTTCTCTAAATCGGTGCTCTATTATTCTACCTAGCCCAGAGTCCCCGGATGAGTGCCTCTAAAACTGAACTCGTATTTTGAGAAAAACTGAATTGTATTTTGAGTAAAACTGAATTGTATTTAGAGAACTGAATTGTATTTTGAGAAAAAACGAATTGTATTTAGAGAAACTGAATTTGAAAACGGAATGACAATAATGAAAACTGAATTGAATACAATTCAATCTGTCGAATACAATTCAGTTTGTGCTCATATTCAATTCAATCTGTCAAATACAATTCAATTTCTGCTGGCACTAAATTAGCTCCATACACGTGTTACTGAGGTGCCACATCTACTAATGGAACAGTATCTAAAATGCAAATGCAGTTTTGGCATGACATGCGTCAATACAGCTAATAGCCAACAGTAGACATGTATAACAGCAAAGACCTGTTGTTGGACATCGGATCAGTCACATGATCATCAGCCCATGATGGGAACAGTAGCTTAGCAAGGTGGCTAGCTAACTAGCAAGCTAGCAGATGAAGTGTGATGGTTTTCGCCACCATGCATGTCAATCGACCAGAGAGGAACAAGGCAAGCTAAAAGTTACAAAAACAACCTACTAAATTAAACTTACAGATTCAGTCGTATCCTCCTGCTCATCAACTGCCAACGCCCAAGAGTCAGTAGCCATAATGTATTGTTGGGAGTGTATGTTACTCTTGTCTAACGGGACTAATGTTTCAGAAGTTTTAATTTGGGCGTCGAAAGTGATATGCTCTGTGTGACGCCTCCCACTCTGCCTGCATATTGGCTGTGGCTGGAGCCTGGGCAGAGTGGGTGGGTCGTTAGGTTGAGTGGTGTCACCTGGGTTTGGGGAGCTGGGGATATATGAGAGGGGTGTCCTCAGCTCTCTCTCTCTCTTCCTTATGATTTGGGTTCTGTTGGTAAGGTCTCTGGGTACCTGGTTTTTGGGGCCTTTTAGTTTTACACTACATATGTTCATACACCTTACACATACAACATACATTCTACAACCATTCACTCATGGCATACACTACTGATTCTTATCCATAATCATATACATGTTATTTAGTTTATTTTGGTTCATTTAAGTAAATACAACTTTAATTGTATCATTTAAACGCATGTGTGGACTCCCTTATTTGTTACTACCTTCGGGTGTGTAACAAATTGGGGGCTCGTCCTTTTGTGTTGGACCTTTTTATGGTTTGCTTGGTTTGTTGATTGATTCTTACTGGCAATTTTGGTTTGGGTTACTGTGAGAGCTGTTTGGCTCTCTTTGGTTTTGGTTTGCTGTTTGGTTAATTGATTGGTTAATCAGTAGGTTAATTGGTTGCCAGTGTTGGGAGTTTTCACATGTGTTCATTTGTTCTCCTCTGTTTGTTTTGTTGGAGTTTGGTTGTGGAAGAGTAGATTGTTTGTCCCCAGATTTCCTTTAGGTTTGAGGTTGTTGGACTGCGATACTGGGTTGGGATAGTCAGTGTACTTGGTAGGAACCGTTAAATCCCCTGTTAGGTATAGATAGGCTTGTTCCCAATAGGGGAATTTGTCTTGGGTGGTTTAGTGTGGCTGCAACCGTGGGTAGAGCATTTGTCTCAGGGGCACGTCCATGGTCCAGGAGGGGGCGCTGTTTTGCAGTGTTCTCTTCTGCCCACTGGGATTTAGTGCATAAATACCTCCCACCAGTAGCGGGACGAAGACTAGGGTTTGAGTTAGTTAGTTAGGTAGTTATTTTTAAGTTAGGGCTGGGGAAGTTCCAGGTAAAGTGGGTTGTCTGTCTTATACTTGGTTATCGCAGTTTGATGGTCTCAGTGTTAGGGTTTTTAGTTTTTTTTTCTTTCTTTGGTTGCATAGGTTACTATGGCCTCAATTATAGAGGAGTTTGTGAGGTCCCCATCAGTAGAACTATTGGATCGGTGTACTAGGGACCAGTTGTTGTCGATTGCGGAACATTATGAGATTGAAATTCCTAGTAAAAGATTAAAGGAAGATGTCATGGCCAGTTTAAAATCTGGGTTGGTAGTGGGAGGTGTTCTCAAACCAACGGAGGAAGTTCAGTCTGGTGTGTTCACTACGTTTACGTTTGAACAACAGAAAGAGCTTTTGATTTTGAAGCAAACACATACGCAGACACAGTTGGAGCTTGAAAAAATCAAACAAAGGACTGAGCTTGCTAAAGTAGATTTAGAACACGAGAGACTACGTATGATCAGCGAGGGTAGGCTGCCCAGGTCATCGGAGGATGGGGTCGACCTGTTGGGGGCAGCTACAGAGAGTGATTTAACGAGACGGTTGCGTCTGCTTCCACCATTTAATGAAGATGACCTAGATACATTATTTTTATTATTCGAGCGTTTGGCGGACGGTAGAAACTGGCCTGATGAGGATCGTGCAATACTGTTACAATGTGTGTTTACCGGTAAAGCCCAGAAAGCTTACTCTGCGTTGGGTCCCGCTGATTGTAAATGTTACGAACGTATTAAATCAGCGGTGCTTAGAGCCTATGAGCTGGTACCGGAAGCATATAGACAGCGGTTCCGAACATGGACAAAGGGAGATAAGCAGTCTCACGTTGAGTTTGCACGTGATCTGGTTATCCCGTTTGCCCGGTGGTGTTCGGCATCTGGGGTGGAAACTTTTGAACAACTGTGTGACCTGATGGTATTGGAACAGTTTAAGAACTCGTTACCTAATGGTGTGGCAACTTATATTACAGAGCGGAAGGCGAAGACGGCGAGTGACGCAGCCGTCCTGGCCGATGAATATGTGGTGATTCGCAAAGGTAATTGTAGTGGGCCAGGTACGGAGAGAGTTCGAAGGGAGTTCTTCTCCTCGTCCGAATTTTTACTCTGATGTGAATGTTGACGGCGCACTGTGTCACTATTGCAAAGTGGTTGGTCATTGGGTACGGGAATGTCCAGTATTAAAAGCAAAAAATAGATTCCCTAACACACAGGTGAAACCGGCGTTACTGGCCAATTCATTCGATCCAGTGGCGTTGCCGTCGGTACCGTGTACGGTACGGTACTACGGTGCCGTCTCCACCTTTTGGCGCGCGAGCCGGGTTGTCAAGGGAACGCAGCTGCGTTGGTTACGTCACTTCACAGACGCTGAGATACATTCCGCTTGAATATTGAAACGAAAATTGATAATTAGCTGTTTTTCCTCTAAATGCAAGCAAGGTATGCGGGATGTTTCAGTTTGTTAGAGTTCTTATCTTGCAAGATTAGTATTTTTATTGGCAAAAATGTTCAGTTTAGCTGGCTGTTTTAACCACGAATCAACAACAAGTGAGGATCAGAGGGGTAACTACTGTACTAGCTAGCATGGCTCTAGACTAGCCAAGGATGTAATAAGATACTCATAATAATGTCATCGTATTACATTCCTTGGCTTTAGCCAACAACTCTGTCAACAGCTGTAAAGTAACGTCAGCATGACATCTTGGGCATCATTGCTGGCCATTAGTGGCAACTTGACTATATTCGATGCTTTTTGCTTTTCTGAATTTTGCTTTTCTGCTTTTCTGAATCCAGAATCCAGAATTCCAGAATAATTTCTAAACAGTTGGGTCTTTTTGATGAATTATAAGGTTTGATTTGATTTAAAGAAGTAAGTGTGACTCACTGACCAGGTCTGAAATAATGTCACAGGTAAACCCATCCCCACCCAAATCTGACTCAATCAACAGTGGGAATGTGTGTTTTGCCTAATTAATCATTTTAACTGTACTACCACAGTATCTCAGGGTTTAGTTGACATTTGATCACCAATATCACTAAGCTTTTTACTTGAATATTACTGTTCTGTAAGCATTTCCCACATACCGTACTGTACTGTACTATAGGTTGGTATCAAATAGGTCTACATTCTCTTTTCGCTTTTTTGTGGTAAATAATAACTAAACCTGTTGTCTCTGTTATTTCTTTTTATTGAAACCAACAAAGGGTAAAGAAAACTATACAAGAGGCAGAGATAGTAGTCAATCTTTATTATAACAAGTACCATTAGCAAAGTACCATTAGCAAAGAACTATCAAATGCAGAATAATGTCTACTGTTTAAATCAACACGTTTTACAATGTGCGTCAATAATAATTGTTTCAAATCACAAGAGGATTGGTTTGTTCTTTCAAAAAGATGAAATGTCAATTCAGAACGTAAATGTGTATGGTTTGAGGATTATTTTGTATTTGTATTTTGCCTATGTTAAATGAAGAGATTGCAATATCATTTAGCATTGCCACACATGTATTGCTTTAGTGATAAGCTATAACTGATTGTTATAAAATGTGAGCAACAACATAACCTATTTCTGTGTAATAATATGCATATTAAACCAAGTGTATTCATACTTCTAATCCTTATTTGAGGGTGACAATTCAGTTTGAAGGTACTGTAATGTTACCTCTGGTCTGATTTGAGGAGAGAACTCCATCTAGCATTGCGGTCTCTAGTGCCACCTACTGGAACTAACAATGCATAGGGCTACCGCTGGACAATACAAAGAAAAGCCTACCATTAGCAAAGAACTATAAAACAAAAAAGTGCAGAATGTAAGTGAATAGTTTCAGGAGCCAATAACTCCCTTCGACTAGTTTAGTTCAAGCACGGTCCAAAATATTGCATATTCACTGTGGTACAACAAAACAATATAGTATTTTGGTCAATAAAGCATATAATCCTCATAAATAATGAAATTATGAGTGTTTCATGTTTGGAGCCACTTCAGCTGTGATTTTTCTCGAATTGCTCAAGATCCTCAGCGTCAAGCTTCTCTATTTTCTTGTCTATGGAGGGGGAAAAGTGTAAACAGTTAGTGTGAACCCTGTCTTTTGGATGCATCAATATGTCAAATCTTGAGTGCTCAATCTAGACAAAGAAACAAACATACTGAAATGTTTTTCGATTCTGTTGAGAATCTTCATGCTGTGTTTGCTGTCAACCATGTTGACTGCAAGCCCCCTCTTGCCAAAACGTCCCGTGCGACCAATCCGGTGAAGGTATGTCTCATTGTCAGGGTTCCCGTCTTTGTCCACAGGAAGGTCAAAGTTGATCACCATGGACACTTGTTCCACATCAATGCCTGCATTATAAATAAAATAAATGCAAAAATAAAACAAAACATGAAAACTCTTCAAAGTTTAAGTAAGTGAACACAAAACAATAATCTTCCTAACTGAAATGGTTACATTAATATGACTTTCAAATGTTAGCATTTTGTAATTACCTCTGGCGCATACATTAGTAGTCACCAGAACTTTCTCCTTGCCCTCCCTGAAGCGTTCGATGACAGCAGCTCTCTGCTCCACTGTCATCTCCCCACTCAGGAGTGCCACCTGGTGGCCCTCTTTGGACAGTGCTGCTGACAGCCAACTAGCAGTCTTTCGAGTCTGAAGAGGAGGCAAAGGTCTTCTCTTTGTTACGACACTCAATCAAAAAGTCCACACAGATGAGACTCAACCTAATTGTGCATTATACCTTTCAAATAAACATAATAATTTCAAGAGATACATGTAACTTAGGATAGGATGAGGACTCACACGGCAGAAGATCATAGCCTGTGCAATAGTGATGACTCCGTATATATTACAGAGTGCTGAGAACTTCTCCTCCTCATTGTTGCATAGCATGTAGTACTGCTGGATGGTGTCCAGGGTCTCCTCCTCACGCTTCAGCTTGATGGTGTTGGGGTCTGGCACAACCCTCTCAGCAAACTTCCGAACTGAATCCTCGAATGTGGCCGAGAACAGCAGCATCTGACATTCTTTTGGCAACATTCTGCATGGATGGAGTAATAGACATACTTGGACACAGGAGGACAAACAAAGCTAGAGATAGCTAACTGTCTGGGTTTGGGTAGCAACAGAGAAAGCTGTAAACACCCTCCTATAGTGTAAAAAGAACAATCCAACTGCAGGTGTCTGTCATCAGAGTGAATGTGATTCATGTAACCTACTAGTTGGGTAAGAGTAATGACAAAGTTTAGTTTTTATTATGTTTATTTCAAGGGGAGCTCACCTTTGCATCCGAATGCTTTGGTCCTGATAGCCCTGTGTGGCGATCATGACATCTGCCTCATCCAAGACAAAGATTTTGATCTTCTTGGGGTCAATGAACTTCAGCTTGAGGCACCAGTCCAGGACTGTGCCAGGTGTTCCGATGATGATCTGCTCCTGAATCTTGGTCCCCCGCTCCACTGCGTAGAGTAGGACACGGAGCCACATAACAGGCATCTTTCAAGCATTTAAATTCTACAATACAGCATGTTGTGAAAAATTGCATATTTGTGTCATTCTCATGTTTTCTGGGTTAGAGAACACCTGCACTAATTACAATCATTACCCAGATTTTGAAGCAGTTTCTTACAGCAACATTGGAAAGCATATGCCAGAAAAATTATAAATCAACATTTAATGTGAAGGAATAAAAATCTTTGACACTTACATGTATGGCCGCGAATGGCGTATGCTAATTTGACCTCAGGATAGAATTTCCCCATCTGTTCAATGACTTTACCAGTCTGCAAAGCTAGCTCGTATGTTGGGGAAATGCAAAGACACTAAGGGGGGGCAAAAAAATATGTATTTCAGTTTGGCTCACTTAACCAGAAGCTACTGTACCTAATGTTTCTCTTTACCGTATACTCTGCAGCTAATCAACAACAACAACAACAACATCCCCCATCATAAATCCTCTGTATAACAAAGTCTGGACCTGTGGGTGACCTATGCAGAGGTCTAACGGCTAAAGCTAAGCCCCATATGAGTGGAGATGTTCACTTACCTGAGTCCATTTCTTAGCTGGGTCAACATGGCTGAGCATGGCCAGCACGAAGGCAGCGGTTTTACCTGTGCCGGACTGTGATTGCGCAATCAGGTTCTGAGGTCTGGAACCAAAGGGAACATACACGCTGAAGAGAGAATAATTGGGGACTATCGGGTCGGCATGTGACAAAAGTAGATCATTTTACTGAATTTAGTGTGAAAGCAAACAAGCCAGTGATGGTATACGTGAGTAGAACTAATTTGAGATTAATATTAGGCTAAACAAAGGTTTGATTATTCAACTATTGCTCTAGGGCTTATAAACAGTATCAATAAATAAATCAATACCTTTATTGTCCCCAAAGAGACATTTGTACGGATGAATTACTTTGTTGATCAATATCACATTGAGGCTAAACACTAACATTTAGCTCAATAAAAATGTATAAATAAATGAGGTACTCACGGCTCTGCCAGCATCATGGGCAAGGCATTCTCCTGGATTTTAGAGGGTCTGTTGAAGCCCATGGCATACACTCCCTGAAGCAGCTGAGGTTTCCTATCTCACACACACACCACCACCACCACCAACAACAACAACAACAACAACAATATTAACAACAACAACAACAACAACAAACATACAAGTCTAAATTGAATTGATACCATGGGAGGACTTACAGTCTCAACTCTTCAAATGTCTTGACCGAGTAAAGAGGGGAGTTAGGATCTCTCTGAAGAACCTCTACTTGGTTGGTGGTGTTCACCAGATTGCTGCGTATCAGCTTGTTCAACAACGACTGGGCTGATCGATCCTCTGTAAGACAAGATGAAAACCGTGACAAACCTGCTAGATACTAGATACTGTATAAACCCAGAGAATTCACACCTTTATCTTCGTCGTCTGCCTTGTTACCATTTTCCACTTGTCCTACTTTTGCAGTGCCTGGAGGAACTAAAACAACAAAACTGTCACCTAACACATCAATGACAGTGGCATATTAATGCAGTGGAGTAGTTTTTAAACCCATGTTAACTGTTATTAGTTCTTCATAACAAAATCCCTGGTTTTACCATTTGATTCCTTCCTTGATGCAGCATCACCTCTATCTCTTATCCCCAAGGAGCCAAACTGAACAAAGAAATAAACACGTTTTGTTTTTTGGGCAGTTCTTATTCACTGATCAATCTTTTGCAACCACGTGTATGGAGCTATTTTAGTGTCAGCAGAAATTGAATTGTATTTGACAGATTGAATTGAATATGAGCACAAATTGAATTGTATTTCACAGATCTGAATTGTATTTGACAGATTGAATTGAATCTGAGCACAAACTGAATTGTATTCGACAGATTGAATTGTATTCAATTCAGTTTTCATTATTTTCATTCAGTTTTCAAATTCAGTTTCTCTAAATACAATTCGTTTTTTCTCAAAATACAATTCAGTTCTCTAAATCGGTGCTCTATTATTCTACCTAGCCCAGAGTCCCCGGATGAGTGCCTCTAAAACTGAACTCGTATTTTGAGAAAAACTGAATTGTATTTTGAGTAAAACTGAATTGTATTTAGAGAATTGAATTGTATTTTGAGAAAAAACGAATTGTATTTAGAGAAACTGAATTTGAAAACGGAATGACAATAATGAAAACTGAATTGAATACAATTCAATCTGTCGAATACAATTCAGTTTGTGCTCATATTCAATTCAATCTGTCAAATACAATTCAATTTCTGCTGGCACTAAATTAGCTCCATACACGTGTTACTGAGGTGCCACATCTACTAATGGAACAGTATCTAAAATGCAAATGCAGTTTTGGCATGACATGCGTCAATACAGCTAATAGCCAACAGTAGACATGTATAACAGCAAAGACCTGTTGTTGGACATCGGATCAGTCACATGATCATCAGCCCATGATGGGAACAGTAGCTTAGCAAGGTGGCTAGCTAACTAGCAAGCTAGCAGATGAAGTGTGATGGTTTTCGCCACCATGCATGTCAATCGACCAGAGAGGAACAAGGCAAGCTAAAAGTTACAAAAACAACCTACTAAATTAAACTTACAGATTCAGTCGTATCCTCCTGCTCATCAACTGCCAACGCCCAAGGGTAAGTAGCCATAATGTGTTGTTGGGAGTGTATGTTACTCTTGTCTAACGGGACTAATGTTTCAGAAGTTTTAATTTGGGCGTCGAAAGCGATATGCTCTGTGTGACGCCTCCCACTCTGCCTGCATATTGGCTGTGGCTGGAGCCTGGGCAGAGTGGGTGGGTCGTTAGGTTGAGTGGTGTCACCTGGGTTTGGGGAGCTGGGGATATATATATGAGAGGGGTGTCCTCAGCTCTCTCTCTCTCTTCCTTATGATTTGGGTTCTGTTGGTAAGGTCTCTGGGTACCTGGTTTTTGGGGCCTTTTAGTTTTACACTACATATGTTCATACACCTTACACATACAACATACATTCTACAACCATTCACTCATGGCATACACTACTGATTCTTATCCATAATCATATACATGTTATTTAGTTTATTTTGGTTCATTTAAGTAAATACAACTTTAATTGTATCATTTAAACGCATGTGTGGACTCCCTTATTTGTTACTACCTTCGGGTGTGTAACAAATTGGGGGCTCGTCCTTTTGTGTTGGACCTTTTTATGGTTTGCTTGGTTTGTTGATTGATTCTTACTGGCAATTTTGGTTTGGGTTACTGTGAGAGCTGTTTGGCTCTCTTTGGTTTTGGTTTGCTGTTTGGTTAATTGATTGGTTAATCAGTAGGTTAATTGGTTGCCAGTGTTGGGAGTTTTCACATGTGTTCATTTGTTCTCCTCTGTTTGTTTTGTTGGAGTTTGGTTGTGGAAGAGTAGATTGTTTGTCCCCAGATTTCCTTTAGGTTTGAGGTTGTTGGACTGCGATACTGGGTTGGGATAGTCAGTGTACTTGGTAGGAACCGTTAAATCCCCTGTTAGGTATAGATAGGCTTGTTCCCAATAGGGGAATTTGTCTTGGGTGGTTTAGTGTGGCTGCAACCGTGGGTAGAGCATTTGTCTCAGGGGCACGTCCATGGTCCAGGAGGGGGCGCTGTTTTGCAGTGTTCTCTTCTGCCCACTGGGATTTAGTGCATAAATACCTCCCACCAGTAGCGGCACGAAGACTAGGGTTTGAGTTAGTTAGTTAGGTAGTTATTTTTAAGTTAGGGCTGGGGAAGTTCCAGGTAAAGTGGGTTGTCTGTCTTATACTTGGTTATCGCAGTTTGATGGTCTCAGTGTTAGGGTTTGTGATTTAGTTTTTTTTTTTCTTTGGTTGCATAGGTTACTATGGCCTCAATTATAGAGGAGTTTGTGAGGTCCCCATCAGTAGAACTATTGGATCGGTGTACTAAGGACCAGTTGTTGTCGATTGCGGAACATTATGAGATTGAAATTCCTAGTAAAAGATTAAAGGAAGATGTCATGGCCAGTTTAAAATCTGGGTTGGTAGTGGGAGGTGTTCTCAAACCAACGGAGGAAGTTCAGTCTGGTGTGTTCACTACGTTTACGTTTGAACAACAGAAAGAGCTTTTGATTTTGAAGCAAACACATACGCAGACACAGTTGGAGCTTGAAAAAATCAAACAAAGGACTGAGCTTGCTAAAGTAGATTTAGTACACGAGAGACTACGTATGATCAGCGAGGGTAGGCTGCCCAGGTCATCGGAGGATGGGGTCGACCTGTTGGGGGCAGCTACAGAGAGTGATTTAACGAGACGGTTGCGTCTGCTTCCACCATTTAATGAAGATGACCTAGATACATTATTTTTATTATTCGAGCTTTTGGCGGACGGTAGAAACTGGCCTGATGAGGATCGTGCAATACTGTTACAATGTGTGTTTACCGGTAAAGCCCAGAAAGCTTACTCTGCGTTGGGTCCCGCTGATTGTAAATGTTACGAACGTATTAAATCAGCGGTGCTTAGAGCCTATGAGCTGGTACCGGAAGCATATAGACAGCGGTTCCGAACATGGACAAAGGGAGATAAGCAGTCTCACGTTGAGTTTGCACGTGATCTGGTTATCCCGTTTGCCCGGTGGTGTTCGGCATCTGGGGTGGAAACTTTTGAACAACTGTGTGACCTGATGGTATTGGAACAGTTTAAGAACTCGTTACCTAATGGTGTGGCAACTTATATTACAGAGCGGAAGGCGAAGACGGCGAGTGACGCAGCCGTCCTGGCCGATGAATATGTGGTGATTCGCAAAGGTAATTGTAGTGGGCCAGGTACGGAGAGAGTTCGAAGGGAGTTCTTCTCCTCGTCCGAATTTTTACTCTGATGTGAATGTTGACGGCGCACTGTGTCACTATTGCAAAGTGGTTGGTCATTGGGTACGGGAATGTCCAGTATTAAAAGCAAAAAATAGATTCCCTAACACACAGGTGAAACCGGCGTTACTGGCCAATTCATTCGATCCAGTGGCGTTGCCGTCGGTACCGTGTACGGTACGGTACTACGGTGCCGTCTCCACCTTTTGGCGCGCGAGCCGGGTTGTCAAGGGAACGCAGCTGCGTTGGTTACGTCACTTCACAGACGCTGAGATACATTCCGCTTGAATATTGAAACGAAAATTGATAATTAGCTGTTTTTCCTCTAAATGCAAGCAAGGTATGCGGGATGTTTCAGTTTGTTAGAGTTCTTATCTTGCAAGATTGGTATTTTTATTGGCAAAAATGTTCAGTTTAGCTGGCTGTTTTAACCACGAATCAACAACAAGTGAGGATCAGAGGGGTAACTACTGTACTAGCTAGCATGGCTCTAGACTAGCCAAGGATGTAATAAGATACTCATAATAATGTCATCGTATTACATTCCTTGGCTTTAGCCAACAACTCTGTCAACAGCTGTAAAGTAACGTCAGCATGACATCTTGGGCATCATTGCTGGCCATTAGTGGCAACTTGACTATATTCGATGCTTTTTGCTTTTCTGAATTTTGCTTTTCTGCTTTTCTGAATCCAGAATCCAGAATTCCAGAATAATTTCTAAACAGTTGGGTCTTTTTGATGAATTATAAGGTTTGATTTGATTTAAAGAAGTAAGTGTGACTCACTGACCAGGTCTGAAATAATGTCACAGGTAAACCCATCCCCACCCAAATCTGACTCAATCAACAGTGGGAATGTGTGTTTTGCCTAATTAATCATTTTAACTGTACTACCACAGTATCTCAGGGTTTAGTTGACATTTGATCACCAATATCACTAAGCTTTTTACTTGAATATTACTGTTCTGTAAGCATTTCCCACTGTACTGTACTATAGGTTGGTATCAAATAGGTCTACATTCTCTTTTCGCTTTTTTTGTGGTAAATAATAACTAAACCTGTTGTCTCTGTTATTTCTTTTTATTGAAACCAACAAAGGGTAAAGAAAACTATACAAGAGGCAGAGATAGTAGTCAATCTTTATTATAACAAGTACCATTAGCAAAGTACCATTAGCAAAGAACTATCAAATGCAGAATAATGTCTACTGTTTAAATCAACACGTTTTACAATGTGCTTCAATAATAATTGTTTCAAATCACAAGAGGATTGGTTTGTTCTTTCAAAAAGATGAAATGTCAATTCAGAACGTAAATGTGTATGGTTTGAGGATTATTTTGTATTTGTATTTTGCCTATGTTAAATGAAGAGATTGCAATATCATTTAGCATTGCCACACATGTATTGCTTTAGTGATAAGCTATAACTGATTGTTATAAAATGTGAGCAACAACATAACCTATTTCTGTGTAATAATATGCATATTAAACCAAGTGTATTCATACTTCTAATCCTTATTTGAGGGTGACAATTCAGTTTGAAGGTACTGTAATGTTACCTCTGGTCTGATTTGAGGAGAGAACTCCATCTAGCATTGCGGTCTCTAGTGCCACCTACTGGAACTAACAATGCATAGGGCTACCGCTGGACAATACAAAGAAAAGCCTACCATTAGCAAAGAACTATAAAACAAAAAAGTGCAGAATGTAAGTGAATAGTTTCAGGAGCCAATAACTCCCTTCGACTAGTTTAGTTCAAGCACGGTCCAAAATATTGCATATTCACTGTGGTACAACAAAACAATATAGTATTTTGGTCAATAAAGCATATAATCCTCATAAATAATGAAATTATGAGTGTTTCATGTTTGGAGCCACTTCAGCTGTGATTTTTCTCGAATTGCTCAAGATCCTCAGCGTCAAGCTTCTCTATTTTCTTGTCTATGGAGGGGGAAAAGTGTAAACAGTTAGTGTGAACCCTGTCTTTTGGATGCATCAATATGTCAAATCTTGAGTGCTCAATCTAGACAAAGAAACAAACATACTGAAATGTTTTTCGATTCTGTTGAGAATCTTCATGCTGTGTTTGCTGTCAACCATGTTGACTGCAAGCCCCCTCTTGCCAAAACGTCCCGTGCGACCAATCCGGTGAAGGTATGTCTCATTGTCAGGGTTCCCGTCTTTGTCCACAGGAAGGTCAAAGTTGATCACCATGGACACTTGTTCCACATCAATGCCTGCATTATAAATAAAATAAATGCAAAAATAAAACAAAACATGAAAACTCTTCAAAGTTTAAGTAAGTGAACACAAAACAATAATCTTCCTAACTGAAATGGTTACATTAATATGACTTTCAAATGTTAGCATTTTGTAATTACCTCTCACGCATACATTAGTAGTCACCAGAACTTTCTCCTTGCCCTCCCTGAAGCGTTCGATGACAGCAGCTCTCTGCTCCACTGTCATCTCCCCACTCAGGAGTGCCACCTGGTGGCCCTCTTTGGACAGTGCTGCTGAGAGCCAACCAGCAGTCTTTCGAGTCTGAAGAGAAGGCAAAGGTCTTCTCTTTGTTACGACAGTCAATCAAAAAGTCCACACAGATGAGACTCAACCTAATTGTGCATTATACCTATCAAATAAACATAATAATTTCAAGAGATACATGTAACTTAGGATAGGATGAGGACTCACGCGGCAGAAGATCATAGCCCGTGCAATAGTGATGACTCCGTATATATTACAGAGTGCTGAGAACTTCTCCTCCTCATTGTTGCATAGCATGTAGTACTGCTTGATGGTGTCCAGGGTCTCCTCCTCACGCTTCAGCTTGATGGTGTTGGGGTTTGGCACAACCCTCTCAGCAAACTTCCAAACTGAGTCCTCGAATGTGGCCGAGAACAGCAGCATCTGACATTCTTTTGGCAACATTCTGCATGGATGGAGTAATAGACATACTTGGACACAGGAGGACAAACAAAGCTAGAGATAGCTAACTGTCTGGGTTTGGGTAGCAACAGAGAAAGCTGTAAACACCCTCCTATAGTGTAAAAAGAACAATCCAACTGCAGGTGTCTGTCATCAGAGTGAATGTGATTCATGTAACCTACTAGTTGGGTAAGAGTAATGACAAAGTTTAGTTTTTATTATGTTTATTTCAAGGGGAGCTCACCTTTGCATCTGAATGCTTTGGTCCTGATAGCCCTGTGTGGCGATCATGACATCTGCCTCATCCAAGACAAAGATTTTGATCTTCTTGGGGTCAATGAACTTCAGCTTGAGGCACCAGTCCAGGACTGTGCCAGGTGTTCCGATGATGATCTGCTCCTGAATCTTGGTCCCCCGCTCCACTGCGTATAGGACACGGAGCCACATAACAGGCAGCTTTCAAGCATTTAAATTCTACAATACAGCATGTTGTGAAAAATTGCATATTTGTGTCATTCTCATGTTTTCTGGGTTAGAGAACACCTGCACTAATTACAATCATTACCCAGATTTTGAAGCAGTTTCTTACAGCAACATTGGAAAGCATATGCCAGAAAAATTATAAATCAACATTTAATGTGAAGGAATAAAAATCTTTGACACTTACATTTATGGCCGCGAATGGCGTATGCTAATTTGACCTCAGGATAGAATTTCCCCATCTGTTCAATGACTTTACCAGTCTGCAAAGCTAGCTCGTATGTTGGGGAAATGCAAAGACACTAAGGGGGGGCAAAAAAATATGTATTTCAGTTTGGCTCACTTAACCAGAAGCTACTGTACCTAATGTTTCTCTTTACCGTATACTCTGCAGCTAATCAACAACAACAACAACAACAACAACAACATCCCCCATCATAAATCCTCTGTATAACAAAGTCTGGACCTGTGGGTGACCTATGCAGAGGTCTAACGGCTAAAGCTAAGCCCCATATGAGTGGAGATGTTCACTTACCTGAGTCCATTTCTTAGCTGGGTCAACATGGCTGAGCATGGCCAGCACGAAGGCAGCGGTTTTACCTGTGCCGGACTGTGATTGCGCAATCAGGTTCTGAGGTCTGGAACCAAAGGGAACATACACGCTGAAGAGAGAATAATTGGGGACTATCGGGTCGGCATGTGACAAAAGTAGATCATTTTACTGAATTTAGTGTGAAAGCAAACAAGCCAGTGATGGTATACGTGAGTAGAACTAATTTGAGATTAATATTAGGCTAAACAAAGGTTTGATTATTCAACTATTGCTCTAGGGCTTATAAACAGTATCAATAAATAAATCAATACCTTTATTGTCTCCAAAGAGACATTTGTACGGATGAATTACTTTGTTGATCAATATCACATTGAGGCTAAACACTAACATTTAGCTCAATAAAAATGTATAAATAAATGAGGTACTCACGGCTCTGCCAGCATCATGGGCAAGGCATTCTCCTGGATTTTAGAGGGTCTGTTGAAGCCCATGGCATACACTCCCTGAAGCAGCTGAGGTTTCCTATCTCACACACACACCACCAACAACAACAACAACAACGACAACAACAATATTAACAACAACAACAACAACAAACATACAAGTCTAAGTTGAATTGATACCTTGGGAGGACTTACAGTCCCAACTCTTCAAATGTCTTGACCGGGTAAAGAGGGGAGTTAGGATCTCTCTGAAGAACCTCTACTTGGTTGGTGGTGTTCACCAGATTGCTGCGTATCAGCTTGTTCAAGAACGACTGGGCTGATCGATCCTCTGTAAGACAAGATGAAAACCGTGACAAACCTGCTAGATACTAGATACTGTATAAACCCAGAGAATTCACACCTTTATCTTTGTCGTCTGCCTTGTTACCATTTTCCACTTGTCCTACTTTTGCAGTGCCTGGAGGAACTAAAACAACAAAACTGTCACCTAACACATCAATGACAGTGGCATATTAATGCAGTGGAGTAGTTTTTAAACCCATGTTAACTGTTATTAGTTCTTCATAACAAAATCCCTGGTTTTACCATTTGATTCCTTCCTTGATGCAGCATCACCTCTATCTCTTATCCCCAAGGAGCCAAACTGAACAAAGAAATAAACACGTTTTGTTTGAATTAGAAGTATTGACAGATATGTAATCGTTCCCAGAGAGTGGGCAGTTCTTATTCACTGATCAATCTTTTGCAACCACGTGTATGGATCTATTTTAGTGTCAGCAGAAATTGAATTGTATTTGACAGATTGAATTGAATATGAGCACAAATTGAATTGTATTTCACAGATCTGAATTGTATTTGACAGATTGAATTGAATCTGAGCACAAACTGAATTGTATTCGACAGATTGAATTGTATTCAATTCAGTTTTCATTATTTTCATTCAGTTTTCAAATTCAGTTTCTCTAAATACAATTCGTTTTTTCTCAAAATACAATTCAGTTCTCTAAATACAATTCAGTTTTACTCAAAATACAATTCAGTTCTCAAAATACAATTACGTTTTTCTCAAAATACGAGTTCAGTTTTAGAGGCACTCATCCGGGGACTCTGGGCTAGGTAGAATAATGGAGCACCGATTCTAACTCCCATCCCTCCCATCCGACGTCGTTATATGGAGAAAAGTAATGAAATAGGCAATGTGTGTCCTTTCAGTCTGCCTGAGGTGTTGTAGGGGGGTATTTAGTATAACAGGCTAATGGGTTTATTGTGAGTTTACTTTGATTGTTTGTTTATTGCCTTGATCACCGTATTGAGAAGTCATATGGTTATGGGGGGTGATATTGCAAGGTAATTTAAGCACCTGCCCATGGCGGTAGTGGAGAGAGAGGGGAGCGATGTATTTTTGTTGACCGCATTATACGCATATTCTATAGGCTACGCATTGTTTGTTATTTTTCTGGTTTTGATCGCTTATGGATTATTTTTGTACGTCGCCAAGTTTGATTGTTCTATTCAATAAATGATCTCGCTACAGGCGTCATATAACCCTAACTCATATCCTGTCATATAAAAGTACCTTATTGAATCTCCAGGTAATGTATTTCTGACATCCATCACTTTTGCTGTCGTTAAGATCAGCGATCTCAAGTCTCACGCATTGGGCGTAAGACACATGCGGTGTGTGAGCGTGTGAACGACTTGAGAGCCCTGAGTTAAGATACTTTATTTTTCTGTTTGGTAGTCTGTCCAATGTGACACTTGCCCTCCTCCACCGGCCCTAGTTTTGGATCTAGCTTGCTGTTCATTATTTTCATGATAAATCGTAGCTAGCTAGCTATAACATCTTCATATACACCATACAGGCTAAATACTGATTAACAGTAATCACCCTAACCCTACTTTGGCAAATGCCCATTGAACAGATTTATTCATTATCCTATCTTAAGAAAACGAATGTAACACTCTCATCTGGGGATTTACACAGCAAATCAAATGAAGAACTACACATCCCTGATGACAGGGAGATGACGTATGACTGCTCTGATGAATCAACCCCTATTTCATCAATTTTCTCTATATAACGACGCCGATCATTGATCGGCAACGACACTATATAATAGTTTGCCTAACTGGCCATCGGATTTGGGCTCCTAATATCTAAAAAGCACTATGGTTTTCTTATTTTATCGGATTAAAGTAGCAAAGACCAGACATTTCCATTGACCGCCAGTCAAACTTCTACACTTCTATCACCCAAAAAGGGGCGTGGACATTACGGGAGAGCAAAGTACCCGGATGCGTTGCTCTTATGAATTCGGATGGGAGGGATTAGAATCGGTGCTCTATTATTCTACCTAGCCCAGAGTCCCCGGATGAGTGCCTCTAAAACTGAACTCGTATTTTGAGAAAAACTGAATTGTATTTTGAGTCAAACTGAATTGTATTTAGAGAACTGAATTGTATTTTGAGAAAAAACGAATTGTATTTTGAGAAAAAACGAATTGTATTTAGAGAAACTGAATTTGAAAACGGAATGACAATAATGAAAACTGAATTGAATACAATTCAATCTGTCGAATACAATTCAGTTTGTGCTCATATTCAATTCAATCTGTCAAATACAATTCAATTTCTGCTGGCACTAAAATAGCTCCATACACGTGTTACTGAGGTGCCACATCTACTAATGGAACAGTATCTAAAATGCAAATGCAGTTTTGGCATGACATGCGTCAATACAGCTAATAGCCAACAGTAGACATGTATAACAGCAAAGACCTGTTGTTGGACATCGGATCAGTCACATGATCATCAGCCCATGATGGGAACGGTTTGAGTGCAGCAACAGTAGCTTAGCAAGGTGGCTAGCTAACTAGCAAGCTAGCAGATGAAGTGTGATGGTTTTCGCCACCATGCATGTCAATCGACCAGAGAGGAACAAGGCAAGCTAAAAGTTACAAAAACAACCTACTAAATTAAACTTACAGATTCAGTCGTATCCTCCTGCTCATCAACTGCCAACGCCCAAGGGTAAGTAGCCATAATGTATTGTTGGGAGTGTATGTTACTCTTGTCTGTTTCAGAAGTTTTTAATTTGGGCGTCGAAAGTGATATGCTCTGTCTCCACCTTTTGGCGCGCGAGCCGGGTTGTCAAGGGAACGCAGCTGCGTTGGTTACGTCACTTCACAGACGCTGAGATACATTCCGCTTGAATATTGAAACGAAAATGGATAATTAGCTGTTTTTCCTCTAAATGCAAGCAAGGTATGCGGGATGTTTCAGTTTGTTAGAGTTCTTATCTTGCAAGATTGGTATTTTTATTGGCAAAAATGTTCAGTTTAGCTGGCTGTTTTAACCACGAATCAACAAGTGAGGATGAGAGGGGTAACTACTGTACTAGCTAGCATGGCTCTAGACTAGCCAAGGATGTAATAAGATACTCATAATAATGTCATCGTATTACATTCCTTGGCTTTAGCCAACAACTCTGTCAACAGCTGTAAAGTAACGTCAGCATGACATCTTGGGCATCATTGCTGGCCATTAGTGGCAACTTGACTATATTAGATGCTTTTTGCTTTTCTGAATTTTGCTTTTCTGCTTTTCTGAATCCAGAATCCAGAATTCCAGAATAATTTCTAAACAGTTGGGTCTTTTTGATGAATTATAAGGTTTGATTTGATTTAAAGAAGTAAGTGTGACTCACTGACCAGGTCTGAAATAATGTCACAGGTAAACCCATTTCTATTTCTCTAAATGTTTATACCCCATCTTTAGATTGAGAGGAATAATCTGGATTCTGCCTTGACAACGGCTAAAGACCTACGAGATTAGAGTTCAGAGGAGAAGCATGCATTTGACCAGGCCAGAATCCTCTAAACGGCGTAACCGTAGTAAACCCACCCACGACCTGCATATGGATGCCTCCCAAAATAGACCGGTGACCCCTATGCCTCCCAGGATGATGGGTTATGACAGGTCAGACCGCTGTCTCCGCTCCCACACTCTCCTCAGACAGAACAGCCAGCTGAGTGCAGACCAAGTCACCGATCTCCTGCAGTCTGTTCCTGCAGTACCTTCACTGTCGTTGAATAAGTACAAGCCCCTCCCCTCCATTAAGAAGAAGCCATCAAAGGATGACTCCTCGAGAGGCATGGAAGAGAAGACTTCCAAGCTCAGTCTGTCTGACAACCTCATTGTTCAGGCTCGGCGTGAACACTGTCTCTCCTCCGTGAGTCTCCAGCCAGCGTCCCGTAGCAATCCTGAGATGGATAATGTGTCTGAGGTCCACTGCACGGTCTGCCCCAAACCTCTAGACCCAGGTGTGACGATCAGAGAGACAGAGAACCCTTCTGTGTTCCCCCCTGGCAGTCAGCCAGGTTTGCTTCTTGCCATCCGAGTCCCATGTGGGAGGAGATTTCAGCAAGGCTTCCTACCTACAGACACCTTACTGACGGTGAGAGCCACTGCAGAGGCCAGATTTGGGACACTGTATGAGCATGGTATCATTGAAACTATGGATGTCCCCCGCAGGACCTTCAAAGACCTGAACCTGACTTTGGCCCAATGTGATATCTTGAACAGGTCATTACTGTGCGTCTCTCAAGAGGACAGCTCAATGGATTCTACCTAAACTCAGATGGATGACATAATCAGTCTGACATTAAACATTTTATTCTAAATTCTATTTTGCTGAATAAATATGTATATTAAACATTTATTCTTTTTTGCAATCTAGAAAATAACAATGTTTTCATTGTTCAAGACAAATCTGACTCAATCAACAGTGGGAATGTGTGTTTTGCCTAATTAATCCTTTTAACTGTACTACCACAGTATCTCAGGGTTTAGTTGACATTTGATCACCAATATCACTGTAAGCTTTTTACTTGAATATTACTGTTCTGTAAGCATTTCCCACATACTGTACTGTACTGTACTATAGGTTGGTATCAAATAGGTCTACATTCTCTTTTCGCTTTTTTTGTGGTAAATAATAACTAAACCTGTTGTCTCTGTTATTTCTTTTTATTGAAACTAACAAAGGGTAAAGAAAACTATACAAGAGGCAGAGATAGTAGTCAATCTTTATTATAACAAGTACCATTAGCAAAGAACTATAAAACAAAAAAGTGCAGAATGTAAGTGAATAGTTTCAGGAGCTACTATTTATTTGTTTCATAGCCAATAACTCCCTTCGACTAGTTTAGTTCAAGCACGGTCCAAAATATTGCATATTCACTGTGGTACAACAAAACAATATAGTATTTTGGTCAATAAAGCATATAATCCTCATAAATAATGAAATGATGAGTGTTTCATGTTTGGAGCCACTTCAATTGTAATTTTTCTCGAATTGCTCAAGATCCTCAGCGTCAAGCTTCTCTATTTTCTTGTCTATGGAGGGGGAAAAGTGTAAACAGTTAGTGTGAACCCTGTCTTTTGGATGCATCAATATGTCAAATCTTGAGTGCTCAATCTAGACAAAGAAACAAACATACTGAAATGTTTTTCGATTCTGTTGAGAATCTTCATGCTGTGTTTGCTGTCAACCATATTGACTGCAAGCCCCCTCTTGCCAAAACGTCCCGTGCGACCAATCCGGTGAAGGTATGTCTCATTGTCAGGGTTCCCGTCTTTGTCCACAGGAAGGTCAAAGTTGATCACCATGGACACTTGTTCCACATCAATGCCTGCATTATAAATAAAATAAATGCAAAAATAAAACAAAACATGAAAACTCTTCAAAGTGAACACAAAACAATAATCTTCCTAACTGAAATGGTTACATTAATATGACTTTCAAATGTTAGCATTTTGTAATTACCTCTCGCGCATACATTAGTAGTCACCAGAACTTTCTCCTTGCCCTCCCTGAAGCGTTCGATGACAGCAGCTCTCTGCTCCACTGTCATCTCCCCACTCAGGAGTGCCACCTGGTGGCCCTCTTTGGACAGTGCTGCTGACAGCCAACCAGCAGTCTTTCGAGTCTGAAGAGGAGGCAAAGGTCTTCTCTTTGTTACGACAGTCAATCAAAAAGTCCACACAGATGAGACTCAACCTAATTGTGCATTATACCTATCAAATAAACATAATAATTTCAAGAGATACATGTAACTTAGGATAGGATGAGGACTCACGCGGCAGAAGATCATAGCCTGTGCAATAGTGATGACTCTGTATATATTACAGAGTGCTGAGAACTTCTCCTCCTCATTGTTGCATAGCATGTAGTACTGCTTGATGGTGTCCAGGGTCTCCTCCTCACGCTTCAGCTTGATGGTGTTGGGGTTTGGCACAACCCTCTCAGCAAACTTCCAAACTGAGTCCTCGAATGTGGCCGAGAACAGCAGCATCTGACATTCTTTTGGCAACATTCTGCATGGATGGAGTAATAGACATACTTGGACACAGGAGGACAAACAAAGCTAGAGATAGCTAACTGTCTGGGTTTGGGTAGCAACAGAGAAAGCTGTAAACACCCTCCTATAGTGCAAAAAGAACAATCCAACTGCAGGTGTCTGTCATCAGAGTGAATGTGATTCATGTAACCTACTAGTTGGGTAAGAGTAATGACAAAGTTTAGTTTTTATTATGTTTATTTCAAGGGGAGCTCACCTTTGCATCCGAATGCTTTGGTCCTGATAGCCCTGTGTGGCGATCATGACATCTGCCTCATCCAAGACAAAGATTTTGATCTTCTTGGGGTCAATGAACTTCAGCTTGAGGCACCAGTCCAGGACTGTGCCAGGTGTTCCGATGATGATCTGCTCCTGAATCTTGGTCCCCCGCTCCACTGCGTAGAGTAGGACACAGAACCACATAACAGGCAGCTTTCAAGCATTTAAATTCTACAATACAGCATGTTGTGAAAAATTGCATATTTGTGTCATTCTCATGTTTTCTGGGTTAGAGAACACCTGCACTAATTACAATCATTACCCAGATTTTGAAGCAGTTTCTTACAGCAACATTGGAAAGCATATGCCAGAAAAATTATAAATCAACATTTAATGTGAAGGAATAAAAATCTTTGACACTTACATTTATGGCCGCGAATGGCGTATGCTAATTTGACCTCAGGATAGAATTTCCCCATCTGTTCAATGACTTTACCAGTCTGCAAAGCTAGCTCGTATGTTGGGGAAATGCAAAGACACTAAGGGGGGGCAAAAAAATATGTATTTCAGTTTGGCTCACTTAACCAGAAGCTACTGTACCTAATGTTTCTCTTTACCGTATACTCTGCAGCTAATCAACAACAACAACAACAACAACATCCCCCATCATAAATCCTCTGTATAACAAAGTCTGGACCTGTGGGTGACCTATGCAGAGGTCTAACGGCTAAAGCTAAGCCCCATATGAGTGGAGATGTTCACTTACCTGAGTCCATTTCTTAGCTGGGTCAACATGGCTGAGCATGGCCAGCACGAAGGCAGCGGTTTTACCTGTGCCGGACTGTGATTGCGCAATCAGGTTCTGAGGTCTGGAACCAAAGGGAACATACACGCTGAAGAGAGAATAATTGGGGACTATCGGGTCGGCATGTGACAAAAGTAGATCATTTTACTGAATTTAGTGTGAAAGCAAACAAGCCAGTGATGGTATACGTGAGTAGAACTAATTTGAGATTAATATTAGGCTAAACAAAGGTTTGATTATTCAACTATTGCTCTAGGGCTTATAAACAGTATCAATAAATAAATCAATACCTTTATTGTCCCCAAAGAGACATTTGTACGGATGAATTACTTTGTTGATCAATATCACATTGAGGCTAAACACTAACATTTAGCTCAATAAAAATGTATAAATAAATGAGGTACTCACGGCTCTGCCAGCATCATGGGCAAGGCATTCTCCTGGATTTTAGAGGGTCTGTTGAAGCCCATGGCATACACTCCCTGAAGCAGCTGAGGTTTCCTATCTCACACACACACCACCACCACCACCAACAACAACAACAACGACAATATTAACAACAACAACAACAACAACAAACATACAAGTCTAAATTGAATTGATACCATGGGAGGACTTACAGTCTCAACTCTTCAAATGTCTTGACCGAGTAAAGAGGGGAGTTAGGATCTCTCTGAAGAACCTCTACTTGGTTGGTGGTGTTCACCAGATTGCTGCGTATCAGCTTGTTCAACAACGACTGGGCTGATCGATCCTCTGTAAGACAAGATGAAAACCGTGACAAACCTGCTAGATACTAGATACTGTATAAACCCAGAGAATTCACACCTTTATCTTCGTCGTCTGCCTTGTTACCATTTTCCACTTGTCCTACTTTTGCAGTGCCTGGAGGAACTAAAACAACAAAACTGTCACCTAACACATCAATGACAGTGGCATATTAATGCAGTGGAGTAGTTTTTAAACCCATGTTAACTGTTATTAGTTCTTCATAACAAAATCCCTGGTTTTACCATTTGTTTCCTTCCTTGATGCAGCATCACCTCTATCTCTTATCCCCAAGGAGCCAAACTGAACAAAGAAATAAACACGTTTTGTTTGAATTAGAAGTATTGACAGATATGTAATCGTTCCCAGAGAGTGGGCAGTTCTTATTCACTGATCAATCTTTTGCAACCACGTGTATGGAGCTATTTTAGTGCCATCAGAAATTGAATTGTATTTGACAGATTGAATTGAATATGAGCACAAATTGAATTGTATTTCACAGATCTGAATTGTATTTGACAGATTGAATTGAATCTGAGCACAAACTGAATTGTATTCGACAGATTGAATTGTATTCAATTCAGTTTTCATTATTTTCATTCAGTTTTCAAATTCAGTTTCTCTAAATACAATTCGTTTTTTCTCAAAATACAATTCAGTTCTCAAAATACAATTAAGTTTTTCTCAAAATACGAGTTCAGTTTTAGAGGCACTCATCCGGGGACTCTGGGCTAGGTAGAATAATAGAGCACCGATTCTAACTCCCATCCCTCCCATCCGACGTCGTTATATGGAGAAAAGTAATGAAATAGGCAATGTGTGTCCTTTCAGTCTGCCTGAGGTGTTGTAGGGGGGTATTTAGTATAACAGGCTAATGGGTTTATTGTGAGTTTACTTTGATTGTTTGTTTATTGCCTTGATCACCGTATTGAGAAGTCATATGGTTATGGGGGGTGATATTGCAAGGTAATTTAAGCACCTGCGCATCTTGCATGGCGGTAGTGGAGAGAGAGGGGAGTGATGTATTTTTGTTGACCGCATTATACGCATATTCTATAGGCTACGCATTGTTTGTTATTTTTCTGGTTATGGATTATTTTTGTACGTCGCCAAGTTTGATTGTTCTATTCAATAAATGATCTCGCTACAGGTGTCATATAACCCTAACCCATATCCTGTCATATAAAAGTACCTTATTGAATCTCCAGGTAATGTATTTCTGACATCCATCACTTTTGCTGTCGTTAAGATCAGGGATCTCAAGTCTCACGCATTGGGCGTAAGACACACGCGGCGTGTGAGCGTGTGAACGACTTGAGAGCCCTGAGTTAAGATACTTTATTTTTCTGTTTGGTAGTCTGTCCAATGTGACACTTGCCCTCCTCCACCGGCCCTAGTTTTGGATCTAGCTTGCTGTTCATTATTTTCATGATAAATCGTAGCTAGCTAGCTATAACATCTTCATATACACCATACAGGCTAAATACTGATTAACAGTAATCACCCTAACCCTACTTTGGCAAATGCCCATTGAACAGATTTATTCATTATCCTATCTTAAGAAAACGAATGTAATTTTGATTGATTGAAAACTTTATTAGAAGATTTGCAGAAGTAGGTACATGAAAGTACATATTACATACAAGGTCAACTAAAAGGATAAAAACCCAAGAAAGCCACTGGCTTATTTCAATTGGGGTCCTTGATTCTCAATTCATCGTTAACACATCAAGTAACACTCTCATCTGGGGATTTACACGGCAAATCAAATGAAGAACTACACATCCCTGATGACAGGGAGATGACGTATGACTGCTCTGATGAATCAACCCCTATTTCATTAATTTTCTCTATATAACGACGTCGATCATTGATCGGCAACAACACTATATAATAGTTTGCCTAACTGGCCATCGGATTTGGGCTCCTAATATCTAAAAAGCACTACGGTTTTCTTATTTTATCGGATTAAAGTAGCAAAGACCAGACATTTCCATTGACCGCCAGTCAAACTTCTACACTTCTATCACCCAAAAAGGGGCGTGGACATGACGGGAGAGCAAAGTACCCGGATGCGTTGCTCTTATGAATTCGGATGGGAGGGATTAGAATCGGTGCTCTATTATTCTACCTAGCCCAGAGTCCCCGGATGAGTGCCTCTAAAACTGAACTCGTATTTTGAGAAAAACTGAATTGTATTTTGAGTAAAACTGAATTGTATTTAGAGAACTGAATTGTATTTAGAGAAACTGAATTTGAAAACGGAATGAAAATAATGAAAACTGAATTGAATACAATTCAATCTGTCGAATACAATTCAGTTTGTGCTCAGATTCAATTCAATCTGTCAAATACAATTCAGATCTGTGAAATACAATTCAATTTGTGCTCATATTCAATTCAATCTGTCAAATACAATTCAATTTCTGCTGGCACTAAAATAGCTCCATACACGTGTTACTGAGGTGCCACATCTACTAATGGAACAGTATCTAAAATGCTAATGCAGTTTTGGCATGACATGCGTCAATACAGCTAATAGCCAACAGTAGACATGTATAACAGCAAAGCCCTGTTGTTGAACATCGGATCAGTCACATGATCATCAGCCCATGATGGGAACGGTTTGAGTGCAGCAACAGTAGCTTAGCAAGGTGGCTAGCTAACTAGCAAGCTAGCAGATGAAGTGGGATGGTTTTCGCCACCATGCATGTCAATCGACCAGAGAGGAACAAGGCAAGCTAAAAGTTACAAAAACAACCTACTAAATTAAACTTACAGATTCAGTCGTATCCTCCTGCTCATCAACTGCCAACGCCCAAGGGTAAGTAGCCATAATGTATTGTTGGGAGTGTATGTTACTCTTGTCTAACGGGACTAATGTTTCAGAAGTTTTAATTTGGCCGTCGAAAGTGATATGCTCTGTCTCCACCTTTTGGCGCGCGAGCCGGGTTGTCAAGGGAACGCAGCTGCGTTGGTTACGTCACTTCACAGACGCTGAGATACATCCCGCTTGAATATTGAAACTGAAATGGAAAATTTATAATTAGCTGTTTTTCCTCTAAATGCAAGCAAGGTATGCAGGATGTTTCAGTTTGTTAGAGTTCTTATCTTGCAAGATTGGTATTTTTATTGGCAAAAATGTTCAGTTTAGCTGGCTGTTTTAACCACGAATCAACAACAAGTGAGGATCGGAGGGGTAACTACTGTACTAGCTAGCATGGCTCTAGACTAGCCAAGGAATGTAATAAGATTACTCCTTTTTGTTGGTAACATAACTTGCCTACCTGGTGCTATACCAGTAGGTCTCTCAAAGACTGAGTAAACCACTTTTGATGTTCAACTACAGAGAAACACCTGCTAAACTTTTTAAGTTTCATTACAAACTCACATCAGACTTTTGTGACATTCTTCAGCTCTGTGGGCTTGTGATCAGATTAAAATCACAATAAAAGACATACAATGTAATATAATACTTTTGGAAAAGCAGTTTTGATAATGGCAAATTACCATTGAATGTCCTACACGTGTTTAGATAAACATCACAATGGGAAACATAATTTAATGGGGACCAGAAATGCTACAATATGCCCCCCTACAAAACCTTGTCTGGCATTTACGACCTGGTCAACTAACTTGACTTAACATTGTACAGATTTCGTATCATTAGATGATTTATCCCAAATTCTAAAATTACTTATTTGTCTCCTTACCCTGAAAGCAGTCTATGGACAGGGGAAACGTGCAATCCTGTAACCCAAGCCATCCCAAAGTACACCGGATAGATGACTTTTATTGTTTTTTTTATAGAAAACGCAGTACTAATATTCACAAATGGTGGCAGTCTACATTTACAAACCCAATCAACCCAGTGGATGTACTCAGTCCTTGTCAATAGACTGCTTACAAGGCAAGTCAATGTAATTTCCTTATAATTTGGGGGGTTTATCCCTTTAATTCCTTTTTTGTCTTTGTAAAGAGATTTAATCTATGCACATAAATCCAAAACTCAAACTCGTGATTTTGACTATGATAATAAGATGATTGATAGATATATAAAACAGATTTCTATTATAAAAAACAATGCCGTTTACTTATTTTATCAATAGAAGATTATTGAAATTGATCTATTTTTCAGATTTTCCAGAATTATCTTGATATTTATTTTACACACACATAATGGCATTGCTCCAAAGTTTCCTGATCTCCAAAACATTTTCAGAAGATGGATTGATCCTATCATATTGGACTACACAGCACTGTGATGTGATGAATTGGAGCTACAGTATTTGTATACACATTTGAATGTTTCCTATTCTAGATTGTAAATGCTATTGGAGCAGTGTAAATGTAGTATTTTGGGGAAATAAAGTTGTTGTTGGGCATCTTTAAACTGTTGTTTTTTGTACTTTTTATGTTGCTGGTTTTTTATATAATTTATGCACTTATGCATTTATTCACAAAAAGCATGCATCCCACAAGATAATTATAACATCAGTGACAATAATTTGACTCCTTCTTGTGGTAGTAAGATGAAAACATGAGATTATTCGTTTGGCCAGAACTAATATATAATTTGCATATTTGACGCGGTAAGACCTCTACGGCTCCATACATGTATGTAACCATGGGTGTGACATCACAGATGAATAGTGTTTCCAAACGTTCGATATTATATCCAAAGATGTTCTATCGGTATGATTCTATCAGTAAGTAGTTCTACTGTGTGCAGCCTGTGCAATCTCGGAATACATTGGTTTTGGTTAAGTCAAGAAGATAATTGGTATAGAGACTGACTTGAATACTTCAGCGTTGTTGGTAAGTTATGTTTTACTCTCGATATTTCTGATAAACACATTAACAAGCAGATTACATATTACGAATCTTTATGAATTGTCTTGAAGGATGCTGTTGCGTGGTGTAGCCTACAGACGGACACTTGAGTCAAGTTGAATGTATGTTAATGAATTGTAAAGATACTTGCTGTTCATCAATAAGGTGTATACAATGTTATGAGCTGCAAAAATACTATGCCTTGCGAACGGTGCATTTTAATTGTAGTCAAACACGTGTCATATAAAACAGGGTTTCTGAACTCCAGTCACAGGAGACATGCAGAGTAGAATAATTAAAATGAAAGACTGTGTGTGTGGGGGGGGACAACGTAATCAGTATGACTTCCCAATGAGGCCTACTATTATTTCAACCAATTCGTCATTACGAATGCAAACACTACTTATACATTTTCTCTTTTCTGTATATGTACTGTTTTGCATTGAATGTAAAGATACTTTCTGTTCTCAGACACCATTATTGTATGTCAGACAGTAAGCCATTTGTGGACATAATGTGATGCCCTGCTTATTTTTTATTCAAGGATAACAGGAAAGATGTCGGCTCCAAATAAGTATCCTTTGAAAGCTTGGGGGCTTGATACGTTTGACAAGAAAGAGGTGGAAACATCTAATGAGAGAAGACAGAGACGTAAGCTGACAGTGAGTGTCATCATGCTGGATGAGAGAGGACAAGAACAGATACTGGATGAGAGAGGACAAGAACAGATACTGGATGAGAGAGAACAAGAACAGCAGAAGAAAGCGAGAAAAGTGCTAGAAAAAGAAAAACAGTTAGAGAGAGAGAGAATCCTCCAGAATCCACTGGTGAAACAGTTGGAAGAGCAATCCAGGGCAAGACAAATGGAGGATGAGAAAAAGAAAACACAAGAGAAAGAGAGAGATGAAGAACAGAATGACATGGAGACACATAAGGGGAGTCCCATTCAGAAGAAGGAAAAGAGCCTCCGTAGAAGAATATTCAACTTGGGTAACCAGAAGTGGAAGGAGCACAACCTCAAGAAGATAGAGAGGACCTTAAAGAGAGAGAAGGAGGAGGGGCACGAGATGTACTTCAACGGTAAGCCCAGACAATTACTGTAGCAATTTCTTTAAAAAAAAGAAGTATTTTGTTAGATACAGTAGAGCTTAATGTTCTATTCTATTCTAAACGTAGTACCATATTGTCCTTTTCTCTGTCAGGCGCCATGGCTGGGGGCATGGGCTCCTTAGCCATACACACGCTGCGCACCCGTGCCCAGCGAGAGCAGGAGAAGAGGGAGGCGCTCGTAGAGGCGGAGAAGAAGAGACAGAAGACAGAGGAGCGCTGGAATAAGTTCCAGGAGAAAAAAGCCCAGGAGAAAAGTGCCAAGAGGCAGAAGGAGGTGGACCGCTATGAGAAGTGGGCTGCCCACCATAAAGACCAGAGACTTGAATGGATGGCGCGTGGGATATATTTCACAGAGGACCTTCAGGAGGACCCAGAGGCGGCTTTGTTTCCAAAGCGGAAGATGACAATCTGGGAGAAAAGAAAGTTGAGGTGAGAAATAGTCCACACAGGGAAGACGAGGTAGTAGGATACACATTTCAAACAGGCATGTTCTTAATTTTTTTAATCAAATGTATGAAACAGAGTGTATGAAACAGAACTTTTTGAGGTATTCAGTGTGTGTAATGGCAAACCCTCTCTCACTTTCCTTTTTCTGTTATTTTTCTCAGATTGTCAGTTTGGGACTGAAGTTTGGACTGCCAGCATCTACACATTCTGATCTGTCATGTTTGTCTTCTTCATCCTCGTATGTTTTCCTTTTCCTCCTGCCGTCCCAAGATCCCTTTGTTTTTTTCCTCTCCAAATCCCTGAGACAACACCCCATACAGCTGTACCACCCCACTATACACTTCATACAAACAGGTTCTATTTTGTATCTAGTATCAAAACACTAGTATCACACACTACCCCATTAACTCCACACTCACACACTACCCCATTAACCATAAACTCGCACACTACCTCATTAACCACACACTCACACACTACCTCATTAACCACACACTCACACACTACCTCATTAACCACACACTCACACACTACCCCATTAACCACACACTCACACACTACCTCATTAACCACACACTCACACACTACCCCATTAACCACACACTCACACACTACCTCATTAACCACACACTCACACACTACCCCATTAACCACACACTCACACACTACCCCATTAACCATAAACTCACACACTACCTCATTAACCACACACTCACACACTACCCCATTAACCACACACTCACACACTACCCCATTAACCACACACTCACACACTACCCCATTAACCACACACTCACACACTACCCCATTAACCACACACTCACACACTACCCCATTAACCATAAACTCACACACTACCTCATTAACCACACACTCACACACTACCCCATTAACCATAAACTCACACACTACCTCATTAACCACACACTCACACACTACCCCATTAACCACACACTCACACACTACCCCATTAACCATAAACTCACACACTACCCCATTAACCATAAACTCACACACTACCCCATTAACCACACACTCAATTTTCCTTTAGTGACGTTGATGGAATACCCCCCTGGTGCTTACTGTAATAAAAAATGTCATTAATCTCTCATTCCTGTTTTTGTTTTGTTTTTATCACAATGCTGGCAAACACTTACACAGACTGAAATTAAACTCTGCATTATGTTTCCTATACGAATGAATGAATGAATGAATGAATGAATGAATGAATGAATGAATGAATGGTCTTTATTGTCATTGATATAGTACAGGTACCAAACAACGAAATTTGGGAGGGGGGGGGGCTCCCCTGGTGCTAGGAAAAAAAACAAAAAACAAGAAGGAAAAAGAGCTGGTTTACATAAATAAGGGCTATGTACACTATCCACTATACTATACTATACAAATAAAACACTAAGCTGTACTCTATGCTATGCTATACCTATTCTAACATTTCCTATCTCTGAACCTTATGTACCCGAGGGTTGTCATATTGCACATAGTGTTATTGCACATTCATTTGCAGATGATTCGCAATGCATTCTGGAATCAAGCGGTATGGCTTCGAAGCTAGTCTGGTCCTGAAATCGCTCCAAACGAAGCCGTGGATAGCCCTCCCCCTTACCCCTAGCCCTCGATGAAATATGAATTGGGACACCCCTACCCTAAACGTGAACGCGCAAAACGAAGCCATAGGGGTGAATTGGGATTGGCCCTATGTGTGAGTAATCAAAAACACACACACACACATACACACACATCTCTCGCACACACACACATTTCTAACAGACTGGACATGTTGCTCAACATTACAAAAGATTGGAAAAGATGGTCTACATCTTACATGCAGTATTTCACACTGTCTTCTCTCATTCCTCACCATGAAGACCTGTGGTTTACATGGTATTACTCAATGGCAAAGAAGCCTGTACTAAAACAGTTGTATTGTTGTATAATGGCCTGTATGTCGCCATACAGTACACATTTGTTAAAAATAAATAAATAAAAGTTGCATGATTTGTTTTCTTCTGAACCCTGACCATGTCAACTGTCTCTCCACCCTTTACGTTCCTCTCTGTCATGGCAGAGAGCAGACTCGGCAACAATGTTCTCTTCAGAAGTGGTAACAGCAAACAACAGTGGATCTGCAACAATCTCCTGCTGGTAGGGCCTGTACTACAGGGACAATACAAAGTACCGGTAGTGGTCTAAAGGGCCGGTGTACGAGCTGGGTCAGATTGTGGTAAGTGTAAATGTAAATGGTTAGTGACAGGAGCTACTACATCATTGAGGATAAGAGTGCCAACACAGCGACGAGGGAAAGTATTGGTGTGTCATCTCCATATCTCAGAGGACCGTCCACGAGGAACTTCTCAATGTTTCACCATAAGGGTCATTGACCATGAATGCTCTGAATACCCTGGTCAGCAGAGTGCTCCTTTCACACAGCTTTGAGGTGTCCAAATTAGAAAATCATACACAAACCATTAATGTCAATTATGAATGTCCTTTTATGTGATAATGTAACTTTAGGATATAGCATACTGTCTTCAAAATTTGTAATCCCAGTTACTATATGTGGTATAAAGGTGTTTACTAAATGTTTGAGATATTACAAGATAGGCTCTAAAATGTTTTATTATACTTTATATGCATAGCCATAATAAACCCAGGTCATATTTCTACAATTAAATGCTTTCTATGCTTGCCTGTTTGTCAGGCATATCATCTACCAGCACTGCCAAAGGACAAGGATATGTGTTCAACAACCACACTTCAGTGAAACATGGTGACTTCAAAAGTTTTTTCCTCATCTTAGTTGTTGGGCTTTTCTTCATTGGATGATCTTAATTTTGCTGCATGGATGTTTTTTGACAACAAATACCATGTGGAGACCAAACCTACCTTGCACTGACCACAGATCAACACAGTGACCACCCAATTCTCTAACCTCTACATGAACTTCCTGACAGTGAATCATACTGTTTGGATAATGAATCATACTGCAACGGTCCCTTCCCTTTTCTCATATAATGCAAATACGAATATGAATTGCCTTTTGACTTCAAAAAGGGTTTAAAGGGTTCTACCTGGAACTAAAGGGAGTTCCTCAAAGGGTTCTACAGGGACAGGCAAAAAGCCCTTTTTAAGAGTCAATTCTAGAAAATATTTTATTTTCATGTTCCTACACAGGTTTTCAGCGTCATTGCAGCTGTTTTATTATCTCGAGTCTCTGAACACAGTGTATAATATCTGAACATAACATTTCAACATAAATAAAATGAGCTCGAGCAGCTGGCTGTAGCTTCAGAGCTCTGTAGCAACAGTCTGTCTGTCATCATCTAAAATGGATGAAATGGGAGAATATTTGTACAGCATTTGTTTTCATTTAGGGTTAGAAAACAAATGCTTTATAAATATTCTCCCATTTCATCCATTTTAGATGATGACAGACAGACTGTTGCTATGGATACTGTTGCTGTCAATACAATAAACAACATGAATCCTTCTGGTGGACTGGGAAACCCTCTGTGGTCATCCCTGCCCGTGTGCCAGTGTGTGGGATGGTAATCTTTCTCTCTTTCCATCCTCTCTCTCTCTCTGTGGGTGTAGGACTGTGTGGGTAGATGTGTGGGTCATTTAGGTTAGGGAAGTCCTACACCCACAAAAATGGGAGAATATTTGTATAGCATTAGTTTTCATTTAGGGTTTCTTAGTCAAAGAAAAACCTGCCTGCGTGGTGCTAATATTATTAGCATAGCATATTTACCCTCAGTAATCATAACGTGGTCAAATGTTCTGGCCACAATACTATCCCTATGGGAACAAGTTCAAAGTTCAGCTGTCAGGCAAAAGAGCCATATCAACCATTTTTGAAACTGTTCAGAATATCCCAAATAATGAGAAATAGTGTACATGTACCTGTTAATTCATGTTATTATTACACTTACTGCTGAAAACTGTTAGTGTTTTCTTCTTGAAAAAATAGCGTATATGCAGTTAGCAGGGCATAAGGCTTAAGCAGACTAAGTGGTCTCTTAGGGCCACAACCACTAGAGGGGGCCACACTTAAGCCGTGGCCTTCCCGCAGGCTTCCTCCCATCGTCAATGAAAATCTGTACTCCCATCAGATGAAGCGTCCGTCTGTCAATCAAAAACTCCGCCAGGATAGCACCTGCCCCCCCCCCCAACCCCCCACTAGGCTAGCACCCCCCCCCCCCCCCCCCCCGGTGGTGACTTTTATTGTCGTTTAACTTCTCAAATGTTAATATATTAACGGCAATCGGAAACTCCAACCCCCGACAAAACGTGTGTAGAGGGAGCACATAAAAAATCTTGTTTAGGGCCACAAAAGTCCCTCGGGCGGCCCTGGCAGTTAGTATCTATCGAGTATAAACAGTTGTGCTTTAAGCAGCAAGCACATCAAAAGATGAAGCTTAATAATAATAAACACCGCAAATATGTTCGTAAATACGCTCTGGAAATCTGCTCTGGTTTCAGAGCAGTCTGGTTTCAACGTCATAGAGCTTTGAAATCAGTTAATTCAGTTAAAAGTCTTTATAAACTAACTGTAAACATGGCGGACACCAATGATAACATTACCATAATTTCACTGTTGGCCAACAATTTTATGTTATCATGTTAACATTAACGTTGACATTAGCTAGCTTTCTGTTGCTAACTTTTAAAATTCATTCAAATGAACGTTAATTCATCCCATGTATAAACATGATTATTACCTGTTTTGTTATAGGTAGATGCGTGTTGAATAATACAGATGTTCAGAATGTTCAGATGCTCGGACAACTGTCAGCGCATGCACATAACATGCCGGCATCGATGAGGAATCGATCATTTCGGAGGCATAAAATGTCGATGCATCGAACAATTTGTTACCGGTTCTCAACTGGAATCGGTTCTCGATTGCCATGCCTAACCATGGGTAATGCTTTCTAGGTATACTCTGAGTCAGGTTATGCAAAGCTGTAATGCCCTGGCATCGACCCAGAGGGAAGTCCTACATGCACAGAGAGAGAGAGAGAGAGGATGGAAAGAGAGAAAGATTACCATCCCACACACTGGCACACGGGCAGAGATGACCACAGAGGGTTTCCCAGTCCACCAGAAGGATTCATGTTGTTTATTGTACTGACTCATTGATAAACAGCAATGCATTGATTTTTTCAGTATTAATGAGTTGGGGACTACCCCAACCGTAGGAGGTCGGAAAAGCATCTATCTGTTGTTTAGAAGAAGAAAAAAATATATAGTATACTTCCTCTTAACATTTGTCCTATTTACTCAGACTGGCACTCTTGTAGCACAAATGCAAATATGTTGGTTAAGCTTCAATGCTACGTCATAGTCTTTATTGTTAAACACCGGTTTAAGAGATATGCCATCGGCCAGACAATGAGAAAGGAGAGTCTTGCTCTGAGCTCTACCATCCAGACCAACTCCTTGCACTGCTTCAGAGCTCTACCAAGACCAACTCCTTGCACTGCTTCAGAGCTCTACCAAGACCAACTCCTTGCACTGCTTCAGAGCTCTACCAAGACCAACTCCTTGCTGCTTCAGAGCTCTACCAAGACCAACTCCTTGCTGCTTCAGAGCTCTACCAAGACCAACTCCTTGCTGCTTCAGAGCTCTACCAAGACCAACTCCTTGCTGCTTCAGAGCTCTACCAAGACCAACTCCTTGCACTGCTTCAGAGCTCTACCAAGACCAACTCCTTGCACTGCTTCAGAGCTCTACCAAGACCAACTCCTTGCACTGCTTCAGAGCTCTACCAAGACCAACTCCTTGCTGCTTCAAAGCTCTACCAAGACCAACTCTTTGCTGCTTCAGAGGACTTCAGAAGACACTGTCACAGGTCACATCATGAACTTCATCACTCTACTGGTGAGTACAGGAGCTGCACAATATTTAACTTTATTTAAAAATTTGTTTATGCTATTGCATTTTGGTAAAGTGACTGTGGCTTTAAGTTGATAATCTATAATATAGACTATCAATATTATATTCTAAACCAATACAGTAACATCATTTTGAAAAGTGATGCTTTGAGTGAGGCTTGTATCTGTCAGTGAGGTAAATTCCTCTTTCTCCAAAAAAAATTAAACCCCTTTTTCTCCAAAAAGCCTCTGTTTTTTTTTTTTTTTGAGAAATCATTGAAAAGAAATTCCCTATTTAAAATAATGTCATTGTTATTTAACTTTTAAATTAAATAACTATTATTTTTCACACAAAAAATCTTCTGATTGGAAAATGTATTCCAGGAGAAAAAATAATAGTCCTAGAATGTAGACCAATACAACAACATAATATTGAAACGTGATGAATTAAGTAAAGCTTGTATCTGTGCAGTACCTAGGCCTATAGTATGTTTTGGGGAGGATCATTCTCACTCATCAATCAATAAAACTATACAACATTCCATACACATTTCATACATTTGTGAATAAAATGCAATGCCCTTCCACAAAACATAAAAACAGTTATATATAATATATAATTTTATATAGACTTATTTGCCTTTCTGTGATCTCAGGGATTGCTGCTGACCCTGGGTGTGCCAGCCCTGTCCCGAAGCATTTCTCCCTGCTGTCATGAAATATCTGATAAGTGTAAGCCCATGGACCATGGAACATTCCAACCTCATCTACCACAACAACATTCAAAACTGACATCTATCTCAAAAAACTCTGTCTCCCCATGGAATTACATGTGAGTGTGTGGTCCATAACATAATATTACTATTAGTCTATTTGCTGATATCCATTTGTTAGTCATTAATTGATTGTCTGCTTTGCTCTTTTAGATTGGACCGTGATGCTAAACCCACCCACGACCTGCATATGGATGCCTCCCAAAATAGACCGGTGACCCCTATGCCTCCCAGGATGATGGGTTATGACAGGTCAGACCGCTGTCTCCGCTCCCACACTCTCCTCAGACAGAACAGCCAGCTGAGTGCAGACCAAGTCACCGATCTCCTGCAGTCTGTTCCTGCAGTACCTTCACTGTCATTGAATAAGTACAAGCCCCTCCCCTCCATTGAGAATAAGCCATCAAAGGATGACTCCTCGAGAGGCATGAAGACTTCCAAGCTCAGTCTGTCTGACAACCAATTGTTCAGGCTCGGCGTGAATACTGTCTCTCCTCCGTGAGTCTCCAGCCAGCGTCCCGTAGCAATCCTGAGATGGATAATGTGTCTGAGGTCCACTGCACGGTCTGCCCCAAACCTCTAGACCCAGGTGTGACGATCAGAGAGACAGAGAAACCTTCTGTGTTCCCCCCTGGCGGTCAGCCAGGTTTGCTTCTTGCCATCCGAGTCCCATGTGGGAGGAGATTTCAGCAAGACTTCCTACCTACAGACACCTTACTGACGGTGAGAGCCACTGCAGAGGCCAGATTTGGGACACTGTATGAGCATGGTATCATTGAAACTATGGATGTCCCCCGCAGGACCTTCAAAGACCTGAACCTGACTTTGGCCCAATGTGATATCTTGAACAGGTCATTACTGTGCGTCTCTCAAGAGGACAGCTCAATGGATTCTACTTAAACTCAGATGGATGACATAATCAGTCTGACATTAAACATTTTATTCTAAATTCTATTTTGCTGAAAAAATATGTATATTAAACATTTATTCTTTTTTGCAATCTAGAAAATAACAATGTTTTCATTGTTCAAGACAAATCTGACTCCATCAACAGTGGGAATGTGTGTTTTGCCCAATTAATCCTTTTTTTTTTTTTTATAAATTTGTTTTTCAGATTTTATCCCTTTTTCACCCAATTTGGTAGCCAATTTAACCCAACTTAGCATCCAATTATCCCCTGCCTATTGCATTGGATCCGCCGCCCGACCCCGTGGCCGGCAGTCCCAGAGGAGGGCGCCAGGCAGACTAGGCTGACTGGCTCCTCGAGCCCAGTACCGTTATTCCGGCACCCCAGGGGGCGGTGTTGCGCGACGGATCCTAGTCCAGAAATACTCCTATACCCCCCCTCGGAAGCGGCCGGCCAATATGCCGCTTCCCGTGTGCCTCGGCCATTATCTGGATCTGGCGAGCCGGGATACGAACCCCGGCCCCGGTGGGCAGCATGCACTAGCGGCCAGTGCGTAGACCGCTACACCACCGCGGGGCCCAATTAATCCTTTTAACTGTACTACCACAGTATCTCAGGGTTTAGTTGACATTTGATCACCAATATCACTGTAAGCTTTTTACTTGAATATTACTGTTCTGTAAGCATTTCCCACATACTGTACTGTACTGTACTATAGGTTGGTATCAAATAGGTCTACATTCTCTTTTCGCTTTTTTTGTGGTAAATAATAACTAAACCTGTTGTCTCTGTTATTTCTTTTTTTGAAACCAACAAAGGGTAAAGAAAACTATACAAGAGGCAGAGATAGTAGTCAATCTTTATTATAACAATTACCATTAGCAAAGAACTATAAAACAAAAAAGTGCAGAATGTAAGTGAATAGTTTCAGGAGCTACTATTTATTTGTTTCATAGCCAATAACTCCCTTCGACTAGTTTAGTTCAAGCACGGTCCAAAATATTGCATATTCACTGTGGTACAACAAAACAATATAGTATTTTGGTCAATAAAGCATATAATCCTCATAAATAATGAAATGATGAGTGTTTCATGTTTGGAGCCACTTCAGTTGTGATTTTTCTCGAATTGCTCAAGATCCTCAGCATCAAGCTTCTCTATTTTCTTGTCTATGGAGGGGGAAAAGTGTAAACAGTTAGTGTGAACCCTGTCTTTTGGATGCATCAATATGTCAAATCTTGAGTGCTCAATCTAGACAAAGAAACAAACATACTGAAATGTTTTTCGATTCTGTTGAGAATCTTCATGCTGTGTTTGCTGTCAACCATATTGACTGCAAGCCCCCTCTTGCCAAAACGTCCCGTGCGACCAATCCTGTGAAGGTATGTCTCATTGTCAGGGTTCCCGTCTTTGTCCACAGGAAGGTCAAAGTTGATCACCATGGACACTTGTTCCACATCAATGCCTGCATTATAAATAAAATAAATGCAAAAATAAAACAAAACATGAAAACTCTTAAAAGTTTAAGTAAGTGAACACAAAACAATAATCTTCCTAACTGAAATGGTTACATTAATATGACTTTCAAATGTTAGCATTTTGTAATTACCTCTGGCGCATACATTAGTAGTCACCAGAACTTTCTCCTTGCCATCCCTGAAGCGTTCGATGACAGCAGCTCTCTGCTCCACTGTCATCTCCCCACTCAGGAGTGCCACCTGGTGGCCCTCTTTGGACAGTGCTGCTGACAGCCAACCAGCAGTCTTTCGAGTCTGAAGAGGAGGCAAAGGTCTTCTCTTTGTTACGACAGTCAATCAAAAAGTCCACACAGATGAGACTCAACCTAATTGTGCATTATACCTATCAAATAAACATAATAATTTCAAGAGATATATGTAACTTAGGATAGGATGAGGACTCACGCGGCAGAAGATCATAGCCTGTGCAATAGTGATGACTCCGTATATATTACAGAGTGCTGAGAACTTCTCCTCCTCATTGTTGCATAGCATGTAGTACTGCTTGATGGTGTCCAGGGTCTCCTCCTCACGCTTCAGCTTGATGGTGTTGGGGTTTGGCACAACCCTCTCAGCAAACTTCCAAACTGAGTCCTCGAATGTGGCCGAGAACAGCAGCATCTGACATTCTTTTGGCAACATTCTGCATGGATGGAGTAATAGACATACTTGGACACAGGAGGACAAACAAAGCTAGAGATAGCTAACTGTCTGGGTTTGGGTAGCAACAGAGAAAGCTGTAAACACCCTCCTATAGTGTAAAAAGAACAATCCAACTGCAGGTGTCTGTCATCAGAGTGAATGTGATTCATGTAACCTACTAGTTGGGTAAGAGTAATGACAAAGTGTAGTTTTTATTATGTTTATTTCAAGGGGAGCTCACCTTTGCATCCGAATGCTTTGGTCCTGATGGCCCTGTGTGGCGATCATGACATCTGCCTCATCCAAGACAAAGATTTTGATCTTCTTGGGGTCAATGAACTTCAGCTTGAGGCACCAGTCCAGGACTGTGCCAGGTGTTCCGATGATGATCTGCTCCTGAATCTTGGTCCCCCGCTCCACTGCGTAGAGTAGGACACAGAACCACATAACAGGCAGCTTTCAAGCATTTAAATTCTACAATACAGCATGTTGTGAAAAATTGCATATTTGTGTCATTCTCATGTTTTCTGGGTTAGAGAACACCTGCACTAATTACAATCATTACCCAGATTTTGAAGCAGTTTCTTACAGCAACATTGGAAAGCATATGCCAGAAAAATTATAAATCAACATTTAATGTGAAGGAATAAAAATCTTTGACACTTACATTTATGGCCGCGAATGGCGTATGCTAATTTGACCTCAGGATAGAATTTCCCCATCTGTTCAATGACTTTACCAGTCTGCAAAGCTAGCTCGTATGTTGGGGAAATGCAAAGACACTAAGGGGGGGCAAAAAAATATGTATTTCAGTTTGGCTCACTTAACCAGAAGCTACTGTACCTAATGTTTCTCTTTACCGTATACTCTGCAGCTAATCAACAACAACAACAACAACAACATCCCCCATCATAAATCCTCTGTATAACAAAGTCTGGACCTGTGGGTGACCTATGCAGAGGTCTAACGGCTAAAGCTAAGCCCCATATGAGTGGAGATGTTCACTTACCTGAGTCCATTTCTTAGCTGGGTCAACATGGCTGAGCATGGCCAGCACGAAGGCAGCGGTTTTACCTGTGCCGGACTGTGATTGCGCAATCAGGTTCTGAGGTCTGGAACCAAAGGGAACATACACGCTGAAGAGAGAATAATTGGGGACTATCGGGTCGGCATGTGACAAAAGTAGATCATTTTACTGAATGTAGTGTGAAAGCAAACAAGCCAGTGATGGTATACGTGAGTAGAACTCATTTGAGATTAATATTAGGCTAAACAAAGGTTTGATTATTCAACTATTGCTCTAGGGCTTATAAACAGTATCAATAAATAAATCAATACCTTTATTGTCCCCAAAGAGACATTTGTACGGATGAATTACTTTGTTGATCAATATCACATTTAGGCTAAACACTAACATTTAGCTCAATAAAAATTTATAAATAAATGAGGTACTCACGGCTCTGCCAGCATCATGGGCAAGGCATTCTCCTGGATTTTAGAGGGTCTGTTGAAGCCCATGGCATACACTCCCTGAAGCAGCTGAGGTTTCCTATCTCACACACACACCACCACCACCAACAACAACAACAACGACAACAACAATATTAACAACAACAACAACAACAAACATATAAGTCTAAATTGAATTGATACCATGGGAGGACTTACAGTCTCAACTCTTCAAATGTCTTGACCGAGTAAAGAGGGGAGTTAGGATCTCTCTGAAGAACCTCTACTTGGTTGGTGGTGTTCACCAGATTGCTGCGTATCAGCTTGTTCAACAACGACTGGGCTGATCGATCCTCTATAAGACAAGATGAAAACCGTGACAAACCTGCTAGATACTAGATACTGTATAAACCCAGAGAATTCACACCTTTATCTTCGTCGTCTGCCTTGTTACCATTTTCCACTTGTCCTACTTTTGCAGTGCCTGGAGGAACTAAAACAACAAAACTGTCACCTAACACATCAATGACAGTGGCATATTAATGCAGTGGAGTAGTTTTTAAACCCATGTTAACTGTTATTAGTTCTTCATAACAAAATCCCTGGTTTTACCATTTGTTTCCTTCCTTGATGCAGCATCACCTCTATCTCTTATCCCCAAGGAGCCAAACTGAACAAAGAAATAAACACGTTTTGTTTGAATTAGAAGTATTGACAGATATGTAATCGTTCCTAGAGAGTGGGCAGTTCTTATTCACTGATCAATCTTTTGCAACCACGTGTATGGAGCTATTTTAGTGCCATCAGAAATTGAATTGTATTTGACAGATTGAATTGAATATGAGCACAAATTGAATTGTATTTCACAGATCTGAATTGTATTCAATTCAGTTTTCATTATTTTCATTCAGTTTTCAAATCCAGTTTCTCTAAATACAATTCAGTTCTCTAAATACAATTCAGTTTTACTCAAAATACAATTCAGTTTTTCTCAAAATACGAGTTCAGTTTTAGAGGCACTCATCCGGGGACTCTGGGCTAGGTAGAATAATAGAGCACCGATTCTAACTCCCATCCCTCCCATCCGACGTCGTTATATGGAGAAAAGTAATGAAATAGGCAATGTGTGTCCTTTAAGTCTGCCTGAGGTGTTGTAGGGGAGTATTTAGTATAACAGGCTAATGGGTTTATTGTGAGTTTACTTTGATTGTTTGTTTATTGCCTTGATCACCGTATTGAGAAGTCATATGGTTATGGGGGGTGATATTGCAAGGTAATTTAAGCACCTGCGCATCTTGCATGGCGGTAGTGGAGAGAGAGGGGAGCGATGTATTTTTGTTGACCGCATTATACGCATATTCTATAGGCTACGCATTGTTTGTTATTTTTCTGGTTATGGATTATTTTTGTACGTCGCCAAGTTTGATTGTTCTATTCAATAAATGATCTCGCTACAGGTGTCATATAACCCTAACCCATATCCTGTCATATAAAAGTACCTTATTGAATCTCCAGGTAATGTATTTCTGACATCCATCACTTTTGCTGTCGTTAAGATCAGGGATCTCAAGTCTCACGCATTGGGCGTAAGACACACACGGCGTGTGAGCGTGTGAACGACTTGAGAGCCCTGAGTTAAGATACTTTATTTTTCTGTTTGGTAGTCTGTCCAATGTGACACTTGCCCTCCTCCACCGGCCCTAGTTTTGGATCTAGCTTGCTGTTCATTATTTTCATGATAAATCGTAGCTAGCTAGCTATAACATCTTCATATACACCATACAGGCTAAATACTGATTAACAGTAATCACCCTAACCCTACTTTGGCAAATGCCCATTGAACAGATTTATTCATTATCCTATCTTAAGAAAACGAATGTAACACTCTCATCTGGGGATTTACACGGCAAATCAAATGAAGAACTACACATCCCTGATGACAGGGAGATGACGTATGACTGCTCTGATGAATCAACCCCTATTTCATTAATTTTCTATATATAACGACGTCGATCATTGATCGGCAACGACACTATATAATAGTTTGCCTAACTGGCCATCGGATTTGGGCTCCTAATATCTTAAAGTAAAGTAGCAAAGACCAGACATTTCCATTGACCGTCAGTCAAACTTCTACACTTCTATCACCCAAAAAGGGGCGTGGACATGACGGGAGAGCAAAGTACCCGGATGCGTTGCTCTTATGAATTCGGATGGGAGGGATTAGAATCGGTGCTCTATTATTCTACCTAGCCCAGAGTCCCCGGATGAGTGCCTCTAAAACTGAACTCGTATTTTGAGAAAAACTGAATTGTATTTTGAGTAAAACTGAATTGTATTTAGAGAACTGAATTGTATTTAGAGAAACTGGATTTGAAAACGGAATGAAAATAATGAAAACTGAATTGAATACAATTCAATCTGTCGAATACAATTCAGTTTGTGCTCAGATTCAATTCAATCTGTCAAATACAATTCAGATCTGTGAAATACAATTCAATTTGTGCTCATATTCAATTCAATCTGTCAAATACAATTCAATTTCAGTGGCACTAAAATAGCTCCATACACGTGTTACTGAGGTGCCACATCTACTAATGGAACAGTATCTAAAATGCTAATGCAGTTTTGGCATGACATGCGTCAATACAGCTAATAGCCAACAGTAGACAATAGACATGTATAACAGCAAAGACCTGTTGTTGAACATCGGATCAGTCACATGATCATCAGCCCATGATGGGAACGGTTTGAGTGCAGCAACAGTAGCTTAGCAAGGTGGCTAGCTAACTAGCAAGCTAGCAGATGAAGTGGGATGGTTTTCGCCACCATGCATGTCAATCGACCAGAGAGGAACAAGGCAAGCTAAAAGTTACAAAAACAACCTACTAAATTAAACTTACAGATTCAGTCGTATCCTCCTGCTCATCAACTGCCAACGCCCAAAAGTCAGTAGCCATAATGTATTGTTGGGAGTGTATGTTACTCTTGTCTAACGGGACTAATGTTTCAGAAGTTTTAATTTGGCCGTCGAAAGTGATATGCTCTGTCTCCACCTTTTGGCGCACGAGCCGGGTTGTCAAGGGAACGCAGCTGCGTTGGTTACGTCACTTCACAGACGCTGAGATACATCCCGCTTGAATATTGAAACTGAAATGGAAAATTGATAATTAGCTGTTTTTCCTCTAAATGCAAGCAAGGTATGCGGGATGTTTCAGTTTGTTAGAGTTCTTATCTTGCAAGATTGGTATTTTTATTGGCAAAAATGTTCAGTTTAGCTGGCTGTTTTAACCACGAATCAACAACAAGTGAGGATCGGAGGGGTAACTACTGTACTAGCTAGCATGGCTCTAGACTAGCCAAGGAATGTAATAAGATTACTCATTTTTGTTGGTAACATAACTTGCCTACCTGGTGCTATCAGTAGGTCTCTCAAAGACTGAGTAAACCACTTTTGATGTTCAACTACAGAGAAAAACCTGCTAAACTTTTTAAGTTTCATTACAAACTCACATCAGACTTTTGTGACATTCTTCAGCTCTGTGGGCTTGTGATCAGATTAAAATCACAATAAAAGACATACAATATAATATAATACTTTTGGAAAAGCAGTTTTGATAATGGCAAATTACCATTGAATGTCCTACACGTGTTTAGATAAACATCACAATGGGAAACATAATTGAATGGGGACCAGAAATGCTACAATATGCCCCCCTACAAAACCTTGTCTGGCATTTACGACCTGGTCAACTAACTTGACTTAACATTGTACAGATTTCGTATCATTAGATGATTTATCCCAAATTCTAAAATTACTTATTTGTCTCCTTACCCTGAAAGCAGTCTATGGACAGGGGAAACGTGCAATCCTGTAACCCAAGCCATCCCAAAGTACACCGGATAGATGACTTTTATTGTTTTTTATAGAAAACGCAGTACTAATATTCACAAATGGTGGCAGTCTACATTAACAAACCCAATCAACCCAGTGGATGTACTCAGTCCTTGTCAATAGACTGCTTACAAGGCAAGTCAATGTAATTTCCTTATAATTTGGGGGGTTTATCCCTTTAATTCCTTTTTTGTCTTTGTAAAGAGATTTAATCTATGCACATAAGTCCAAAACTCAAACTCGTGATTTTGACTATGATAATAAGAATATTGATAGATATATAAAACAGATTTCTATTATAAAAAACAATGCTGTTTACTTATTTTATCAATAGAAGATTATTGAAATTGATCTATTTTTCAGATTTTCCAGAATTATCTTGATATTTATTTTACACACACATAATGGCATTGCTCCAAAGTTTCCTGATCTCCAAACATTTTTCAGAAGATGGATTGATCCTATCATATTGGACTACACAGCACTGTGATGTGATGAATTGGAGCTACAGTATATTTGTATACACATTTGAATGTTTCCTATTCTAGATTGTAAATGCTATTGGAGCAGTGTAAATGTAGTATTTTGGGGAAATAAAGTTGTTGTTGGGCATCTTTAAACTGTTGTTTTTTGTACTTTTTATGTTGCTGGTTTTTTATATAATTTATGCACTTATGCATTTATTCGCAAAAAGCATGCATCCCACAAGATAATTATAACATCAGTGACAATAATTTGACTCCTTCTTGTGGTAGTAAGATGAAAACATGAGATTATTCGTTTGGCCAGAACTAATATATAATTTGCATATTTGACGCGGTAAGACCTCTACGGCTCCATACATGTATGTAACCATGGGTGTGACATCACAGATGAATAGTGTTTCCAAACGTTCGATATTATATCCAAAGATGTTCTATCGGTATGATTCTATCAGTAAGTAGTTCTACTGTGTGCAGCCTGTGCAATCTCGGAATACATTGGTTTTGGTTAAGAAGATAATTGGTATAGAGACTGACTTGAATACTTCAGCGTTGTTGGTAAGTTATGTTTTACTCTCGATATTTCTGATAAACACATTAACAAGCAGATTACATATTACGAATCTTTATGAATTGTCTTGAAGGATGCTGTTGCGTGGTGTATAGCCTACAGACGGACACTTGAGTCAAGTTGAATGTATGTTAATGAATTGTAAAGATACTTGCTGTTCATCAATACGATACGGTGTATACAATGTTATGAGCTGCAAAAATACTATGCCTTGCGAACGGTGCATTTTAATTGTAGTCAAACACGTGTCATATAAAACAGGGTTTCTGAACTCCAGTCACAGGAGACATGCAGAGTAGAATAATTAAAATGAAAGACTGTGTGTGTGTGGGGGGGGGGGACAACGTAATCAGTATGACTTCCCAATGAGGCCTACTATTATTTCAACCAATTCGTCATTACGAATGCAAACACTACTTATACATTTTCTCTTTTCTGTGTACTGTTTTGCATTGAATGTAAAGATACTTTCTGTTCTCAGACACCATTATTGTATGTCAGACTTAGAAAACAGTAAGCCATTTGTGGACATAATGTGATGCCCTGCTTATTTTTTATTCAAGGATAACAGGAAAGATGTCGGCTCCAAATAAGTATCCTTTGAAAGCTTGGGGGCTTGATACGTTTGACAAGAAAGAGGTGGAAACATCTGAGAGAAGACAGAGACGTAAGGTGACAGTGAGTGTCATCATGCTGGATGAGAGAGGACAAGAACAGATACTGGATGAGAGAGGACAAGAACAGATACTGGATGAGAGAGGACAAGAACAGCAGAAGAAAGCGAGAAAAGTGCTAGAAAAAGAAAAACCGTTAGAGAGAGAGAGAATCCTCCAGAATCCACTGGTGAAACAGTTGGAAGAGCAATCCAGGGCAAGACAAATGGAGGATGAGAAAAAGAAAACACAAGAGAAAGAGAGAGATGAAGAACAGAATGACATGGAGACACATAAGGGGAGTCCCATTCAGAAGAAAGAAAAAAGCCTCCGTAGAAGAATATTCAACTTGGGTAACCAGAAGTGGAAGGAGCACAACCTCAAGAAGATAGAGAGGACCTTAAAGAGAGAGAAGGAGGAGGGGCACGAGATGTACTTCAACGGTAAGCCCAGACAATTACTGTAGCAATTTCTTTAAAAAAAGAAGTATTTTGTTAGATACAGTAGAGCTTAATGTTCTATTCTATTCTAAACGTAGTACCATATTGTCCTTTTCTCTGTCAGGCGCCATGGCTGGGGGCATGGGCTCCTTAGCCATACACACGCTGCGCACCCGTGCCCAGCGAGAGCAGGAGAAGAGGGAGGAGCTCGTAGAGGCGGAGAAGAAGAGACAGAAGACAGAGGAGCGCTGGAATAAGTTCCAGGAGAAAAAAGCCCAGGAGAAAAGTGCCAAGAGGCAGAAGGAGGTGGACCGCTATGAGAAGTGGGCTGCCCACCATAAAGACCAGAGACTTGAATGGATGGCGCGTGGGATATATTTCACAGAGGACCTTCAGGAGGACCCAGAGGCGGCTTTGTTTCCAAAGCGGAAGATGACAATCTGGGAGAAAAGAAAGTTGAGGTGAGAAATAGTCCACACAGGGAAGACGAGGTAGTAGGATATACATTTCAAACAGGCATGTTCTTATTATTTTTTTATCAAATGTATGAAACAGAGTGTATGAAACAGAACTTTTTGAGGTATTCAGTGTGTGTAATGGCAAACCCTCTCTCACTTTCCTTTTTCTGTTATTTTTCTCAGATTGTCAGTTTGGGACTGAAGTTTGGACTGCCAGCATCTACACATTCTGATCTGTCATGTTTGTCTTCTTCATCCTCGTATGTTTTCCTTTTCCTCCTGCCGTCCCAAGATCCCTTTGTTTTTTTCCTCTCCAAATCCCTGAGACAACACCCCATACAGCTGTACCACCCCACTATACACTTCATACAAACAGGTTCTATTTTGTATCTAGTATCAAAACACTAGTATCACACACTACCCCATTAACTCCACACTCACACACTACCCCATTAACCATAAACTCACACACTACCTCATTTACCACACACTCACACACTACCTCATTAACCATAAACTCACACACTACCTCATTTACCACACACTCACACACTACCTCATTAACCATAAACTCGCACACTACCTCATTAACCACACACTCACACACTACCTCATTAACCACACACTCACACACTACCTCATTAACCACACACTCACACACTACCCCATTAACCACACACTCACACACTACCTCATTAACCACACACTCACACACTACCCCATTAACCATAAACTCACACACTACCTCATTAACCACACACTCACACACTACCCCATTAACCACACACTACCCCATTAACCATAAACTCACACACTACCCCATTAACCATAAACTCACACACTACCTCATTAACTCCACACTCACACACTACCCCATTAACCATAAACTCACACACTACCTCATTAACCACACACTCACACACTACCCCATTAACCACACACTCACACACTACCCCATTAACCATAAACTCACACACTACCTCATTAACCACACACTCACACACTACCCCATTAACCATAAACTCACACACTACCTCATTAACCACACACTCACACACTACCCCATTAACCACACACTCACACACTACCTCATTAACCACACACTCACACACTACCTCATTAACCACACACTCACACACTACCCCATTAACCATAAACTCACACACTACCCCATTAACCACACACTCACACACTACCCCATTAACCATAAACTCACACACTACCTCATTAACCACACACTCACACACTACCCCATTAACCATAAACTCACACACTACCCCATTAACCATAAACTCACACACTACCCCATTAACCACACACTCAATTTTCCTTTAGTGACGTTGATGGAATACCCCCCTGGTGCTTACTGTAATAAAAAATGTCATTAATCTCTCATTCCTGTTTTTGTTTTGTTTTTATCACAATGCTGGCAAACACTTACACAGACTGAAATTAAACTCTGCATTATGCTTCCTATACGAATGAATGAATGAATGAATGAATGAATGAATGAATGAATGAATGAATGAATGAATGAATGAATGGTCTTTATTGTCATTGATATAGTACAGGTACCAAACAACGAAATTTGGGAGGGGGGGCTCCCCTGGTGCTAGGAAAAAAAACAAAAAACAAGAAGGAAAAAGAGCTGGTTTACATAAATAAGGGCTATGTACACTATCCACTATACTATACTATACAAATAAAACACTGTGCTGTACTCTATGCTATGCTATACCTATTCTAACATTTCCTATCTCTGAACCTTATGTACCCGAGGGTTGTCATATTGCACATAGTGTTATTGCACATTCATTTGCAGATGATTCGCAATGCATTCTGGAATCAAGCGGTATGGCTTCGAAGCTAGTCTGGTCCTGAAATCGCTCCAAACGAAGCCGTGGATAGCCCTCCCCCTTACCCCTAGCCCTCGATGAAATATGAATTGGGACACCCCTACCCTAAACGTGAACGCGCAAAACGAAGCCATAGGGGTGAATTGGGATTGGCCCTATGTGTGAGTAATCAAAAACACACACACACACACGCACTCACACACACACATACACACACATCTCTCGCACACACAGACATTTCTAACAGAATGTTGCTCAACATTACAAAAGATTGGAAAAGATCGTCTCCATCTTCCATGCAGTATTTCACACTGTCTTCTCTCATTCCTCACCATGAAGACCTGTGGTTTACATGGTATTACTCAATGGCAAAGAAGCCTGTACTAAAGCAGTTGTATTGTTGTATAATGGCCTGTATGTCGCCATACAGTACACATTTGTTAAAAATAAATAAATAAAAGTTGCATGATTTGTTTTCTTCTGAACCCTGACCATGTAAACTGTCTCTCCACCCTTTACGTTCCTCTCTGTCATGGCAGAGAGCAGACTCGGCAACAATGTTCTCTTCAGAAGTGGTAACAGCAAACAACAGTGGATCTGCAACAATCTCCTGCTGGTAGGGCCTGTACTACAGGGACAATACAAAGTACCGGTAGTGGTCTAAAGGGCCGGTGTACGAGCTGGGTCAGATTGTGGTAAGTGTAAATGTAAATGGTTAGTGACAGGAGCTACTACATCATTGAGGATAAGAGTGCCAACACAGCGACGAGGGAAAGTATTGGTGTGTCATCTCCATATCTCAGAGGACCGTCCACGAGGAACTTCTCAATGTTTCACCATAAGGGTCATTGACCATGAATGCTCTGAATACCCTGGTCAGCAGAGTGCTCCTTTCACACAGCTTTGAGGTGTCCAAATTAGAAAATCATACACAAACCATTAATGTCAATTATGAATGTCCTTTTATGTGATAATGTAACTTTAGGATATAGCATACTGTCTTCAACATTTGTAATCCCAGTTACTATATGTGGTATAAAGGTGTTTACTAAATGTTTGAGATATTACAAGATAGGCTCTAAAATGTTTTATTATACTTTATATGCATAGCCATAATAAACCCAGGTCATATTTCTACAATTAAATGCTTTCTATGCTTGCCTGTTTGTCAGGCATATCATCTACCAGCACTGCCAAAGGACCAATATATGTGTTCAACAACCACACTTCAGTGAAACATGGTGACTTCAAAAGTTTTTTCCTCATCTTAGTTGTTGGGCTTTTCTTCATTGGATGATCTTAATTTTGCTGCATGGATGTTTTTTGGCAACAAATACCATGTGGAGAACCAAACCTACCTTGCACTGACCACAGATCAACACAGTGACCACCCAATTCTCTAACCTCTACATGAACTTCCTGACAGTGAATCATACTGTTTGGATAATGAATCATACTGCACCGGTCCCTTCCCTTTTCTCATATAATGCAAATACGAATATGAATTGCCTTTTGACTTCAAAAAGGGTTTAAAGGGTTCTACCTGGAACTAAAGGGAGTTCCTCAAAGGGTTCTACAGGGACAGGCAAAAAGCCCAAAAGAGTCAATTCTAGAAAATATTTTATTTTCATGTTCCTACACAGGTTTTCAGCGTCATTGCAGCTGTTTTATTATCTCGAGTCTCTGAACACAGTGTATAATATCTGAACATAACATTTCAACATAAATAAAATGAGCTCGAGCAGCTGGCTGTAGCTTCAGAGCTCTGTAGCAACAGTCTGTCTGTCATCATCTAAAATGGATGAAATGGGAGAATATTTGTACAGCATTTGTTTTCATTTAGGGTTAGAAAACAAATGCTTTATAAATATTCTCCCATTTCATCCATTTTAGATGATGACAGACAGACTGTTGCTACGGATACTGTTGCTGTCAATACAATAAACAACATGAATCCTTCTGGTGGACTGGGAAACCCTCTGTGGTCATCCCTGCCCGTGTGCCAGTGTGTGGGGTGGTAATCTTTCTCTCTTTCCATCCTCTCTCTCTCTCTGTGGGTGTAGGACTGTGTGGGTAGATGTGTGGGTCATTTAGGTTAGGGAAGTCCTACACCCACAAAAATTGGAGAATATTTGTATAGCATTAGTTTTCATTTAGGGTTTCTTAGTCAAAGAAAAACCTGCCTGCGTGGTGCTAATATTATTAGCATAGCATATTTACCCTCAGTAATCATAACGTGGTCAAATGTTCTGGCCACAATACTATCCCTATGGGAACAAGTTCAAAGTTCAGCTGTCAGGCAAAAGAGCCATACCGGCCATTTTTGAAACTGTTCAGAATATCCCAAATAATGAGAAATAGTGTACATGTACCTGTTAATTCATGTTATTATTACACTTACTGCTGAAAACTGTTAGTGTTTTCTTCTTGAAAAAATAGCGTATATGCAGTTAGCAGGGCATAAGGCTTAAGCAGACTAAGTGGTCTCTTAGGGCCACAACCACTAGAGGGGGCCACACTTAAGCCGTGGCCTTCCCGCAGGCTTCCTCCCGTCGTCAATGAAAATCTGTACTCCCATCCGATGAAGCGTCCGTCTGTCAATCAAAAACTCCGCCAGGATAGCACCTGCCCCCCCCCCCCCCCCCCACCCCCCCACTAGGCTAGCACCCCCCCCCCCCCGGTGGTGACTTTTATTGTCGTTTAACTTCTCAAATGTTAATATATTAACGTCAATCGGAAACTCTAACCCCCGACAAAACGTGTGTAGAGGGAGCACATAAAACATCTTGTATAGGGCCACAAAAGTCCCTCGGGCGGCCCTGGCAGTTAGTATCTATCGAGTATAAACAGTTGTGCTTTAAGCAGCAAGCACATCAAAAGATGAAGCTTAATAATAAACACCGCAAATATGTTCGTAAATACGCTCTGGAAATCTGCTCTGGTTTCAGAGCAGTCTGGTTTCAACGTCATAGAGCTTTGAAATCAGTTAATTCAGTTAAAAGTCTTTATAAACTAACTGTAAACATGGCGCGACGTAAGTGGCTTATCAGGTCGAGAGCGCCACCCGATGACCTTGAGATGATCGGCCAGTTCGAGTAACGGTCCACCGTCACGAGGTAGTGTACACCTCTGTGCATGAAAAAGTCTGAGCACACTAAACGCCTTCCGCCGCTCGTAGTTGGGGATTTGGTCCGTGTACAGAACCAGACAGGACCCCACCCCAACAAATGGGACCGGACGGGCTGCGTCGTGGAGGTGCGTCAGCACGATCAATACGTGATCAAGATTGACGGCTCGGGCAGGATCACACTTCGGAACAGGAGATTCCTGCGCAAGTTCTACCCGGTTCGCAATGACCAGCTTCCGCCCCGATCGATCTATGATGATCTGGCGATCCGCATCGCCAGGCCGGCGCCTATTGGTGCGCCGCGGCTGCCTGACCCCACAAGCAGCCCTGGAATACCCGTATCGGAGCCTGGGTCCGCCCCGCCGCTGGCGCTGCCATCAGCGGGCTCTCCCCGGCGTGGGACACACCCCACATCCGCCTCGCCTGTGACACCAGCTCGAGACTCGCCAGGGTGTGCCGTCCCCCAGATGTCGCTGCCGGCCCCTGGGGCCACAGTGGTCTCTTCCCCGCCAGTCCCGGTCACGTCGCTGCCGCCGCCGCCGTCAGGCCTACGCCGGTCCGCTAGGGCGACCTGCGTGCCTGCCTGGCACAGAGACTTTTCCATGGGTTGACATTGCTAGGTTATATGGGCGTTGTATTGTGTTGTGCACTTTGCTTGTTGATTCGTGTTTTGTACGGACACTTGAGTTATTCTCTTCTTATAGGCTTGTTGTTGTTTCAGCCTTTATTGTAGTATAAAGGCTCGGGGGGAGATAGGGGATATTGCACTACGGTCATATATTTAGGTGCACGCACCGGAAACGGAATTGGATAGACTACTGTTATAATGTGTACACCTGCATTCGACCTGCTCAGGACTTGTTTGATTATTGTCATTTTGCAGAGTTATTTCATTAAAGAAGCGAATGAACAAATGGAATATCGTTCTTATTTAGCGGACACCAATGATAACATTACCATAATTTCACTGTTGGCCAACAATTTGATGTTATCATGTTAACATTAACGTTGACATTAGCTAGCTTTCTGTTGCTAACTTTTAAAATTCATTCAAATGAACGTTAATTCATCCCATGTATAAACATGATTATTACCTGTTTTGTTATAGGTAGATGCGTGTTGAATATTACAGATGTTCAGAATGTTCAGATGCTCGGACAACTGTCAGCGCATGCACATAACATGCCGGCATCGATGAGGAATCGATCATTTCGGAGGCATAAAATGTCGATGCATCGAACAATTTGTTACCGGTTCTCAACTGGAATCGGTTCTCGATTGCCATGCCTAACCATGGGTAATGCTTTCTAGGTATACTCTGAGTCAGGTTATGCAAAGCTGTAATGCCCTGGCATCGACCCACACAGTGAGAGGGAAGTCCTACACGCACAGAGAGAGAGAGGATGGAAAGAGAGAAAGATTACCATCCCACACACTGGCACACGGGCAGAGATGACCACAGAGGGTTTCCCAGTCCACCAGAAGGATTCCATGTTGTTTATTGTACTGACTCATTGATAAACAGCAATGCATTGATTTTTTTCAGTATTAATGAGTTGGGGACTACCCCAACCGTAGGAGGTCGGAAAAGCATTCTCATACTGATTAGCTCTATCTGTTGTTTAGAAAAAATATATATATATAGTATACTTCCTCTTAACATTTGTCCTATTTACTCAGACTGGCACTCTTGTAGCACAAATGCAAATATGTTGGTTAAGCTTCAATGCTACGTCATAGTCTTTATTGTTAAACACCGGTTTAAGAGATATGCCATCGGCCAGACAATGAGAAAGGAGAGTCTTGCTCTGAGCTCTACCATCCAGACCAACTCCTTGCACTGCTTCAGAGCTCTACCAAGACCAACTCCTTGCTGCTTCAGAGCTCTACCAAGACCAACTCCTTGCTGCTTCAGAGCTCTACCAAGACCAACTCCTTGCTGCTTCAAAGCTCTACCAAGACCAACTCCTTGCTGCTTCAAAGCTCTACCAAGACCAACTCCTTGCACTGCTTCAGAGCTCTACCAAGACCAACTCCTTGCTGCTTCAAAGCTCTACCAAGACCAACTCCTTGCACTGCTTCAGAGCTCTACCAAGACCAACTCCTTGCTGCTTCAAAGCTCTACCAAGACCAACTCCTTGCTGCTTCAAAGCTCTACCAAGACCAACTCCTTGCTGCTTCAGAGGACTTCAGAAGACACTGTCACAGGTCACATCATGAACTGCATCACTCTACTGGTGAGTACAGGAGCTGCACAATATTTAACTTTATTTAATTTTAAAAAAAAATGTTTATGCTATTGCATTTTGGTAAAGTGACTGTGGCTTTAAGTTGATAATCTATAATATAGACTATCAATATTATATTCTAAACCAATACAGTAACATCATTTTGAAAAGTGATGCTTTGAGTGAGGCTTGTATCTGTCAGTGAGGTAAATTCTGTTAATTTAATTAAAAATTAAAAAATGTAAACCCCTTTTTCTCCAAAAAGCCTCTGATTTTTTGTTTATTGAGAAATCATTGAAAAGAAATTCCCTATTTAAAATAATGTAATTGTTATTTAACTTTTAAATTAAATAACTATTATTTTTCAATCCTGATTGGAAAATGTATTCCAGGAGAAAAAATAATAGTCCTAGAATGTAGACCAATACAACAACATAATATTGAAACGTGATGAATTAAGTAAAGCTTGTATCTGTGCAGTACCTAGGCCTATAGTATGTTTTGGGGAGGATCATTCTCACTCATCAATCAATAAAACTATACAACATTCCATACACATTTCATACATTTGTGAATAAAATGCAATGCCCTTCCACAAAACATAAAAACAGTTATATATAATATATAATTTTATATAGACTTATTTCTCTTATGTGATCTCAGGGATTGCTGCTGACCCTGGGTGTGCCAGCCCTGTCCCGAAGCATTTCTCACTGCTGTCATGAAATATCTGATAAGTGTGAGCCCATGGACCATGGAACATTCGAACCTCATCTACCACAACAACATTCAAAACTGACATCTATCTCAAAAAACTCTGTCTCCCCATGGAATTACATGTGAGTGTGTGGTCCATAACATAATATTACTATTAGTCTATTTGCTGATATCCATTTGTTAGTCATTAATTGATTGTCTGCTTTGCTCTTTTAGATTGGACCGTGATGCTAACAGGATACCAGAGAATATCCCTAATGCCAACTGTTTGGGTTGTAAGGTGGAGGGAATGAAAGCAGAGCCAGTTGCCTACAAAATCTTTGTAATCAAAAGGTGTAGAGTGGGTTCTGTTATCCACCAATGCAAGTGTCCAGATTATATCATTTTAAGCTGCACCTGTATCTAGCCTACAGTAGATGTGCAGACCAATTTCCTCCCTCCACTTCCCTTTATCTAGAGAGGTAATTAAGATTATTAAAACTTAAAACAGTTTTTTTACTTTCTTTTCTTTTCTCCTACGGAGAGTTTCAGATATCCAGTCATGTGCTGGGATTAATTCTCAGTGTTACAATGTAATGAAATGTGATTTGAGTAATGTGTATACATTAATTTGAGATCTTAATATAATAAAGATAATTTATTCAAACAGAAAGTGAAATCCTTGTTTAACCAACAGCATCCATATATCTGTAAATCATTCTATGTTATGTTATTGCTACATGCTATTGTCTTCTTTTTCTGTACTTCGATCTTCTTATATATTTGAGATGTTTTCTTCTTTTACTTCTCTTTTACTGGGACTGATATGGAAAATTAGCACAAGCATGATTTTGTTTCATTTTATTAACCTTTATTTATACAGGTAAAACAATCTGATTGAGACCCAGGGTCTCATTTAAAGAGAGACCTGTTCAGGGTAGACAGCAGCATAACACAAAGTTACAGGCAGACAGGACAAGAGACAAAATAAAACTCAAAACATTAAAATGGTCAATGCAGAAGTGCAAAAGTTGAAAGACAAAATAAAATCTGATTAGGTACATGTGCAAACCCCCACAGACTCTCTCTCCAGTCTTCTTACAAATAGTTTAAAGTCCCCAAGGGGAATCAAGCTGGACAGCTTCAGCTCTGCTGTAGCATATTCCAGGTTGCGGGGGCGGAGTAGGAGAAGGCCTTTTTACCAAGTCCTGTTCAAACTGAGGGGATGGCAAAAGAGAGAGAGTCCAGGGACCGGAGGTGGATTTCCGAAGATGGATTTGTAGATGAAAAGATACCAATGTGTGGTTCTGCACATGGATAGTGATGACAAGTTTGCTAATGTGTACAATGTACAGTGCTGTGTGAGGGGTTTACAACCTGTTATGAATCTCAAGGCTCCGTGATATGCAGCATCCAACAGACGTAGGGAGAGAGCAGAGGCGTTCATATACACAACATCACCATAGTCCAGGAGGGGCAAGAAAGTGGCAGCAACAATACGTTTCCTGGCGTTAAAGGAAAAACAAGATCTATTTCTAAAGAAAAAAACTATTTTATCTTCAGTTAGTTCTTAGCAGTTGGTCAACATGACATTTAAAAGAGAGGCTATCATCCACTGTGATGCCTATATAAGTGGCCACAGACTCAATAGGGGTACCTTGGGCAGACATAATACAGGGCAGAACAGCTGGCATCTTCTTTATGTTTGAAAAGAACATAGCCTTAGTTCTACCTGCATTTAACACTAGCCTGAGGTGGAACAGTTGCACCTGAATGGTGTCAAATGCAGACTGCAGGTCTTTAAAAACCTGGACAACAGAGGTTGCACAACAATAGTGTGTCGTCAGCATAAAGATGCACAGATGCATTTGCATTTTGGCCCACCTCATTCATATAAATAGTAAAAAGGGTGGGTCCTAAAACGGAACATAGGTAGTGTTAATGACCATGCTTATAAGTTAGAAGAAATTGTGAGGGGTTTACACATGGTCCAATACAGTGTCTACATGTTGCTAACTATGCATGTGAACATTAGACATTAATGGTGAACGCTGTGATAACCTGGTCATGCTGTTTTAACAGAACCGTAAGAATGAGAATAGAGTATCAACAAATTAACCAATTTAACAGTTTCAAAGCAACTATGACTAAGTCAACGTGCGCCAAGGACAACACAGGAGACGGTGTCCGTGGGCCTAACTCAGGGAACTCAAATGAGACCTCTCTGTCCTTCTCTTTAAGTATCATTCCCAACAAAGGACAAAGTGTGAGACATTACTATCGCAAAGGAATTGACAAATGGCAAGGGTGCAATTTCTTCAGGATGTCTGCCAGGCACATTCAACTGTAAACAGGTATAGACATTTAAATCAAGGCTGGCAACACCAAACTCTGTGTAGGCTACCTATAAATGTATAGTTCAACAGATACTTATTTGCATTATTAGACAAGCGATAATGGAACTTGGACCCCCACTTTTGTCTTCAGAACTGCCTTAATTCTTCATGGCATAGATTCAACAAGGTGCTGTAAACATTCCTCAGAGATTTTGGTCCATATTGACATTATAACATCACACAGTTGCTGAAGATTTGTGCCAAGAAAATATCCCCCACACCATTACACCACCATACACCATTTTTGCCCAGAGAACTGACGCTCACTGGATATTTTCTCTTTTTTTGACCATTCTCTGTTACCCCTAGAGATGGTTGTGTGGGGAAATCCCAGTATATCAGCCCTTTCTGAAATACTCAAAACAGCCCGTCTGGCACCCACACCCATGCCATGTTCAAAGTCCCTTAAATCACCTTTCTTTCCCATTCTGATGCTTGGTTTGAACTTCAGCAGATCAACTTGACCATGTCTACATGCCTAAATGCATTGAGTTGCTGCCACATGATTGGCTGATTAGATATTTGCTTTAATGTGCAGTTGAAAAGGTGTACCTAATAAAGTGGCCGGTGAGTGTATATATATATATATATATATATATTTTATCATCTACGGAATATTGCAAAAGTTCGAAATTTTCTCCGGCAAGCTGATGCAGAAGTGTTAATGCATGCTTTCGTTATTACACGTTTGGACTATTGTAACAGTCTCCTTTCTGGTCTTCCGAAGAAAGCTATTGGCCAGCTGCAATTAGTCCAAAATGCAGCAGCGAGAGTTTTAACCAAAACAAGCAGACGAGCTCATATAACTCCTATTTTAGAAACTCTACACTGGCTTCCTGTTAAGTTCAGAATAGATTTCAAGATCCTTCTGCTTGTTTATAAAGCTCTCACTGGCATAGAATATTTGAAAGACCTTTTGCTAGCATATCAGCCCAATAGATACATGTACAAAAGAAGAGATTTGGTGAGGCTGCATTCTCATTTTATGCACTCAAATTGTGGAATGCACCGCCAGTCCAAAACCAAAATTCTGTGACCACTCTCTGGCTAACATGTTTTGATGATTTATTTGACTTCTAGGGACCTTTTATGAAAAATGTTGCCTCCAGGTCCCTCCCAAAAATCCTGTTTTTTTTTTGTCAGAGGGCCAAATCCAAAATACCTGTAACCTTTAAGGCAGGTGAATATGGAATATGATATAACAAAATTAACTAATAGCTATCACTATGAAACTTCCCCAGTTAATCACTTACATTAAGACAATTATTTTTTGTATTACAAGTTTTCTGAAATTGTATGTTTAAATATGCAAATGAGGCGTTACCTAATTAAATATGCAGTAATTTGCATAACATTCAAGAACTTAAACCTGAACATTGGCTAAAGCCAAGTTAAAAATTATTGTTTCATCTTGTTGACATATTAGAGTCAAAGGCTTGATTAATAATTAATAATGGTAGCGTACGACAACAATAGGTATGGGAGGTGGCTGTCTGACTTCTGGGCAATGGGGTTGCATTCACTGGATTTAAAAGGACTGACCACCCGAGAAACACACTTCAACATGTCAGAAGTGATTCTGACACTAGAAGCCTGTTGTGCTGCTGGATTTGACCCTTGTGCTGAAGTGTTTATTAACTCAGCTAGCTGCTTCCTGACACCCGTTGTGCCTAGATGATCTAGGATATATGCCTTACAACTGATTTCAGCTGTGCCTGAGACATTTTCTTCCCCTGAGTCACTTTAGACTGAACAACATGATGCCTGATGGAGGCCTTGGGAACCGCAGGGTCCTTGATTTTAGGTTTCTGTGAACCATCAGATGCAGTGTTTTTAGTAGAGACTACAGAGCCTTGTCTTTCTGTGTGAGAATCAGCTGTAGGGACCACAGCTCCATCCTGACTAGGTACCTCACTTCCTACTGATGAGGAGCTCTATCATGAAACAATGGGGAAAATATATAACATGAGCACCTATGTACTGCAGGCACGTGCTGTGAGCTTTTAGATTGGGTAAGCATAAGATATAGAAATACACATAATTACACATACACGCTATCAGTGAACGCAGTTTCAAGGAAATGCAATTTTGATGCCCTAGAACCCGCTAATAAACTGTAGTGTCACTTTGTGATCAGATTACCAAAAACAAAAAAAACAGTTGCCAGTTTCGACTATATCAGGGGTGCTCATTGTTCAATCTTTTTTTAACCAAGATCTTTTCAAGTAGCCAACCTGCTGAAATCTACAAGTCCAGTTTCAACATCGCAAACGCACACATGCACAACACAGACACACACCGTTTCCATCCTCCATAGTAAACTCACAACACACTTTCTTTTCACACTTTGTCACACAGGCACTTGACATCACATCACAAACCCTCCATCTCTATCTCTCTCAAACACTTTTGGCACGGACAGCGACATTAGGCCTATCTCAGCGATTGATTAAGCAGCTCTCTCTCCAAACCCAATGGCACAGGCCTACATTCAAAGGTATAAGCAGAGGAAGTCTTAAATAAGAAGCCATAACCAGCAGCACAGCAGTACTCAAACCATATAAACAAGCACAGATCGCCACCAGCCTCGCGAATCATATAAATCATATAAACCGCTCATACCAGGCTTGCTGGAACCCCCTAGCGACTCTCCCTTTCTGGGTGTGAAGATCGGTGAGCGGTGGCTTCGGGCGGCATTTAGCCAGTAGTTCTGTTTTTCCAGTCCAGTCCAGTCTACGAAATCCCTTTAGGTCGCTGACAGTAATGTCCATATTCACAAAATCAAGCAAGTTATCCTTATTGATTATTATTATTTAGATCGTTTGAGCTAGCTAGCATAAGCTATTCTGCCGGGCGAGAGGTGAAATGTTAAGTGAACTTGAAAGTGATAAGAGCCAATCAGTAGCTCTTATCGGAATTAAATAACTACTGATTGGCTGTAAGCATGCTTACCCTGGCCACATTAAACAGCGGGCTGAGGCATCGAAAAAATAAAAAAGACATTTTCACGCATTCGAATGTACGCGAGGGAAAGCAGAGAGAGAAGTGCTTATAATGTAACGCAATGCAAGCAGAGTAGGAAGTGCTTACTCCTGCAGGTGGCGCTAAAAATGCAACGTCAAAATGAATGACTCCTGCTGCCCTGGGACCTAAAATACGACTCTTTTAATGAAAACAAACAAACAGTTACATGCACTTTTATTTTAATATTTTCACGGTCCTTTTTTTTTTTTTCGTTGGGTAAGCACTGCTTACTATGCTTATATGGACGACACGTCCTTGATGTACTGTAGTTACACTGTATTTACTCTAGAAACAACAATATATTAGTCATTTATGGAGTGAAACTGTTATTAAAGAACAACATTATTCCACTTGTTTCTTTTATTACACCAGTGGAATAGTTAGTTTTTTTTAACCATTTGCATAATAATACAAACCACTCTGCTCCATTACAACCCAATTACAAAGCAATTACTAAGGTAATAACTTATTAATAAGTCAGTATTAATAAGGTAATAACAAATTAATGTTAACAATGTTGTCACTAGTGTTACCAAGTTATTTCACATTTTAAGGGACAATGTGTGACCTTGAAGGTGTATGAATACCAGCAATGTACATACATCCAAAATATCACAATCTTATTTAATCTGTACCTGTTCTGCCTTGTATGATTTCTCCAGCTTCAGTCTGGCTTTGTTGGGCAGAGGTGCAAGGCGTTCCAGGGTTCGTCTCTTTTGGAGCAGGCAATGCCCGTCCATAGGTGTCATCACTACAAATACAGATCATATTAAAGAGGTAGAGGAGGGAGCCGATGACCAGGAGCTTTTACAGAAATCAAAGATTATAGATACTTGATGTTGATTTGACATGGTCTTTTAAACTTTCAAAGAAATCCCATGACTTCATGTGAAATCTTACCAACTTGTGGTGTGTCAAATATTTCATCCAGAAGCCTTTTTCCATTACTGGCTTCTGTCATGCTTTCATCCTCATGCATGTTATTCACCATCTCCTGCATTTTTCTCTGCTGAATGGCTTGTCGTTTTTCATACATAGTGATTTTCTGTGAGGAAACAAGGTTATTGAATTGGATTGTCACAGAAGCTATCACCCTTCTTGTGAAATTCAAGTGCAAAAATGCTAAAGCTTTATTGTCAAGTTCTGGGTACATTTGTATATACCTTCCATGGCTTAAAACATACATGTTGTCATCACACACTTTGGTTTTTGCATTACTGAAACTGAATGTGTTGTTACTTTTGTATGTTTCTGGGAGCTTTGTAAATAATCAAAGTGCAACATTTGACCTTGCTGTCCCGCTTGTCTTTGACCTCCTTCAGGTACCTCGCCTTGTTGACCTCGTGCTTTACGTCCCTTTCAACCAGTTTGAGCCGAGATCGCTCCTTAGACTGCATTGGATCAGAACAGGAGGTTAAATACTACTCTTAGAGTTCATGGTCATTTCAAAGCAATTGCATAAGATCAATGAACTGTGATTTTTATGTCATTATCAAGTGATTATTTTTGTCATTGACACTCTTCAAACTATTGTAACTCTGACAATGTTTGGTCTCCTTGACATCCCTACCAGCAGTTGATAGAGAACCTCCTCTCTCTGTGTGCTCCACAATGCAGTTTGCAGGCCATCTTTCTGTCCCTTGTCCCTATCACTGAATTCAACAAATCATCAACACAGAACATAACATTTTCAAAAGAGGCAATACAGATTCTGTCCAGGTTTTGATCATTCATCACAATGGGAATGTGATCACGGATGTACATTCTGCCCACCTGGAATCACTGGTCGACAGCAGTTGCTTCAGATTCTTAACTCCCTCCTCCAACAGAAACTCTCTCATGTCAGTCAGAGTAACATTCTCAGCAATCTGGCCTTCCTCTTGTAGCTTCACAAGATTCAGCATGTGTTCTCGCTGAAATATAATAAATAACATACTGCATGTTTTAGAATGATTTGTACCAACATGAGGAAAGAGCATGATACAGAGACTCATTTCGATAATCAAATTACTTCATGGGTGATCTCTATCTGTTTATTTTAGAACACTGCACATTACCATCTTTATTCTGTAGGGTTTGTCAAGGTCAGTTTTAACAGTATCCAGATACTGTTTGGAGTCGTTGTACTCCTTCAATGAGCATACAACCTTGGGAAGAGACCACATTTTGTGAGAAATGAATATGGTCTGGATTAAAGTGTAATCTGTCACATCAATGACATAGTTAGAAACAAAGAGGAAAATAGTAATGTCCAATGATGAGGGTGACCTCATGATGCCCAGGTCACTTTAAAATGAAACATTTCTTCATTATCTGCTCCAACAGGCCTAGATGGATGGAAAGCAGGTATAACATGATGGTCTTTGGCCCTTTTTTTGCTCTAACCATCATGCCCTTTTAAAGAAGGATTGTAAAACTAATCTGAATCTGATAAGGCATGGACTGTAATTTCCACTTTTGCAAGTGGCCCATCAAAGAAAATTGCATTCTACCAAGTCATCAAACACTACACTGATGACACACTATACTTCATGAAGCTCAATCCACAGAGACTTGCTGAATGGATTAGATAGCTGTAAAAGTGTCAACCCTTGATTAAAATGAGATGTTAGTCACTAAAACATGCCCTAATAGGTGAAATCTACTAGTACCGCTAGAATACTACTCTTCTTACCATCTTGCTGCCAACTCTCCAAGTTTCCTAGTTCAAGTTTCAAGTTTGCTTTTATTGGTCACATGTACAGTGAAATGATTTGTTCTGTTCAGCCCCCCCCTTGAGAATGTGCTTCATACAGTACCAATAACTAAAGATAAAATAAAATAAAATAAGTATGGTGTAACACCTACTATACACTATACAATATGCTATACACTATACAATACACGATATACTCGTACAAGAGAAATCAGTAATAAAAAAGTGCAATTCGCTTGAGGGATGTATAAATATGGTGTAGTGGTGTTTAAATATGTGTAAAAATTGTGTAAAGTGCTTTAAGTGTCTGGTTTGGTTGGTTTGGTTTCATTCGTTCACAGTCATTGAGAGTCATATTGAGCATCCTGATGGCCTGGGGATAAAAGCTCCTTTTGAGTCATCCAGTCATTTCAGATATACTCATGTCTTGAGAGTAATGGACTAGGACTTGACAAGACTATCCAAAGTAATTTCAAATACAAGTGTCTTGGGAGTAGGCGCCAAAAAATAACCCGATTTATTATAAAAACTGCTCTGAATGCATTTATACAGCAGGTGGCGATGTGCACACACAGATTTTTATAGAGTTTGAATTGTACCATAGAAGAAGAACCGGTCTGATCTGATTGGAGGATCTTCTCTGAGTCAATCTACAAACCAAGATGGCAGAAATTGTAGAGCTCCAGAAACTCAAGGTTGATAACATTTTTAATCGTTAACATTCTACTTTGTGGAGATTCAGTTGAGTTTACAGAATACTTTGTACCCATTGTCAGCTACCGTGTAAATGTATTTCTGGGCTGTACTGTCTGGTTCCCAGACTAGGTCTGCGCTGTTTGGAGCTAGCTAGCTACACACGCTGCTCGAGCGTCTAGCTGCGCTCCTTTGTAGATTAGCTTGTGTAGATAACTAGGCTAGCTTAATGTGAAAATACACATAACTTACACATTCGTGTAATATGTGTCGATTTTATACTTTGTTGAAGTCTCGTTTACGCGGCTACTCGTGTGTGTGTGTGGTGTGTGTGTGTGTGTGTGTGTGTGTGTGTGTGTGTGTGTGTGTGTGTGTGTGTGTGTGTGTGTGTGTGTGTGTGTGTGTGTGTGTGTGTGTGTGTGTGTGTGTGTGTGTGTGACAAGTCCATACATTATTTACTGGAAATAGTATTGAACGTTGGTACAGTCAAATGCATTGAAGTGAAGAACTGCAGCAGGATAATAAGATATATATATATATTTTTAAGTATTTACAAAAGTTAATTGTTAACTTTAAAATCAAAACAAATCAGACTTTATTAATATAGCGCCTTTCGTGCAAAATTGCAACAAAAAAATGAAAATACAACAATACAGTGAAAATAAACTGTAATATAAGGAAATTGTTAAAATAAGAGACATGGTAGAACAGAGAGACCAGTGTAGCACAGTAGAAGAGGGTAGATTAAAATAAGATGGATTAAGAGATTGCTTAACTAGTATGAAGTGTGACACCCTCAGCTCCTCTGGCAGGCTGTTCCAGAGGCAGGACCATAGATGCTACATGCTGCCACCCAGTTGTTCTTCTCACCCAGGGAACAACTAAAAGGCCAGTGCCAGATGACCTGAGTGATATAAAGGGAGCATACATTAAAAGCATTAACTTTAATTAGCTCTATTCCTTCTCAGCTTGCTGAGTTGAAGCAGGAGTGCGAAGCAAGGGGTCTGGATGTAAAAGGAAACAAAGGGGAGCTGATTACCCGCCTGCAAGCTTATCTGGAGGAGCACGGTGAGATATACTACTGATATGTAGTTTACACATCATAATGGATGGACTCAATACACATGATGAAGTACAAATGCCTAATGTGATTTGTAGTTTCAATGTGTTATTGTCATATGAGCTGGGATATATATGGCAAAACAATGACATTCATACTCACAAGCTATCCTCTTGAAAAACACAATAGAACACAGTAGTAACACAATAATACATTAACATCGAATAGACAATTAATACATTAGCAGGCTAGCAGCTGTGTTGATGCACAATAATGATGGCAATATCCAACTGTCATATTTACTGTCGAGTTTTTTTGTAATTGGTTAACTTTCCTCTCGTTAACCTCCTCTCACTTGCGTGTGTCATTAATTGATGTTTTAATCTTCAACAGACGATGACGTTGACGTAAACGAGGATGATGTGTTGGGAGAAGAGACAGAGGTATCTTCCTTTGTTTTTGTTGTATATCATACACATTTGCCTCCCTGAAATATCTGACGTGACAATGTAACATTGACAAAACAGCCATTGATAATAATGGGTCGTGCTTTTGACATGTAGGACTTCTCCAAAGTAGAGGATACCGTTAACCAGGAAAACAAGGAGCCAGTTGCTGAATCTGAGAAGTGAGTTTTTACAGTCCTGTGACGTCTTCCCAGTTTGCACTGAAAGTGCTAGCTTCGGTGATCAAATTGCAGTTTCAAATTCTTCTTTCAAGCCTCTTAACTGTCATCTTTTGTCTTTTTATCAGGGCAGCTGAAAAGAAAGTGGTAAAAATCACCCCTCCAGTGACTGTGGATGAGGTATGTAGCTGTTCACTTCACTTTCTCATGCTGAGACATTGTCCTTATTGTTGAAAGTATGTGCCATGTATTTTACCAGTGACGACAGCCTTTGCATGGGATCAGAGTAATAATGTTAGCTTTATGACAATGGAAAATGCCTATACTATGATGACAATGACAATACTTGTTGGCTGCTAATCCCTGGTTAATGTGATCACTCTATAACCTTTGCACTACTGATGTTTACATTACTGCCTTTGAACCACTGTATATTGCACATTGCACATGTCTCCTGACAGCTTATTTTATACTTCTGCACATTATATACTGTACATGAACTACCTCACTGTACATAACTCATATCTGTATATAGCCCATAAATGTATACACCTCTAAACTATACTGATGTTTACAATACTACCTCTGCACATACTGTATATTACGTAGTTACCTATCACTACCATTCTTGTTCTATTTATTTCATGCCCTTATATCACTATTTGCACTTCTGGTTGGATGCTAAACTGCATTTTGTTGTATTGTACTTGTACTTTGCGATGACAATAAAGTTGAATCTAATCTAATCTTTACTCTGTATTTCCAGAGGTTGCAGAAAAGGGCAGAACGTTTCAATGTACCTGCATCAGCTGAGAGCAAGAAGGCCATACGTGCTGCCAGGTCAGTCCCCACCCAGGATATGGAAGAAAGAACTCCCTCAATGTCATTGTTGATCAATTGAATCTCTGGAGTTGTATTGATGTTAATTCAATCTGTCTTGGTTTCAGGTTTGGCTTGCCTGCTGCACCTCCAAGTCCCTCTCTAGGTCAGTGAATCAATGCTCCATTTATTTCCATTGTTGTCACTGATGTCTTTTCTTTCAATGTACCTCGATTCCAATGAGTTTATAAAAAGGCTTCTCCGCGTCTGGGGACAATATTGATTGTAATGTGCTATGTGTGCTCTCTCTCTCTCTCTACCTTTCTACATAGGTGTTTCTGCTAATGCTGGTAGTAAGCCCACTGTAAGTAGTCTGTCGAGCAGTCACTTAACTTCATTCATATAACAACATAGCTGCAACGCGAAGCTCCATATCATCTCATGAGATACGGTGTTGTTTTTGGCTTGCCGGAGTTTGCACCTTAATTCAAACATGAGTGCCTGCCTGTGAATTCTTTGAAAACTGGGATAAGTGATGCCGAAACCGGTAACGGCACTCATGGCTGAATTAAGTCGCACGCTCCGGCAAGCCAATATCACGACACTCTACTATCACGCACACTAATAATAACAGTGGCCACAAGGTTTACTGAAACTTTTCTCTCCCTCTGTGTTCCGTGCAGGTCAGCGTTGATCAGCTTAAAAAGAGAGCTGAAAGATTTGGCATGAATGTCTCCTCAGTCACCAAAAAGGTGAGCTCATCAGAAAAGGGGCAGCCCTGGTAATATAGTAGTATCTAGAGATTAACTATTATCGGTTACTGTGGTACTAGCTCAATGGAAGCCCAGTGTCTTAACTTAAATCTCCATTTCAATGTTTATGATTAGATCATTGCCCCTTTTAATTATTATTCTGTTGTAGAAATATTGTCTACTACATTACTAGTACAGTTGTCTAGTTATTGATATCATGTTCTATTTTTTTATTGCAGATTTCTGAGGTTATTGTTTATCTCTTTTTAAATGTATAGTTGGTGCTATACGTATGTTCATATGAAATTAAAACCATCTTAATGTTTGTTACAGGTTGAGGAAGACGAGAAGCTGATTAAACGGAAAGAGAGATTTGGGGTCCAACCCAGTGCAGCTGCTGCCGGTGGAGATGGTGTTGATGTATGTTTACCATGCTTCTTGTCATTGCTTAGCTATCCAGTTTGACAAAATGTCTTTTCAGAGTAATGTATTGTCGTCTTGTGGATTTTAATAATATAATGTGATACAGTATAATGAAGAGAAAGTAAATAGTGTTTTCTTTTTTCATTCACAGGCAAAGAAACAGAAGCGATCTGAGCGATTTGGAAAGGTGTAAATAATTGTTTTTTCAAGTACTATTTTATAATCTTTTTTTATTTTGTGTTGCAAACAGAACTGAAATGTTTTGTGAAGTACTGTTTGTACTTAACTTGTGTTCTCTGTGATTCAGTTGAGTAACATTTTGTGATTAAAGTCATTTTCAATTTTCCATATTTGCTGTGATTCTTGCCATGGTTTTACTCTTTTTTCCATGTGGAGTTCAACCCGACAAAGTACACAGAGCTAATTCTTACACTGGCTGCCTTATAAATGGACTGACTTATATAGAGCCTTATTCCAAAGCGCTTTACAACGGCCTCTCATTCACACACCAATGGCGGCAAGCTACCATGCAAGGCGCCGACCCGCTCATTGGGAGCAATTTGGGGTTCAGTGTCTTGCCCAAGGACACTTCGACATGTGGCTACCCGGGGTTCGACCTGCCAATCTGCCGACCTTGCGATCATTAGTTATACAAGTTCATTTCTAGCTTTAGTTGTATTATGATTAAAATCAAATCAAATAAAAACAATAAATAAAACAAAAACACCCATACCATTCCTGTATGAGATAAATCCATCTATTATTCATAGCCAAAATAATCCCCTAATAAACAACTTCTCAAAATATGTTTGCCATGTCTTGTGCATCAGTCCCACATTCTTCCTAACCAATCCCTGAAAAACAAAATCCAGTTATCCACTTTCCCTCAAACTAAGCAAAATTTCTCCTCAAATAAGTTGCATACCTCGCCTGTGAAAATACATTATTTAAACACCATATATTCACTCCCCTCCTCTTTCCCTCCACCCCAAATACCACCAACCTCCTTCACTCCTGCATCCCCACCACCTCCACCCCCCAGTGCTTCTCCACTAGTCCTTTCAACCTTTCTTCAAATCGCTTAATTTCTCTACATTCAAAAAGCATATGCATTAAATTCTCATCCTGTATCCCATACACATCACACTCCCTAGACACTGTTCTGTCCACCTGATGCAACATCACCTTAGTATAAACCCTGTTATGCCTATACATTGCACATGCTCTACCTCCTGCGCCACAGCCGCTCTTATCATACATCCATTGAAGGACACTTTCATATTTTGTCATTTTCAAATATCATAATGTAATAAATGTCCTCCCCTATACAGACCAACAGATGACAAGACATGACAGATGAAAACAATCTGCTGAGAATCTGTCCAGTTTAGTTTAGCCGTCAGTTGTAGTAAAGGGAATATTTACATTATTACACATATTTACAGTGAGCATTTGGCTACAAGTACTACCTCAGATATGAGAGGATAATCTGGTATTACTATTAATTAATTTACGGTAGGCTATATACGACATTGCCTCTGTGTATGCAGGACAATAGAACGCAAATATTTTGGTCAGGTGGTCAACCGCGGAATTCACGCCGTACATGTTCGCGGTTCTATGTTCGTATTAGTCGGTATATACATGGTCGTAAAAACTTGTCTTACAATAAGTTTCAACACCTGTTCTATCCAGGTTTTATGACAAATATTATAGGGTGACAGGCTAAACCTGTTCCCGTCACTTCCCAGCCGGGGCTTATTGATGAACGGCTGCCTACGCTAGCGTGTAACGAAGCAGCGGAAGGAAAGCCTAGCAACTTGGAGCTGGCAATTGACATATTGTTAAGACTATAGGTAATAACAACAGCTTATTTCAAAAACTCTTATATGTATTTGTTGTGAATAACTGTGCCCCATTTGCCTGCCTTGTTTTACAGAGGCTGATTGTGACGTAATACACTCGAGTTCTTATAGTTCTTATGGAACTCCTCGTTCCGCTTCTAGGTTGAGCTGGTTTTAGCTGGTTTAGTTTTTTGAATAATAATGCTCCCCATCGAAGGTGTAGCCAGACTTTGAATATTGTGTAGATTACTTTTTTCGTTATACAAATTCGTTTGTTGGCATTCGTAATTAGTGCACAATTCTTTCTTAAATAGTAGTTGAAGTTCATTACTTATAATTCAAGTATTCTAATAGAATAGAATATTATTCTCCCAAATGATAGAAGGAAACCAGTCTGAGCTGGGACCTCTGTCTGTACGTGTTCGCTGGGACAGCAGCGCCCTCCGCTGGTGGTGACGCTGTGGTACTTTGACATTAGCACCCTTGACGTTGCTTCCTGTGACGCACCGAGATTTTTTAAAATATTGTCCTTCTCAGTAATGGCGGCTTCGTTCCCTTCTCCTTCTGCAACAAACAACAACAAATGGTATTATACCCGAGAACAGATCGAGAATAGCCCGTCTCGCCGTGCTGGCCTGGATCCAGACAAGGAGCTGTCCTACAGGCAACAAGCGGCGAACCTCCTGCAGGACATGGGACAGCGGCTCAATGTGTATCTTTTGTCGGGGACACCACTGCGCCTCCACAGCTAGCAGCAGAGGTTGAAGCCGGTTTGGCGGCATGGATAGTTGCTACCTAGCTAACATTGCGAGGTTATATGGGGACATGTGGACTTGTTTGTGTGTTTTTGCCGAGAAAACATGAGCTTAAAAGTGGCTAGTTTCAAAGCATGCTTGTTCCAGATACCCGGTTGGGTGCAGGGTAGAGAGGGCCCTGTCGTTTGGGTAGCTAATGTCCGCTTGCAAAAGCTCGTGTAGCTAGTAGTAGTACTTGGCTGCGTTCGTAAATTCGCTCCGAGAGCGCCGGAGAGCACACTGGGTTCGACGTCATAAGAGGACCGTGTCATTTGATTGGATAAGAAGTATTCTATGGGTGCTGGTCAAATTTCCAGAGCAGATTTACGAACACAGCCATTGTAGTAGGCCTCGACTTTAGCCGGGCCTTCCTGTTGAGAACAAAAGCAGAACCCGGGGGAATTGTTTTATCCATCTATACTAGGGTGTTTATTGTTGACGAGGTTGTATCAAACACCCGGTGACTGTTTGGGGAAGTGTCGTCTAGCCAGCTAGTCGTTATCTATGTGTTACTATGGATACTAAGTGCCCAGTTTCTCAGAACAGTGGTGTTTTTCTCTGGTTTCGATGTAGCTTTGCTCACTAGCATTAGCTATGAAGCCAACTAAAACATGGAGGTCTGGTGCAGTTTCGTATGTGTGTTTCTCTAACCTTACCATCAAATGAAAATGATCTGGGCTATTTATTGCTCGCTAATTGTGTTAATATTAGATTATTCTCATAGAAACGTAAATCACCATGATTTACATTGACCCCAAGTTGTTGCCAGCTAGCTGATTTGTTTGTGGACCATTCAGACCCTCAGTCAGTGTTGCCATACGGATCACCCTAGTCCTGATGACTGGTCTCATGACTGATTCTAGTTATTATATAGCCTAAGGGGGAGTTAGATCAATTGACAAGATGGTTCAGGATTACTTTTTGAGTTGTATCATGATTTCATAATGTGTTACTACTGTATGTGATTGTGATTATTGTATTTTATGGCCAGAAAGGTCTCTTTCCAGGCAGCTCAACCTCTGCATCATCCCATCTCTCTGCTATAACCCTTAACCATTTGCTTCAGGTCCCAGCTTACAATTAACACTGCCATTGTGTACATGCACCGTTTCTACATGGTCCAGTCGTTCACCAGGTTTCACAGAAATGTAAGTACCTTTGCTGCAGCCCTGTTGCTCTGTTGCATATTGCTATCTTGTACAGCCTGCTTTGAGCCATCTGTGAAATGTGTAGCATAAACATGTGTTTTGATTGAAATGTCGTCTTTTGTTGACAAGGTCATAGCTCCAGCCACACTCTTCTTGGCTGCGAAGGTTGAGGAGCAGCCCCGCAAGTTGGAACATGTTATCAAGGTGACCCATGCATGCCTCAACCCTCAGGACCCATCGCCAGACGTCCGCAGTGACGTAAGTATCGCCACAATGTTGTATTGATTTGTTTTTCTTTCCACCCCACTTTGAACACCCTTCTGCACTTATGGGGGTGTCCCTTACCCAGCTATAAACCAGTTTGGAGATGTCTGTTGTGTAGGGTACATACATACACTGTATGGTATTAGTTTCATATCTGCACCACATGTTTGACATCGACACCAGCATCTATTTACCAAGCAGGCTTATTGTTTGTCAGTAACTGTGAAAATTCCAAAATTGTAGCTACATTACACTCACATCCCCCTTTTTCTTCCAGAATGGATGATATGTATACAGCTTCATCCATCCTCACTTCTTTGATCTAAAGCTAATTTTAAAGCCTGAACTTTGGGTTTTCCTGTTTCTCAATCTTAACTTCACTGTCATGTACCTAAGTAGAAGTGCTTGCCTGCTTGTTATGTATTATTCTAACCAGAACAGAAATTGGATGAAATGAGGCAGGCAAAATGCTCCTCACAAAGGTTAGACAGTTGAAAAGGAAAGCGAGAGGTTGTGAAATCTCGTTTCCAGACACTTCCGCCCAAATGCTCGGAAGTTCTGGTGGACCAACGCGTCAAACTTGGCCTTCATTTACTCAATAGAATGACCGGGAGAAACTGCTGGTCGTATAGCCATTGGCTTTACCTCGCATCAATCATCTCCCACAGCACCTCCCCTCTACCTTCCCCAGTGCGTGCGCACCACACGTTCTGATTTTCAGCCTTGCAGTTGTGTGATTGGCTGAAATCAAATAATGACAAATGCCTTACTCAGTAAATACACTCCCAGTAAGGCCAGGTTTGAGTCGTTGTAATTCCAGGCTTATATGCGCTGTGCGCAATGGCATGGGGACAAGGTTAAGAGTGAGAGTGAGACATGCAGGATGAAAGAGAGAATTGCCTCCTAGTGAGTAATCTGCCTGTCCTCTCAACCTCAGGCTTACCTGCAACAAGCCCAAGACCTGGTCATTCTTGAGAGCATAATTCTCCAGACCCTGGGTAAGTTGGGAAGGAAGAATGGGTCTCTTGTTTCCCCAAGCTAGAGATGTGCTGCTGACAGTTATTAACAAACTTTGCTCTTGTCCACAGAAGAGTCTTCAAGGGGTCAGCAGTATTGGAAACACACACTTAGTCCTCCATGCATATTTTATGAGCACTTTTTTATTGCTACTGCCTTTTTTGTTTCTCCCCCATTGTCTTCATATCAACTTTACAGTGCAGCCATTTATTTTCACATGTTCCTCTTTATTTTTCCAGTGGTTTTTAAGCTATTCATTCGAGCCATGGCATTTTTGTCCAGGTTGTGACAGGACACAATTGTATGAAGATTTTCTATTCACTAAACAAAACAGTTGTTTTCTACCATTGAATCTATTTTTCAATAGTACCTATAATAATATACTGCATATATATATATAATATATTATAATTGGCTACCTTTTAGAAATAATGACAGTGACGACGAATTAATGTAATACAAGATTGCTAGAATTGTGATTTCACATTTGAATGCCCGTTCACCACCTATAACTGTTGGCTCATTGAATGGCTTAAAATGTTAACGCCGAACCCTTTATTCTCTTAACTCACTCATTCACATTTGTCTTATCCAGGGTTAGCTGAAGATCTAAAGCACTGCATTCCATTCTGTATTATTTTACAGCACATAGTTTGGTTAAAGTGTCATGACATGGGAACACTGATGCATTTTACTGCTCATGTGAACTGAAACGTACAGCCAGAGCAGAACTGTTTTGTCATGGCAACCTCAGAATCCCCTAAGTCAGGATGGAGGATGCAAGATGGTTGTTTCGAGTTATGTGTTGCTCATGGAACCTTTTCTCTGTCTCCCCTCTTCCCCCTTCATTACAGCCTTTGAGATCACCATTGACCACCCACATACTCATGTTGTCAAGTGCACCCAGCTTGTCAGAGGTAAGCATCAACAAGCGCTCCTCTGTTCACTGGTGTAGTGAGAGAGCCTAATACCTTAACCAATGGTCTCCTCTAGTTGAAGGTATTATGTTGAATGTATTCATCACATGTATTTAATTAGAAGTGCCGTGGTTGTGGACGCTGCAGGTTTTAACCGTATTTGTTGTTTCGTTTGTTGTTGTCCCAGCGAGTAAGGACTTGGCGCAGACGTCATACTTCATGGCCACAAACAGGTATGTGCCCTCTTTTATGAAAATGTGTGCATTTAAGATGCCTGATCTCAAAAAGTAGGTCATCTTATGCCCATTTTTTATTTGAAAATAACTCCTTCAAGACAGTCATGTCTTTTTTGCTCAAACTGAATCCGTTTCTTCGTCCCTCCCTCTCTTTTCCCCCCCCATTTTCCATGGTTGTTGGCGGCACTATCTGGGACCCACCCTGCTGTGTAGTCTGCACTTGACCACATTCTGCCTGCAGTACAGCCCGCCCATCGTGGCCTGTGTGTGCATCCATCTGGCCTGCAAGTGGTCCAACTGGGAGATCCCCGTCTCCACAGACAGCAAGCACTGGTGGGAGTATGTGGACTCCACAGTCACCCTTGAGCTGCTGGATGGTATGTTTTGCTGCAGATGTACTTCCTACTGTATTGTAAAGTGGTCAATGGTCCATATCCATTCCATTAACTATTGGCAGTTCTAGGAATTATTGCACAAGATGTTGGCAAGTTTTGTGAAGTGAACATTTGTCATCTAATCTGCTCAACACATGTTTTATTTGTGTGTGTCAATCGAGGGCTTCATGCTGCTTGAATTAAGATTGAATCCTTTTTTCCCCACAGAGCTCACCCACGAGTTCCTGCAGATCTTGGAGAAGACACCGAGCCGCTTAAAACGCATTCGCAACTGGAAAGTAAGTCTAAGCCACATGCTTACATTTATATTCTCGCTGTCTTAAGTATTCCTCATATTCCTGGCATTGCTTCCGCAATCACTGAGTGACTTCTTGTCTCTTGTCCCAGGCGGCCGGTCAGACGGCTAAAGGCAAGTCAAAGGTCCCGGACGATGGCGACCAGACTGACACCATGATGAGCATGATCTCCATGGCCTCATCTGACACCTCCCTAGCTGGTCTGATGAGCCTCTCCGCTCCCCCCTCCTCCTCCTCTTCCTCCTCCATGGCTCCCTCACTGGAGGACAAGGACCGTAGCAGCGGATCAGGCAGCACCCAGCATTGGCAGCCTGGCAGCAAGGCCGAACCACAGCCGAACCTCGATCTGCACGTCCCTGCCAAGGTGTCCCTTAGTGAGTACCGTGCCAAGCACGCAGATGTCTTGGCGGCCCAGAAGAGGAAATTGGAGAATATGGAGGCCAGTGTGAAGAGGGAGTACGCCACAGCTGCCCAGGCTCTCATAGGCCAGCATAAGAAGGAGAAACATCATCATCAGTCCAGCTCCCACCATTCCTCCTCAAGCTCTGATACTAACAACCCCTCACCCATTATCCTCAAAATTCCCCTGGAGAAGGAGAGGCACGAGCGTAGCTCCCTGAAGATGCGCCTCCCTCTGGCGGCAGGTTCTGGGGTTGGAGGGGGGCACAGTGGAGGGAGCAGGATGGGGGACCAGGACATCAAGGTGCGAATCCGGGTGCCTGAGAAACGTGGGAGCTCTGGCGAGGAAGGAAAGAGCAGGGACAAGCACAGAGAACGCTCCAACCACCACCATCATCATCATCACCACTCTTCCTCCAGTGGTGCTTCCCTATCCTCCTCATCGTCCTCCTCACATAAACACTCAACAAGCACCACCGTAGCTGTCGGAGGCAGCAAAAAAGCCCCCAGTGACTCGTCTAGAATGAGCTCCTCATCCTCCTCAGGGTCTCGAAAGAGGACCCACTCCCAGGAGCCCTCGCAAGGCTCTCACCCCTCCTCGAAAGTCAGCAAGTCCTCCAGCAGGAACTCCTACCAGCTGCCCTCTCTGTCTGCCTCTTCTGGACACTCCCTGGGGCACGGCCCTGACATTCTCCCCTCCCTGGGGCTTCCCCATCACCAGGGAAACTACTCACACTCAAAAGGGGACAAGGCTGACACTAATGGCCACAATGCAGGTGGGGGCAGCCAGTCTAATGAGTACCAGGACACGTTTGAGATGCTGAACTCACTGCTGAGTGCTCAGGGCGTCCAGCCAGCCCAGCCGGCCATGTTTGACTACCGCTCCCAGTACGGGGAGTACAGATACAGTGGTGGCTCCAGGGGGGGCAATTCTCGCCCCCCTCCCCTGCCTGCTGACCCCCCTCCCCCACTACCACCTCTACCGAAATGAGTGCTGGGGAGGTGAATCACTGACAGTATAACTGCCGCAGCAAACAACCGTTACATAAAACATTGCTCTGTGATTTCGGGTCCCTTTTTCTGTTTGTATGAATCATGTTATGTGGGTTTCAACTTGACAGCAAAGAAATGTACTTCTAACACAAACTTTCAGTTATCTAGTATATTTTTCCTGATTACACCGTATCCATCTCTGGGGCAATAACGGGAGGCTTTAAAAGCTTGCAAAAAAAAAACAATGAATTATTTATGACAAATGTAAATACTATTTTTGATGTCACTCATTTTTGTATCATGAACTCAAATTGAATTTATGGAATGACGGGACCTGGTATTTTAGCCATCACTGTTTTAAAGAAAGTAAATTGTCACGTCTTGAATGCATAAAGGAAACTGAAACTTGTTTGCTTTACCTATTAAGTCTTGCTTAAAATTGGTCTTATAATGTTTTATAATGTTTTTAAAGTATACTATTTATTATTTGTATTGGATGCTTTTGGAGAAAGAAAAAAAATCTTGTGGGGCTTTTAAAAAAAGCCTCCCCCCTCCGCTGTGTCCTGCTGAGCTGAAGGGTAGTTCCTTACACAAGCTTGTTTGAGAATGCATGTCTTCAAAGCCATTGTTTTTAAATTTGGTTTCAAGTAGCATAGTAGTCACAAAATTATAGGTTTTTTTCCCCTCAATTTTGTCAGTACATGTTTTTTTATAAGTATCTATCTGCATTATTTGGTAAACAATGTTGTATAAATAATGTACAATGACTAAAGTGAACATAAAATATTTTTACATTTTGTTTAAAAAAAGGTTACAAAAATCATGTAAATTAAGAAAGCTTGTACTTTAGTTTTTTGATTTAATGTGTTGCAGTCATTGTTTTAAATGGTTGTAAAATGTTATGTCTCATACTCAAATAATTACACTAATGGACAGAGTTTATACTACATATCTACATATTTACACACAAACCCTAGCAGTATCAATCTTTTGATAATGGACCGATTTGTCTTTGATGTTTTGAGCAGAACTGATAGTGTTACTTCCATTACTGTTAAATGGTAACATCTGTTTTCTTTGATACGTAATTTAAATGAAATTTCTTTTTTGGGAGTTTTATGAAAAGCATAATTATGATGTCAATCACACAGTAAACTGAGGGAGGTGTTGCAATGTACCAATGTGTCTGTAACCACCGTCAATATGTTTCAATGTGACAGAACTGTTGAAGATACTATACATGTCCCTGAATGGTCTGTGCCCAGCTTTTCAAATCTTTTTTGCCCCCTAATAAATATTTCGAGGTACTAGTTTGGATGGTTTTTAAAGTACTTGAGCCCAACACTTGATTGTTGCCACTCAGGTAAGCCTTTATGATGCTATGAAGAGAAACACACGGACAGCATGTACAATGCACTGAATCTTTTTCACATCAAGATGAACAATATCTTTTGTTAAACTGAGGAAATGGTAACTACAAGTGTTATTACCAGGAGCCTTATGCTTCCATTCTTTGTTTTAGGAATATTAATTACTTTCCCATTGCTGAATGATATTATGAATGGGTGGACTTCACTCACTCCTGAGATATAGGGGGACTAGTTCCATGGATGATTGGGAGTTGTCTGTCGAATGATTGTTGAACATAAACAGTCACAAAATAAAACTGATAAGGAAGATATCCATGCAACCAAATGCAAAATCACATTGCTTCACCTCATTGTAATTTATAAACAGTTGTAAGTTTGGTCAGTACTAATTGTCACATCTTGGTGTTAATGTTTTAGTGGTACCACATAAACTCTCAGGTCTGGAAATGAATCGTTTTGGGATATATTTTGTTTATATGAGCTGGAGGTCTGCATACAGTTTTGTTGTGAACACAGTTCCTTTTTAATGTGGTTGATATAATCCCATGTCAATAAATGTTTTAAGAAAACAAATTCCTCTCCATTTCGTATTTCTTGAAGCCATTTTATTAACTGAAATATGTACACAAAATTGCATTCAAGACATTATTTTCAAATAGTTGTTTTTCTAGACAGAGATAGAAATGTAAACGTTTTGACAGACAGCGACTTTAACCAATGACAGTATGGGTTTTAATATTCTTCCAAGTCTGCACACCAATCAAATCTCACCGTGGGCGGGCCCAAGTTCTTCACGCCCAGATCTGGGGAGTGCGGGAAAAACGACGCAGTATGCTTCACGAGCCAACGGGGCACAACAGGGTAAAGAGAAGGTAAGTCCTACGTCGTAGGTTCAACAGGAAATCTCACAATATAGTCATATTATGTCATTAGCGCATTCTATTCCTCTAGGGCCTCACTGCATATCAACACCAGCGGATAGACGACTGTATTTAGTTACATACGTGGTTAATTCCGTGAGATTAGGTGGTAGCCACATAGCCAACGCTAAACAAAGATGGCGGACCGTTCAGAGAGCCTCCGTGACGTCATATTAAAAGAGGCGGACTTTATCCGGATGTGCCGCGTGGGTTTATGCAAAGGGAGGCAAGTGTCTGCAGAGAGGCTGTCACAACAGAAACACTGTGTGGCTCATGTTTGCACCAACTAGCTCACTGAAATGCCTTCTGACCTTTTGGTTCATTGTTAACTGTCTCTTATTTACCGTACTGGTATTTAGTTTGCCAATGATTTGTTTGTCAATGACTATCAGTTTCGTGCGTAATGTTTCAACTCAAATTATGAGTGGTAATGATGCAAACTACTGTCCAACTATTCCTGTACATCATCTGTATGTTGTCTCTCACCTCATCCCGTTTCGCTGATGTAGGTAGTCAATCAGTTTTTTTCTTTCTCTTCCAGAATAAGTGATGAACAGGATACGGATCCACGTGTTGCCGTCGAGCAGGGGCCGTGTAGCTCAGGCTGCTCGCACCCAGGAGCCCCAGGCATGCTCCTTCACCCTACGGCCGTGCTCCCAACCTCGCCTGGAGGGCCTGGAGTTCTGCATCAAACACATACTGGAGGATAAGAATGCTCCCTACAAGCAGTGCAGCTATGTCTCCAACAAGAACAGCAAGCGCTGCCCTAATGCAGCCCCGAAAGTTGAGAAGAAAGACGGGTGAGTGCTAATTAATTTGGCAACCTTCCCTGTCACGACCACCAATACGAATGAGGGAAAGCCATGGAAGTGTTTGTCTGTTTCTGATCTGTGGCTCTCTTGCATATCCTTTTGTCTGTCAGTGTGACATTCTGTGCAGAGCATGCCCGTAGGAACGCCATGGCTCTCCAGGCGCAGATGAGGAAGGGCTCCTCTGACCCCTCCCCCGAGGCCCTCCTGTCTCAGCTCAGTGGATACAACCGCCCAGAGATGCACGGCCTTGACGGTGGCCGAAGTGAAGCCAGTCGCATTCTAGGTAAGAAGAGAACATTCTAGGTAAGAAGAGAAATGCTCTATCGTGATTAAGGCAGAGGAACATGAGGACCGTTCCTGTTCCCTTGATGCTGAGGTGTGTGTGTGTGTGTGTGTGTGTGTGTGTGTGTGTGTGTGTGTGTATGTGTGTGTGTGTGTGTGTGTGTGTGTGTGTGTGTGTGTGTGTGTAGATGAGGACAGCTGGAGTGAGGAGGAAGAGTCTCCACTGGTGCTGGATCAGACCTGGAGAGGAGATCCTGACAGTGAGGCAGACAGCATGGATAGTGACCATGAAGATCCTCTCAAGTAGGTTGTGTGTGGGTGTGCGCACTCGCACACTTATTAGATGGCTTTGAAATGGCTGAGATCTGGTTGTAGCCAAGCCCTAACGGTACCTGTCTCTGTACAGACATGCAGGAGTGTACACTGCAGAGGAGGTCGCTCTGATCACACGAGAGAAGCTTATCAGACTGCAGTCTCTGTACATCGACCAGTTCAAACGCCTGCAGCACCTACTGAAGGAGAAGAAGCGGCGATACCTGCACAGCCGCAAGGTGGAGCACGAGACCATAGGTAGAGCCTCACTTACCCAGCCCGCTCTCCTACTGCACTCAGAACCATATTCTAAAGTAAGGGTCGGTATTGAATGGAGTGAGAGTAGTGCTCAGACCCCCTTATAATGGATGTGTTTGGGTTTTCGTGTGACAGGGAGCAGTCTGCTGACGGGCCCTGAGGGACTGTCTATGAAGGAGAGGGAGAACCTGAGGAAGCTGAAGGCTCTACGTCGGTACCGGCGCCGGTATGGCGTGGAAGCCCTGTTGCACAGGCAGCTCCGGGAGAGGAGACAGGCGGTCACAGAAGGAGCCCCTCAGGTCTGGGTTCTTACCTACTGTTTTGGCCTTGTCCGGAAATCACCCCTAGCCCCCTACCCCCTTTGTGTGGGTCGGCTGAAAGGATTGGACGGGTATAAGCAATATGGTAGTTGCACCACATTGCCCTATGGTAGGCTAGGTGGAATCTTCACCATGTTGCTTTTCCCTGTCTAATCGAGACCTGTCAGGTCTATGCAAGTGCTTAGGAGGTATATTTGTACTGGGCCTTGCATTACCTGGTTAGCAATGTGTGTCTTAAAAACCTCAGTTGCTCAGTTTGATAATGAACTTTTGTGTGTGTGTGTGTGTGTGTGTGTGTGTGTGTTCTCTCTCTACAGCCACATACAGCGAGGTCGGGCCAGAGATGCATCTCTTTCGTGGAGGGCACCCGCTGCACTAACCAGTGTCTCCCAATGACCCGGCACTGCGTCTCTCGTATCCTTCCATATGAGTTCAGTTGATCAGATCAGATGGGTTCAGTTGAAGTTATTTTCAGATTTACATGAATACATTACTTTGGGTCATTTTCATTGATTTATTCAAGTGTGGGTATCAATGGATAAAACTACAACATCAGCTTGTAAGGTTTCACAAGCATGTCAACAGGCCAGTGTCATAACATATTGCTCATTTGCACCCTTGCATTTCACCTATACTTTAAATGCAAGATACATTATTAGTTTGCCCTCTGCTCCCTCAACTCACACTGATTTGTCTACTGGGCCCTCAATCAAGACCTGGCAGCTTGTCGTAGCTGTCGTAGCTGGGCCAACATTAAACTCTTCCAATGGTCTGTTGGTTTCCCCCATATTTACAACGGGGATAGTCAATTCAGTTGGAAGGGACACACCCACCCCATTCCTCTGAACCCAAATAATGATACTCTGGATATAATTTACCTTAGCCTCCACTAGGGTTGGGCGGTATCGAATTTTTTAAACCATGAAACCGTCCACAAATTAAACACAGGTTTACAGTTTACCCACGGTTTACAGTATCATGACTATCATATTTTTTTTTACCACAACGACAAAAATGTGATCCAGTTTTATTCTCTGAACAACATCAGAAACAGAATAGAAAACGTTAACAACATCCATAAAGCTAAAAATATTGTGCAAATACAGCGGGTAAAACAAAATAGTGCACAGACATGACATTAATTCTCTGGCGTCTGTCAACCAAACAGAATGAAATTAACAACAAATCTATGGGCTACAATCCAGTACAAATGAATTAAATTAAAAGCAAAGCCTATAGCATCCAGGCTTATCAAATAATTACTAAATATCATAAATGGGCATAAAAGCGTATCCTACAGACTACAGATAGTTGGGCTATCCTTCAAGCCTATTCTAGGTTTTTCGCGAGGATAAACAAGGTTGTTTACTTTTTCAGGCTTCAGCAGGACACGTAACAGACAGGACACGTAACAGACTTACAACTTTGCCGGCTGTGCTGAAAAGGTACTTTCGGGCCACCCGCAACATCAGTAGAAAGCGGCTGGCTCCATTTGATTTCCACCAGAGATGGGGATCTTCGTCTCTGTCAATCACAAGCTCGCGACAATAGGCAGTCATCTCTGATTCTGCTGCTCGCTCTTTCACCATCTTCATGCAAATCTCACACACAGCCTCGTCAAGATTTGCTGACTTGTCATTCGGTCGGAACCCGAAATGCTTTCAAATTGCAGCAGTTGCTTTTTTCTTTTAGGAACCAACTCGGTTGCGCCCGCCATATCTTTTTCTAATTCTCCGTTCTGAGGAGAAGCTGTCGCATAACACGTCTTTTTTGACAGGTTATTTATTCGACAAATTACATGTTTACAAAACGTTCTGTCATCACTTTCATAGCATCTTCAACCACACAGACAGTGGTGCTGGACAAACACTCAAAAGGCGTTTATTATTATATAGCAATTTATGACTGTATTGAAAAACCGTTGCGATTTTCAAAAAACCGCATTTTAACTGTAAAACCCTAGCCTCCACAAGCTTTTCATGTGGACATATACATCAGTATTTATCCTGCTACTGTGTCTGTGGTAAACAGAAGTCATCTCAATAAGTTCCCATGGATCATACCCTCAGTGCTTTTCACACCCATGACCACGATTCATCTTCATCATTGTTAGTGTTATTCTTGACAGCTGCATGTCCAGATATCTACCAGGACAGTAACCAGGTACTGTTCAAGATGTGCCCAGGGTTGAAGGACGTGCCGTGTGACCGGCCTGTGTATATGGGCCAGTCTGAGGAGCCCCGCTGTCCGCTGCATCACTCCCTGCCTCCCCCCATGTACCAGCCTGAGCAGGAGCCCATGGCCCAGGAGCCCCTCACCCCAGCCCCCAAAGACATGTACCTGAGTGCTGCCGAGCTCCAGCCCACGGAGAGCCTGCCTCTGGAGTTCAGTGACGTACGTAAATGCCGAAGCTCACTCGTTCTCACAGGATGCGTGTCAGAATCCACTCTGTGAGAAAGTTGTTTGACTGAAATTGCACTATAGAAGAGTCGACAGTGTTTTATAAACATCATAACCTATCATTTTGAAATTGCCTAGATGCATGTATTCATTTACCCACTCCCCCTCAACCTACTCTATCATTATTGTCTACTGGGCCCTCAATCAAGACCTGGCAGCTTGTCGTAGCTGTCGGTTCCAAATTGGGTCAACATTAAACTCTTCCAATGGTCTGTTGGTTTTCCCCCATATATACAAAGGGGATAGTCAATTCAGTTGGAAGGGACAGACCCCACCCATTCCTCTGAACCCAAATAATTATGATCTGAATGTCAATATTATATGTTCTTATGTTACATTTCCCCTGTTGCCTCAATGAATGCATGAATGTACTCTGAGGAATAGCCTAGTCATGCGTTCCCTCATTACTCCCACTGTTTTTCAGGATCTGGATGTGGTGGGTGACTGCATGCAGTGTCCTCCGTCCCCCCTGGCGTTTGATACAGCCCTGGCCCTGGAGGACCAGACCATCCGGGCCATCGCTGAGGCCCCCATGGACATCCTGACCGGGGCAGACTCTGAGCAGACAGAGCTGGACGCATCGGGACAGGAGCTGTCTGACGGAGACGTGGATAACATGGAGGACCAGGTGAGCCACCTTGACGCCTTCCATAGTTATGTTTACTAGGTCAGACTAGTCTGAGTCGCAGTTCTATATCGTGGAGCTCCGCCCCATAGGGGAGCTCTGCTCCTATTGGTTTACCCGCTACCTAAAGTAGCCAATGACTGAATTTTTCAATGCCTGCGCCCGCCTGGGGTGCTATATAAAGGGGTGTACTTCGCTACCTCATTCTCCCAAAAAGTTCAGCACGGGTTTATATCTGAAGACTGAGAAGGACGACTACTAAGACTGGAGGACCCGCCAGACTTTTCCCTTCAAGATGGATCGTCCGCCGCCTATGGAGAAGTTCCTCCGGGACGCCTGCCGCTGCGACTTCCAAGCAGAGGAGGACGCCTTTCAGCGGAGGAGACTTTTCCCTTCAGCGATGGATCGTTCGCCGCCGACCACGAAGAAGTTCCTCCGGGACACCTGCCGCTGCGATTTTCTAGCAGCGGAGGACAAGCAAGAACGGCGTTCTGGGCAGGCACCTCCCCAAGTAGGGATGGTCCCGCCCGCTCAGCCGGCCCTGACATCACGCCACCCTCACCCAGCTGAGTGGTCGGTGCCGGTGTCAGAATCAGAAAGCTCTGATGAGGGCGAGCGGCAGGTAGAGCACGTGCTCCCCGCCCTCGCCCCCCCATCACTCCGCCACGACTTCCAGGGCCTCCTGGAAAGCTGCGGCAGGCGTGTTGGCAATTCCCCGTCCCGCCTCCCCTCCCCCAACGGAGTCCTTCTGGGAGAAGGACCTGTTTTACGGAAAAAGGGCGAAGCGACAGGACCAACCTCCTAACGCTGTCCTCCCGGGCTTAGATAAGTTCGTGGAGGACAAGTGGGGAGAACCACTCACAGGCAGGGCGCCGGTGAAGGCGTTCTTGCCCTTTACCAGAGTGGAGGGGCTCGCGGAGGGGATGACCAACGGCTCCCCGCCGCTCGAACCAGCGCTAGCCGCCTACTTGGTACCGGGGTCCAGCACCTGGTCGGTGCCTAACAAACCTATGCCGCCCAACCAGCGTGACAGGTTTAACGCCACCCTGGTAGACAAGAGCTACGCTCTCGGTGCGCAGGCGGCGGCAGCGGCGAATAACATCGCCGTGTTTAACGCCGCCATTGCGAAAATCACTACAGACCGACCCTACGGTTTGTCTGCAGCGGAGACGGTGCTTCTGAGCAAGCTCAGTGCCGCGACGATGTACCTGGCCCAGGGCGTCGCGGTTTGTGGGGGTCGCCTGATGGCAAACGCGGTGGTGCAGCAGCGACAGATGTGGCTGTCTCTCACCACCATGACCGGGGCGGACCGGATGGCCCTACTGAATGCTCCAATAGAGAGACAAGGGCTATTCGGTCCCGCCATGGACACCTTGACGGTGCGCCTGGCCGCGATGGAGGAGGCTAAGAGGCACCTTGCCAGCCACCTCCCCCTCCAGCGACCCTCCACCTCTTCTTCTTCCGCCGTGGTGACGACTAGACCGTCAACGGCTGCGAAACGGAGGTTTCGGTGTGATGCGGCACTGGCTCCACCTCTACAGACGGAGCCATGCCCCACTCGGCATCCCCAGCCCCCGCCGCTGACCACTGGGAGGGCCCACTACGGCCCCCCACGGCAACGTGGCCCGGTTTCACTGGCGGAGGGGTCGGTAATGACCCCACCACCGGTTTCCTCTTCATGGCTGCTACCTCATAAAGAGGTAAAAGAAGGAAAATCCCCACCTTACTTTTTCAGTAAAGATGATTTTCCCATGTTATCTACCGGAGCGGAGACCCGCCTGCCTTGTCGGAGCGTGGTCCAATCGCTACCGGTTAGAAACGAAGCGGAGACTGGCCCAGCGTACCAGCGTGTGGCCAGCTCTCTGCCTAACAGACTTACCCCTATCACGACACAAACAGGGTTAAACACCCCTGTCTGTAGCCGTATAGAGGGATCGTTATTTACATCAATAACCCCTCCATGTCTATCAGGATCTGGCCCAGCTCATGAGCGTGCGGACGGTCCTTTGATTATCAGACATAATAAACCTGCGTCAATAAAGGGCATTGTTACACATAGCAAACACTCTTTACAGACGGCAGCCCATCCCTTTCGAAATGACCCCACCTTGGGCTGTGCCACCTCCTCGGTGTGCAGCGGCGGCTGGGGTCATACAGAAATTCAAGCTTTTTCTGTCGACTGCACCACAACAGACGGCCCAGCCGCTGTCGTTGCGTTATGCAGAATGGCTAGAAGGGGCAGGTATTCTGTCGGGCTGGCTGGACAGGACATTGAGGAGGGGATATGCACTACAGTTCATTCAGCCTCCTCCGCCCTTCAGGGGCGTGAGAGAGACTGTTTTGTCCTGCCCGATAAAAACACGTGCGCTCCAGGAGGAGATTACGAATCTCCTAACAAAGGGCGCAGTGACAATGGTTCCGAGGGACCAGTGGGACGTGGGGTGGTACTCCCCGTATTTCCTTGTCCCAAAGAAATCCGGAGGCATGAGACCCATACTAGATTTAAGGGTCCTCAACGAGAGAGTGGCGAAACGCCCCTTTCGTATGTTGACGACGAGGCGCCTTCTGTCTTGTATACAGAAAGGCGACTACGGAATCAGCATAGACCTGAGGGACGCGTATTTTCATGTGCCAATCACAGAGAGGCACAGGAAATTTCTACGTTTTGCCTTCCAAGGGAAGGTTTACGAGTACACGCGCCTGCCCTTCGGGTACGCGCTTGCTCCTCGAACTTTCTCCAAATGCGTGCAGACAGCACTCGAACCACTGAGGCGAAACGGGATACGCATATTAGCTTATCTCGACGACCTACTGGTCTTGGCCCAATGCCCAAATCGAGCCATTCGGGACGCAACCTCACTGGTGCAGCACCTCACTCAGCTGGGGTTAGCTGTCAACTGGACAAAGAGTGCTCCGTGGCCAGCTCAACAGTTTTCCTATCTAGGCATTCAGTTGGATACTGCCAAGATGAGGGCCAGTTTATCGGCACCACGGAGAGCGACACTGACGTCAGCTCTCCGGGTGTGTCGAGTGACAAATACAATCACCGCTCTGTCAATGATGTCCTTACTAGGAATGATGTCTGCGGCCCATGTAGTGGTCCCCTTAGGCCTATTACACATGCGCAGACTGCAGAGGTGGTTCGCACGACTGCGACTGGATCCAGTGAGACACCGTCGCAAATTGATTGTAATACCGAGATCGGTCAAGACCGACCTGAGCTACTGGAGAGACCCGCGCGTCATCGCGCGCGGAGTCGCCATGGGCAGACCGGCATCCCACTACCCAGTCTTCACGGACGCGTCGTTGACTGGGTGGGGAGGAGTGTGTCAGGCAGGTTCGGTGGCAGGAAGATGGGGACCGTTAGAGACGCGTCACATCAACCTGCTGGAACTCGAGGCGGTGAAGTTAACGCTACTTCACTTTGCCCCAGTGTTAAAGGATCTGGACGTGTTAGTCAGATCCGACAACAGGACAACAGTAGCATACATCAATCGTCAAGGGGGAGTACGCTCAGCGTCACTTCATCGCCTAGCGACAGATATATGGCTGTGGGCTGTCACACACCTGAGTTCGCTAAAAGCTCTCCACATTCCAGGTCTGCTCAACGAAGGAGCAGATCTGTTATCACGGGGAGGCCCGAGGGACGACGACTGGAGGTTAGCACCCTCCATTGTGTCTCTGATTTGGGCACGGTTCGGGCAAGCAGAAGTGGATCTGTTTGCGTCCCGGACGAATGCGCAGTGTCGCCTTTGGTTCTCCCTGCGCGAACAGGACAACCCGCCATTGGGAGTCGATGCATTCGCACACCACCCATGGCCGAGGGTCCTGTTATACGCGTTCCCACCCCTGACATCTATCCTCCCACTGTTGGCACGAGTGAGGTCAGAGAGGCTAGAGTTAATTCTTGTAGCCCCGGACCGTCCCGGAGCCCCGTGGTTTCCGGAACTGATGGAGATGTTGGTAGAGGGCCCATGGCCCATACCTCATCGACAAGATGCACTCTCTCAGGCCAGAGGCTTGGTGAGGGGGCCGCCGATGATGGGGGGGCCCCTCATGGCCTGGTTACTGAGAGGGATTTGTTAGAACGCAGGGGTCTGACAGACGCGGTCATTCAGACCATTCAGAGTGCGCGCGCGCAATCCACTGCAAAGGGATATGCGGCGCGCTGGCGAGTGTTTACACAGTGGTGTGAGGGACAGGACGTTGACCCAGTCTGCTGTCGGGTCGAAACGTTCTTGTGCTTCTTACAGTCGCTGTTTGACAAGGGATTGGCGGCGGGAACTATTAAAGTTTACGCGGCTGCCATCTCAGCTTGTCATGAGGGTTTTGCGACAACGACACTGTTCAGTCATTCGCTGGTTAAGCGTTTTTTGACTGGAGTGTGTAGGCTTAGACGGCCTCTTAGGACTCTAATGCCAAAATGGGACCTGTCGATTGTGCTAGAGGCGCTGTGCGTGCCCCCATTCGAACCCATTGACACTGTGTCGTTGCGTTTATTGTCTCTCAAGACGAGTCTACTCCTCGCCTTGACTACGGCTAAGCGAGTGAGTGATTTATGTGCTCTCTCGACACGGGCAGATTGTTTGATCATATCTGATGACGAAACAAAAGCTGTGTTACGCCCTAACCCGGCTTTTATCCCTAAGGTTAATCGTGGGTTTAGGGTTCAGAGCTGTGCTCTGAGCGCCTTTTTTCCTCCTCCTCACGACGGAGAGAGGGAGAGGCGTTTACATTGTCTATGTCCGGTGCGCGCGTTGGCACAATATGTGAAGCGCACGGCAGGACTGAGATCTTCTCCCCAGCTTCTGATCTGCTACGGCGGACAGAAAGCCGGGGCACCACTCTCGAAGCAGAGGCTGTCCCATTGGATTTGCGAGGCTATTAGCCTCGCATACGAATCGAAGGGGCAGCCCGTGCCGACTGGCATTCGGGCTCATTCCACCAGGGGCATGGCCACATCAGTGGCCATTCTCAGGGGAGTGGGAGTGGAGGAGATATGTGAGGCGGCGTCTTGGTCGTCGCCATCACCTTTTGTACGGTATTACTTGAAAGATATTTCTTCCTCATCCTTTTCTCATTCTGTCCTCAGTTTTGCTGATGACTGATGTAGTGGGGAAGGCACTTGGATTACCCTGGTCATGGGGATTCTATTCAAGTGCTGTCAGGATGAATACGGATGTGCCTGGGGAGGGGACCCTCCTCTAGGACATGTTCCGTTAGATCAACAACCCTACGTGCTCACGTATGGGTTAGATCAGTGATATTTCTTCCGCATCCTTTTCTCATTCTGTCCTCAGTTTTGCTGATGACTGATGTAGTGGGGAAAGCACTTGGATCACCCTGGTTGGGGATTCTATTCAAGTGCTGTCAGGATGATTACGGATGTGCCTGGGGAGGGGACCCTCCTCCAGGACATGTTCCGTTAGATCTACAACCCTACGTGCTCACGTAAGGGTTAGGTCAGTGATATTCGTCCTCAATCCTTTCTCATTCTGTCCTCAGTTTTGCTGATGACTGATGTTGTGGGAAGGGCACTTGGATTACCCTGGTCATGGGGATTCTATTCAAGTGCTGTCAGGATGAATACGGATGTGCCTGGGGAGGGGACCCTCCTCCAGGACATGTCTGTTAGATCAACAACCCAACGTAAGGGTTAGGTAAGTGATATTTCTTCCTCATCCTTTTCTCACTCTGTCCTCAGTTTGCTGAGGACTGAGGTAGTGGGGATGGCACTTGGATTACCCTGGTTGGGGATGCTATTCAAGTGCTGTCAGGATGATTACGGATGTGCCTGGGGAGGGGACCCTCCTCCAGGACATGTTCCGTTAGATCTACAACCCTGCGTGCTCACGTAAGGGCTAGATCAGTGGAGCAGACTCGTGTGGGTTGGGCCAACTTTTTAAGGTTGTCTTGAACCAACATCAGTGGTCAGCTCCGGGTGCCGCTGAGATTGTTTTACGGATTAATAGTCTCAGTGGGGGTACATTTGGCCTCGTTCGCTCCGCCTAAACCAATAGGAGCAGAGCTCCCCTATGGGGCGGAGCTCCACGATATAGAACGATAGTTATGGAGATAGACTCCAGTTCTATGAGTGGAGCGGAGCCCCATAGGGCTGCTGGCCCACTTCGACTCGTTCAAACCCGGCTGTTTTTGTATGTTTGGGAGAATGAGGTAGCGAAGTACACCCCTTTATATAGCACCCCAGGCGGGCGCAGGCATTGAAAAATTCAGTCATTGGCTACTTTAGGTAGCGGGTAAACCAATAGGAGCAGAGCTCCCCTATGGGGCTCCGCTCCACTCATAGAACTGGAGTCTATCTCCATAACTATCGTTGTGTCGTATGGGGGTTTCACGCAGGATTTAATCGACGGATGTGTTGACTGTTATGCAAGTTTTCAAAAAAAAAAAAAAGTCTCTTGACACACTGTCTTTGTATCCTTTGTTCTCTCCGACTCGTACAGTGGTGACCCTGACTCTTTTTATTTTTTCAACCATGGCAAACGCAGTCTGTCTGAAATTACCGGAATTCTCCTCGTGCTCCGATCGATTACAGTGGCTGACACTAAATATTAGTATGTGGTCTCTGCTCTCGAGAGCTCAACAGCAGCCAGGGTCATGAGTATTCTCGAAGATCCTTCTGAGCAAACAACAAATATGGCGCATTGAAACTTTTTTTTTTATTTTTTTTTTTTTTAAAAAGCTTACCTTCTAGAGACTTTTGGTTTAACCGAATCTGAACGTGCCCGTGCAGTGTTTCCCATACAGTATTTTTAGTGCTGTTTGTATTTATTTATTTGAAGCGCATTTTTCAGCACTGGTCATGGAAAGTGTTCGAGCAGGTTCGCAGAAAGGATAGGGCTTAATCATTTGAAATTGGCGGCTCATTCAACAATGTGATTTTGAATTCCACGTTTAAGTCAAAATCGCAGTTTCATTTGGGGACGGTCATGGTATCAAACCGGTATCTATTTTTCATAGTATCAAAAATGTCACCGCCCAAGCCTAATGTATTAGAGATGGCAAGTTCAGCAGTTAGTGTAAGAGTAAGCAGTAGTGTTAGTCATTTCGTTCATTTGTATCAGTAAGGAACATGGTCATGGAGTCAGGGTTCTACAAGCCTCTCATACCATTGGGGGCATGCAGGTTTATTACTTTAGAGCTGTCATTTGTGACACACTTGGTGTGCTTCAAACACTGTTTTTTTTATTTTTTATTTAACCTTTATTTATACAGGTAAAAAACACATTGAGCGCCAAGGGCTCATTTTCAAGTGTGACCTGTTCACAGGCATACAGCAACAACATCCACCACAAACAAACAAATACAATACAAAACCTGGCCTACATAGTCTAAAACTAAACCAAAACTACATAGTCTAAAACTAAACCAAAACTACATAGTCTAAAACTAAACCAAAACTACATAGTCTAAAACTAAACTAAAACTACAAAACCTAAAATTAGACAGCTAAAGAGCTAGGGACAGGGAGGGGTCAGCAATGGGCAAAAGGGAGGGTCAACGCACTGTATTGGCGCTTTTCCACTACCGTGCCGTACCGCACCGCGTGAGCCCGGTTTGTTATCCTTTTTCCACTGCCAAAAGTACCCGTGCCATTTCTGGTATCCGGGCCAAACAAGAACTAAAATAGTTCTTGTTCGCGATGGGTACCAGAAATGGCACGGGTACTTTTTTGCCAGGCTGTGTGTGACGTGTGACGCTGCACACTGTTGATTGGTCAAAGGAAATGTCATTCCATGTTCATAGATTTCTTCGCTAACCGCCATCTTTAAATACCACAACAGATTTCGCTCTGTCACTACTGTTTCTGTAATAGCTTATTAATAAAGATTCGAAAAATTATGCTGACCATCGTATTATCTTAGTTTAATGTCATTTCAATGCATCATAGAACTTTTATTTACAACAAGCATAACAAAAAAATCGCTATTATGGCGATGTACTATGGTGTTGCTGGTTGAAACTCCCGTTGACAGCGGGGGGAGAGAATAGTTCTACCAGGGAATTCGCTCCGCGCTGTGTCGACCGTGATAGGAGTGTAGTATCGACACCATTCAAATGGTTTTGGATTCCCTGTCCTCTCCCCTATCCGGACACGTTTGAATTGTTATCCTAACCCACGGTAAACCACAGTTATTAACCCGCAACGGGTGCCTCCGGGCACCGTCTTTGCCCGTGAATAACACCGGCTATGAAGGGAGTAGAAACACAATACTCCTTTGCTAACTTCACCATCGGTATACGGTCATTTTGAGCCCTTAACCACCGTGCTGACACCCCGAGAAGATATGCTTTTAACCGTAAACTCAATGAACCGGGAGTTCACCCGCTGCTGCCTGCAGCACCGCTTGCTGCTGGATGAAACTCCCGTTGACAGCGGGGGGAGAGAATAGTTCTACCAGGGAATTCGCTCCGCGCCGTGTCTACCGTGATAAGAGTGTCGTATCGACACCATTCAAATGGTTTTGGATTCCCTGTCCTCTCCCCTATCCGGATACGTTTGAATTGTTATCTTAACCCACGGTAAACCACAGTTATTAACCCGCAAAGGGTGCCTCCGGGCACCGTGTTTGTCCGTGAATAACACCGGCTAGGAAGGTGGTAAAAAGACAAGACTATGCTGGCTAACTCCACCATCGGTATACAGTAATTTTGAGCCCTGAACCACCGTGGTGCCACCCCGAGAAGTGAACCGGGAGTAAACTCAATGAACCAGGAGTTCAACATGCGTCAAGTGCTTATATTCACTACGAGCAGTGTCGACATCGATCAGGCAGTAGCCATCTCATATGCTCATACAGTTCATAAAGCAGACAAGTGAAGGCAGTGGTTTTAAGGGTTCAAAAACATGACTTTATTATGTGTACATAGCTTCCTCTCTCTCTCCCTCTCTCCCTTTCTCTTTCTCTCCAAAAAACCACGGTTAATAATATACCACATGCCGAGGAAAAAGTATACGATAGCTTCAAGTTCCTCCATGTTGCTATTGTTGTGGCTGTGTTGTGTCTCTTGAAAATATACGTCACCACCATGGCGCGCTGTTATGACGCGTAACTCCGCCTACTATCTCCTACTCCTCCTACTCGTTCCTGGTCTCTTGTGTATAGTGGAAAAGCGCCAATATCCAGAACTGTTCAAAAGCGTGCCGAAGCGAGCTGACCGACCCGAGCCGGGTATGATAGTGGAAAAGCGCCATATGTCTCACAGCAAGAGCTTGAAACTGGAAAGAGGGATCAGTTAAGACAGTTTCAGACTCTGCTGTAAAGAATTCCAAGAGGAAGGGGCTGCAAATGAGAACGCCCTCTTGCCTTTCATGGTCCGGACCAAGGGGATGGAGTATGTGATGATGTCCTGTGTGCGAAGGCCGTAGACGGATTGCTTGCGTGACAGGTGGTTAGAAAGGTAGGAGGGGAGCAGACCAAGGATGGATTTGTAACTGAAAGTATACCAGTGAAGGGTTCGGCGGATAGAGAGAGATGACCAGTTAACCAGAGAGTATAGCACACAGTGATGCATAAGGGGTTTACAGCCTGTTATAAACCTTAACGCGCCATGGTAAACTGCATCCAGATGTTGAAGAGAGTTAATTTGTGATTGCTAAGTAGGCATACATATACAATTATTTATTGATACCTTTGAATATATTATATTCTCTACACTGGTATTATGCATCATAATAAAAGAAGACCACGACAACAAAGCTGTCTAGTGACAAACATAGCAGGTTTGTATTGAAGCTACACAGGAGAATAGGGTTAGGATTAGGAGTATAAAGCTACTTTAGCTGCTTTTTTTCATCATGAAATACTTGATATACAGAGTAACGTTACCAGTCGCTAATATAGTTGAAAAACATTTTTTGCGAATAAATCTTCTAACCTTTTCACACTACCGTATTTTCCGCACTATAAGGCGCACCGGATTATAAGGCGCACCTTCAATGAATGGCCTATTTTAGAACTGTTTTCATATACAGGGCGCACCGGATTATAAGGCGCACCGGATTATAAGGCGCACCGGATTATAAAGCGCATAGAATAGAAAATACTGCAGTCAAACGTTTGACTGGGGTTGCGTTACGCCCAAGCTCCACCTACTGCGTTGCGTCACCTCTCCATCGGTGTTGTGTCAACTTCCCGTTGTCCATGCTCCACCTGAGCGTTGTCACCGTCAACGTTCTACCTGCTCCACTGTCAAAAATATATATTTTTCCACCTCAAGTATCAGCCGTTCGTCATCCATTTTTGCAACAAGCGTCAAGGACCTGCGGTGATTCACAGCTGACTCTTGGAATAGCAATTCGCAATAGCTGCGACCACGAGATATAGAGTAGTTAGCTACAAGCATTTTCAATCTGGTATTATCTCTATTAGTGGATTAACCGCTGTGGTGATTTAACAGCTGATAAAAATACATCAAGTAGACTACAAACAGAGCAAAACAATAAAACAACACCAGAAAACAACCAATAGGCTATACAATTATAACCAACAACCAATATGTGACAGCTCCTGGTGAAATGCACCGGATTATAAGGCGCACCGGATTATAAAGCGCATAGAATAGAAAATACTGCAGTCAAACGTTTGACTGGGGTTGCGTTACACCCAAGCTCCACCTACTGCGTTGCGTCACCTCTCCATCGGTGTTGTGTCAACTTCCCGTTGTCCATGCTCCACCTGAGCGTTGTCACCGTCAACGTTCTACCTGCTCCACTGTCAAAAATATATATTTTTCCACCTCAAGTATCAGCCGTTCGTCATCCATTTTTGCAACAAGCGTCAAGGACCTGCGGTGATTCACAGCTGACTCTTGGAATAGCAATTCGCAATAGCTGCGACCACGAGATATAGAGTAGTTAGCTACAAGCATTTTCAATCTGGTATTATCTCTATTAGTGGATTAACCGCTGTGGTGATTTAACAGCTGATAAAAATACATCAAGTAGACTACAAACAGAGCAAAACAATAAAACAACACCAGAAAACAACCAATAGGCTATACAATTATAACCAACAACCAATATGTGACAGCTCCTGGTGAAATGTGCAACGTCATTTTTCAGTTTTGTGACTCTGAACGCAGCCACAGCTACGAACGCTGCTAACAAAACACATCGCTACGAAGGTCTAAACTGTATTTTAATAACATGACAACATGCTGGGAGAACATCGACATGCTAAAAACACATAACTACACATAACTAGATGAACACACAGTTCTTGCTTTTGAACACGAGCTAAAACGAAAGTATGTTTACAAATCAACCCTCCCTTACCGGTAGCCTCCGGCAAACGAGAATAATGAATCCAATACACAAGTGTTTAGTGATCGTTAAACTATTGTTTATTATATCGAGTGGGTACTTTAAAACTTCAAGTTGAAAGCACCAACAAGGACCGCCTCGAAATTCATCGATGTTCATGTCCCGTGCTCGCGCTGTTGCCTTCATTCGAATAGTGACTGTAGAGACGCTTCTACTTGCGGCTCTCTGTTCAACAACCCACTGTTGGAGTTTGTCCTCTAACTGTGTCTAACTGTGGCCATCTCGCTTTGTTCCCTCGGAAACTCTGTTTAGTCTTCTTTACTTGGGGTCTTTATACACACAAGTGGTGTGGGACTGTGAGTAAGCACAACACCGGTGTTTACTGATTACCGTAATGCTGCAAGCGGTGCGGCTTTGTAGTTTACCAGTCGTACTGAAACATTTTGACAGAGCGCCTTGAGCGCCGTGTACAACCAGTATGGATCAACCAATTCACAAATTGATCCATATATAAGGCGCTCCGGGTTATAAGGCGCACTGTCGGTTTTTTTGAAAATTAAAGGCTTTTAAGTGCGCCTTATAGTGCGGAAAATACGGTATTTGTTTCTGGGATGACGGGGAAAGTGAAATAATGAACACTAGTCAGTTTTATTACAGTGGGATCAAGTTTGACAGCCAGATATCTGCATGATCACATCAGTGTTAACGGGCTGCGTGTTGGTTTAGGATGTCTCCAGAGATTTTCCACTTAATCAGTGTATTGCATTATTATACATATCTCATTATTAAAGCAACAAATAAACAACAAATGAGTCGTCACAGTCATGGCATTTTTCGAAACACAGTTTAGATCAATTTAATAACCATGTTTTGATCTCTGATTAGAAATAAAAAAGAGTCATGATATTGTTGTTGATACAATCTTTAATGTATTAATCAGTGTCATTTCAAATAAGGTTGTAGGTGGCTATATGTCTGTAAATTGGTGCTCTGTATATTGGATGTGACACTTCAGCATATGCTAATTTGTGGATTGGAAAACAACCCGTTTTCGAATGGGAGATTATCACAGTATCATTGCAACCCACAGGACAGTAGTTTATAGTTCACAAACTTGTAGTCCAGTAGGCTAGGGAGTAGGGAGTTTGTTGATATGTATGATTTGGTTCTACAAAGCTGCGTCCTTCGATTCAATAATGAATTAATTGTATTAACTACTGCACCATATGTGATCATTTTTAAACTTCACTTTCCCTTTATTGCTTGCTGCTTCATGACCTATTTTCCTGTGCACATAAACTGAACTGAAGTAGCAGGTATTAATCCTGCTGTAGGACTCATTGTGACCAGTCATATGAACAAGCCACTTAGAAAACTAATCAGGACACTCCAGTCAGTGAAAAGAGTAGTTCAAAAAGATAGAAATTCTTTCAGTAAGAAGGAATTGTTTGCATACTCCACATCACTAGTACTTACATATTTATCCCTTATGCTAGATTGTCAAAAAGGCACAACTCTGGTTTGTTCAGGTTGGCTATTCTATAGTGAAATTTAAATGTCATTTCAAAAGAACCTGATGATAGAGAATGTTGATGGTTACTTCTTCTCCCTCTGGTCTTTGTCTGACTCAGTGGTGAATGTCTTGTGGTTCTTTCCAGGTTGTCTCACATATGCCTGTGGTGGAAGGAGGTGAGGAGACCATGCAACACTCACCCAGAGACTGTGACCCTGCCACAAGATGAGGAGCTTTGCCTCAACCATTCAATGCACAAAGGACAAGTTGTGTTGAATTCCTCAGACTTATGTTGAGTTGACCAATCCAAAGCCGGAATGGATCTACAATGTAGATTATAACAAAGCCTTTGCAGACCATTGCCAAGTCACTATTGTTAACTGAGTTGTCTTGCTGATCATAAAGTCCTTCCGATGTCTGTCTTGGTCTTTCTTACAGCCTTTCAATGTAACGTGTACATTTCATACACAGTTCCTCCTCTGTTCACTATACATTGCAAACAGATATACAGTATATATATTTGGAATACGAAGTCATGTTGGTCCTGAAGAGATGTGAGGGAAGAGAGGCTTCTCTTAACTGTTCAATAAACCATCCACAAATAAACTATTTTTTATGAAACCCATGCTTACTCTTGCATGCTTATGAACAAATTAGTGTATGTTCGTTGACGTTAGCAACAGTTGCATGTAACTTGGAATCTGTGTGTTTGTGTTTCACCTACACACACTTAATATTTTAAAACATATTCTCAGAAGTCTGCTTATCAACGAACATGGAGCAATTGAGACTGGTAAAAGTGAAAAGGTCCCATATACGTGGGACAGAGCCTGGTCTGAAATCGGGGCGGGTAACGCAATTTCATACAATGACATCACTTTTCTTTAAGCCCGACACGAAACAGGCTTGAGATAGAGCGACCACTGCAGAGGACAGCTCTTTAAATAAAAATGTTTACCAGATACTTTGCCCACTTAGGAGATAATAGTAGGCTATATGACGAGAGAGGCGAGAAGTTCTCTGCGCTAAATCAGGCGACGACAACATAAGGTGAGTTTATAGCGACGCAATTCCAATGGATCGCGCTGTTCGATGTTCGCGCATAGCGGAGACATGGAAAGGCAAGGCAACATTGGCTGCGAGATTATGGTGGATTTTATTACGGTGAGCTTAAATGCTACCAACAACATCTATGCTTTTTCAAATCCGTGAACACAAACCGTAGTGTGTTAGAATAGTGTGTTGTAATACTGCAATATTGATTATGATGAAGAAGGACGTACGTACACGCGCCTGCATGTGTTTGTGTGTGTGTGTTTTGGGGCTGAAGTAGGTAGGCCTATGTTTGTACATGGCAAAGGTTGAGTTTAGCTGATTGAACTCAATTTGATGTACAATTTCACTATTTTTGATAGGCTTACCGCACACTCCAACAAATACAATGGAAAACATCAAATATTCCTGTGCAGTTTACGTTGCCAAGCTGTGCTCACTGACATCATATTGAACAGAAGTGACTAATTCAAGTGTAATGGGCGGTAAAACTATTCCCTCACCCCATTGCCTCTAATTGTTTGCAGATGCTTTGCACGCCTTTGTGTCCCACATCTTACCTTTGCCTATCCAGAAACCGTTTCTGTAGATGTCTGTTGTTATAAGAGAATAAATAATGCAGGGATTTTATAATGAATGTTTAGGCTACTAAATAATCTAGGACACTGCAGAGAGAAAATCTATGTTTTATATGCACCAGAAGATGGTCAACCATAATAAGGGTATACATAGTCTATTACACAGCGCTAGACATCTAGACTACTATTTCTTCTTGGACATTTTACCCATGGAAAAAATCTGAATGACCTTTGGTTCAGAACCTCAGAAAGTCAAGGTCATTCCTCATGAGGTCACTAATTGATGTTACTGGTTGTCTAGACAGTTCACAGCTCGTTCCTAGGGCTCAGATAGCATTAGGGCCATAATAACAGTGCAAGGCCTCTAAGTGCACAGACAGTTCACACTATCACTAAGCCATGTAAGCCTATATCTGACACAAATGTGCATGCATGTCCCTGGTGCGTACAGTATGCTCAGTCTTTGAAGATATGCTGGGCTAGGCTGTTATCAGTTTCCCCTTAATCTCCCTCCCGTCTGCTGTATGCAGGTAGTTACCATGGTTATGCAGTGGAGGCGCTTCTGGAGCACATTAGGATGTAGAAATATTCATCCATCATTACCCCTAGGAGCCGGTGCGATATGACAGATTCACAGCAGGAGGGAGGACCGAGATCTCCCCGAGACATCGCTACTGTTTCACACACACACACACACACACACACACACACACACACACACACACACACACACACAGACACACACTGCAGATATTTAGATGAAAGGAATTATCTCTGCCGCCTGCATTGTTTTCCCCCTGCAGCCTTTGTTTGCCTTTACATTTGAACTCACAAACTACTGAATCAGAACAGTTGAAGATTATTTATTTAGTTGACTAGAATGCTAAAGGGGTCATTAAAAACAACTTCAACTTCATATCTCTTGATATAAACTGTATCCAAAATGTGCTTTTTTTCATAAAGCTTTAAAAATATCCGATTAGATAGGCTGCTATAGGAATTCCTAAAATTTAAGCTTCTAAGTGTAGTAGCTACTAGACTCCACCCTAATCCACCCTAAAGAGGAATCTGCGGTCACACAAATATTGCAGTTAGTAAAACACCACACTCTGCAGCTGTAACAAACATTCAATTCATAGCCCCGGCCAGAGAAAATATGCCTTGGAATGTAGCTTTAATCAATTCAAGCAAACTGGGTCACTGGCACGTCCTGTTTGGGTTTCAAGGCGATAAATGGTTATAGATTTGTTGGGCAGAAACCGAATTTACCGAAATCAAACAAATCCTGTGGAATATCTTTATTTCATAATCGAATGGAGTCAAATAACTGCTAAGTTGTAAACAAAGTGTAAAGTTCCAGTATTCCCATTTGAAAGTGAGCGTTACTTTGTATGTCCCATAGTTAGATTTTGTCGTAGGATGGAGCAATTATCGAATTATTGTGGAACATCCGCCCCCCTCCCCTTCCCCCCATCTTAATCAATAGCACTACTCACACAAGAAGGTTAATAAGCCTTGGGCCTGCCTGTGCCCTGCTTGTGTATGATATTCAAGTGGGCTCTCTCTTTAAAAGCCCTGCCATCAGTCTAATCTCTATGGACTGAGAACTTATGATTGGCCATGGACATTAAAACTAGCAGGGTCTGTCTGGCATCGTCTGTGGCTGGTATGATAATGGGTAAATGACCAGATGGGCTTCTGGTCATCATGGAGAGTCAGAGGAGGAACATATGTAGCTAGGTTTTTCCCTATATATTATCCCATTTACAACTTCAATGGGACTTTCTATATCTTTTATTCTGTGCCATAAATAGGTCTTGCTGCCTGGCCAGACCTTAGAACAAAGGACATAGACGTCTGCTCTAAGCCACTGGGCCTGGTGTCCAGATGTTGGTGACTACTGTCCCTGGCCGAGCCATACGCTCCCCGCCTTTTATCACCACCTTATCTTCCTGTCTCTTCTAGCCTGGCCTCCCTGCTCCCTTTTGTCCTGTAGCCCGGCCTCACTGCTCTGTTGTCATGGCTACACTATCTGTTAGCCTGGCCTTACAACCTTGTAGCCTGGTCCCACTACCCGTTAGCCTGGCCTTACTACCCGATAGCCTAGTCCCACTGTCTATACAGTCTAGAGTATGTGCCTCACTGTCTTTCTGTAGCCTGGCCTCACTTGATGCTGGACAGGGCTGGAACCTGGGTCTCCCATGTGGAGGTGTCTACCGGCAGACCCTGGGTCTCCCATGTGGAGGCGTCTACCGGCAGACCCTGGGTCTCCCATGTGGAGGTGTCTACCGGCAGACCCTGGGTCTCCCATGTGGAGGCGTCTACCGGCAGACCCTGGGTCTCCCATGTGGAGGTGTCTACCGGCAGAACCTGGGTCTTCCATGTGGAGGCATCTACCGGCAGAACCTGTAGCCTGGCAGGCCCCACTGTCCTCCTCTTGCCTTCATTGCTCTCCCTATGTTGGCAAGGGGACACCACCTCTCGCAAGACTATTTACGGCTGTGTAAAACCTGTCTGTAATAAGGGGCATGATGACAAATGGTTTTCATTACTGAGTTTTATGATTAGAGAAAAGTAAGAAGAATGTACATCAGATCTTTATAAAAAACATACCGTACATCATTTTTTTCTCTCCTATGGAATTTATCTGGGTTGTTGACTCGGTAATGAACAGTTCTCTCCAGTTAGGCTAAGTCTGATCCCTTTGTCCATTAGAGAGGAATTGTGTTGCTAGTGAATGTCAGAAATGCTGAGGTGAGACGACTTGCTAATGAAGACTCCTGAGTCTTGATACTGATTCTTGACTTCACGACGAGGTCTGGGCTGGTTTCACTTCATGCACATTACCATAAGGGGCCATCATTCCAGTTTTATAGCCCCAGCTGTAGACCCTGCCCATCTCCCACCACAGACACAGCAGAGGAGCGAGTCACATTTCTAATAGGTGGATTAGCCCTCCACCTCACAGGGAGCGCTGCACATTACTGCCCGTTAAACTGTCTGCCTCTCAATAGGGGTTTGTGTCCCGCAAGTCTGATTTACAACTCTAATCCGGAGTCCCTCTGACAGCTCAGAGCTCATAGTCACACCAATCAACTGCCCTGCTAGGAGGAAGAATGGTCAAGATAGACCATCTGCCAATGGACAGTTAGGCTATATTTCTCTTCTTTTTTTTTTAGGCTGAGGCTATATTGATTTGCCTTTGAACGTTGGATTCAGTTTGTGTATTTCTGTGCTTGCTGCGCTATGCAAATAGAGCCATGAGGCTTTTGCTATTATGGAAATTCATCATCTGACAACTACAGAGGAAAGCGCTCAATAGTCTCATGAAAGACTAGACTTGCTTTTCATACTGTTTGTATTGGTTTTTAGGTGAAATGACATCCATAGGTACAGGTCGAACAGCTCCCTGTGGTCTGTCAGCATGCTACTACATGCCTCTCTGTATGGGATGAGAGCTGAGCACCTATTTGTTGAACATTTGTCGCACTAAAGCTGTGATGTCTTTACACAATTTGAACGGGTCCTAGTTTTTCCAGTTTAAACTACATACGTTATGTTTACCTTATGTTTTTAACAGTCATAGTTTTCTATGCTCATTAAGTGCTACAAAAATATATGAAGTCATAACTTTAACTCAAATCAAAGTTAACACTAACATGGGGTAGTATTCCCATAGTGAGGAATGAGCCTCAGAGAAGTGAAAGTGGATCTTGGAGGGGTCACAATAGCCCTTTTATGTGAGAGATGCTGTCATCCTCCTGTGTTAGCTCCAGGGGACCATGTGACTTGTTCTCATTCAGGTCATGTCAGGCAGTTCAGCTTCTCTGACCCTCTTAGAGGGGCGACTGGTTTCTGTGAATATCCCATTCATCCCATACAAACTGCCCATGTGGATTACTGTCTGCCAGAGAGCTTGGATGATTCCCTCCATTCATTCACAGGTTTAGAAAGTGATGGAGATGGGTTGTTTTCTCTTACAACCACTAGGTGGACAGAGATTGCACTGTTCTGTCATGATCTGCTCAGTGTTTTGTCCACTGATCAACATATAGATAATTGGTTATGTCTCTTGATAGCATATCAAATTAAACTTTATTTGTATAGCACATTTCATACAGCAACACAATACAATGCGCTTCACAATGTGGAATATTTCTCAACCTGTTCTGTTTCCACTGCCTCTGTGTGTTAGAATGGATAGAGCCCATAATAAGTCTTGGCAAGCGAGGCTACTCTCAACATAGTTCTATTTTAGATGCTTGTGTAAACTAGGATTAGGGTTAGGCCTATGCTGTGGCTCGTCCATCACTGTGAATGTTCCTGGGTACAGCACATTTTTTAATGCCTATGTTTAACTGATTTTATAATATAACTGTAGGGCAAGGTTGTATCAGCAGTGGCAAGTCTGTTAAGGTCAATATACTAGATACTCAGAGCCTGTAAGAACTGACATTCATGAAAGAACCCTGGGGCTTTTGATTTTGAGTTGAGGAAGTCTAGTCTGGAGTCAAGTCAATTCAGGTCAAGTCTCTTGTCAACTCAATTAGGGTCAAATGAAGAAAATGAGTCAAACTTTCTAATGAAGTACCGGACAACACAGTACGTGTTTGAATACAATGGGATCTTGAAGATTTTTAGTATGAACTTCAGTAGAATGTTTTCTACACATTTGTTTACTGTACATAACTGTTCTCTTATGTTAAGAGAATCCTTGTATCCATGTCTGGTGCTCTCTCTGCAACCTTATACATGTGATGAGAGATTGTGGCCGTATGTTGAGGTATGGTATCATCGGTATAGGAATTCTGTAATGGCAAACACTAGAGACAATACCTCACAAATGTCTTCTCTGTTTACTGATACCAGAAGACCCAGGAATAGGGTTCTTCAGCTTGTCCCTATGAAGAATCCTGGAGAACCCTGTGAAGAACCCTGTTTTGTTCTAAGTAGAACCTGTTTTTCTGTATGCAAGCGCCAGAAATCTCAGGTGACATTACAGCTGTTGTTGACATGAGTCATCTATTGAGGCTGGCCCAAAAAGAAAAAAAACATAGGCTGCTCTTCCAATCCACATTACTACACAAAGCCAACTTTGCAAATTTATTTTCCATTCACTGCCATGATCTTCTCTGTTGCATGGTCCTGGGCAGCCAATCCGACCCTCATTACCGGTCTGATTCAGTATGAAAATCCTCTTAGCACAGAGCCGATGTTTTCTACCAGTGGCTGAATGAACAGCCTGTAGGAGAACTCCATTACTCAACCGGCCTGTCGGAAGTCCTCTCTGTCCACTCCCTTTGTGCGTTACATGGTGGGATCTCTTTTGAAACGTAACCCCCCTTTTCTCTTTTATGGCCCCGGCCAGCAGCTGTAGGGTTAATGTTTAGCAGCAGCAGAGGCAGAGGCAGTTGTGGGAGGAGGGGATAAGGAGAGGGAGAGGAGAAGAGAAGAGAGGTGGGGGCTGGTCCACAGCTGTTGTAGTAGGCTGGGTCTATTGGGGTAGGAAGCCTGCCTCCCTCGCCCTGGAACAATGGGAGACATGGCAGACACTGCAGACAGCACAGACATACACACAATGCACACATGCCCAAGGACGGGCCCCTTTCTCTCTGTAGTGTAGAGGAAGCTGACTTCCTCACCGAAAAAATCACCACTTGAGCCGGAAAACACAAATGTTTTTCCCTTGTGGCCTTTTTCGGATGACTTCCATTTGCTGTGTACTGGGGATCTTGTCTTGGATGCTGTGACTGGATGCCAGGAAGCGAAGCAAGGTGAGACTGGACATTTTTGGGACACAGACATTCGTAATCTGAAATACTGTATATCTGTGCTGAAAAAAACACAAAGCTCCTGTAAATGTCGTTTCTTTGCCTTTTTTTGGTTTTCTTGTAGCTATAATTAAATGTCAAGATATTGCTTGTTTAGTGAAGATAATGACTTGTGGTTGTGGTAGGTGATGTTACAGATGCACAGCACATGTGTCATTAATGTTGAGGTCTGACAGAGCAGATGGACACTGGAACCAGAGAGCAGGCAGACACAGGCAGGTCCGTGTTGCCCCCTGTGTTGTGGTGTGCTTGTGGCATCAGTGGACTACGCCTAGGGCAGCAGTAAACAAACTGTTTTCATTAACCTATCAGCAATCGGATCTGTCAACTAATGGACCATGGAAATATACTGGGTTGTTTTGCTGAGAACAATGTATCATGAATCAGAGATGTACACAAATGTTGTTTGTTGTTCAATGAGAAACCTTCCCTATCAATGGTTAATGGACTGTGTCTCGGGAAGCACTAATCGGCTTAATAAACATGTCTGTTTATTTTCTTCATCTTCCACCCTAACATGGAGACATTGGAGTTGATATTCTGATATCAATGTGTCATAAATCACACACTGGGGATAGAGGGAATGTGTTACAAATGTTGTTTGTTGTTTATTGAGAAACCCATACAGTCTCACTGTGTTGGCACTGGCAGGCCTATAGTGCAGTTCCTGTGGGGAGGGTGGGGTTTTGGGGGTTGCCTGGCAAAGATGGGGAAATATCCCATAGAGGCCTCCATTCTGTTTGATTACTCTCAGAGATGGCCTCAATCCAACCGTTCAGTTCTTTGGGAGTACCACCCCCCATCCACCCACCTACCTACCCCTCCCCCAATCCTCTATTCCCTGTCTTCCCCCTCATCCAAAATATTGTGTTTGTATGTATCGGCCTCACTTCATATTGCCAAATACCAGAAGCTGCACTAACAAAGAAACCTGATACCCTGATTCGTACTATGTACAATATCACTCTGCTTAGATATCTATTTAAAACTACAGTGGAATGTGTAAAATCATTTTATATTACTGTGATTTTCAGGTCCTGCACAAACTGTCTGTGTTTGTCTTCTAGTCATACTGTTTACCTCTCCACCGCCTACACACGCTGCCCACGCTGAGAGAACATCAATCTGTGCCACCCTAGATTGGCAGATGGGAAGGGTGCTGTTTGACATGGAGCCTTAGACGGGCCTTGCCTCAGCCTAATCCCAGGGTGTGTGACTGACATGATTTAAGAAGCTTGGAGGGCTTCTGCTCTCTGCTCTGCAGACTCTTCTTTGATTTCCTTAGCCTTGCCCTCATTCCTTGAATAGATAGTAGTCTCGTTCCTCACGGCATCTCACCAGCCCAGCCACTTTGAACTCTTTGAGTTCGATTTCAGATGACCTCACTCGGTGTGATATCAATGCACCACTAGAACCCACAGGCAAACTCACAGTGATAATTAGTCACTGAGGTCCTATTTTTTCGGTCTCCTACACATGACTGGATAGTACCATTTTCTTCTGTGTCTTCACATGTGATCTGCCGTGTTGTGTTTGTCCCACAAGAGATCACAGATCACTGTTTTCACACAGGAGCAGGTTGATTGACTGCTTTGATGATCTGGAGCTAAAGCCCTGCGTGGAAGGGCAGATGCTGAACACTACTAATCCCATTTGGATTTGACAAGATCTAACCAGGATCAGCCCCGTTTCTCTAAAAGGCACTATAGGGAGTGAAGAGTTAATACTGTGGCTCTGTGTCTAAACTGATGTGATGGAACAAGGTTAGACTGGAACTGTAGCCTTGCAAGAATCAGTGAGGTCCCATTTAGCTAGGAGGAGCTAAATCTTGTGGAAACAGAACATAATTACCAATGAATTCAGTAATAGGGAATCCCTGATTACTGACTGGAAGTTCAAATGAATTGATTGTAATATGCTGTGTCTGCAGTCTGCATGGCCGTGTTTTCACAAGGACATGAAAGGGGACTTCTTAAACGCTTGTGTCTGTCTGTTGAATTATTCATCCGTCTTTATTTCATTACACTTTACAATGACTCAGAAGATGAAAAGGAAAGATGAGAGGGAGAGAAGGAGAAAGGAGGCTTGTGGTCTTGGCGCGGGAGGCTGGCGTCTGCGTCGGTATCTCCCCGTGGGCGATGGAGATCCCTCTCAGTTTACTGCGTGCTCTAAGAAGAGATGAGAGGAGAGGAGGAGAAAGGGAGAGAAGAGCGAGAAGAGAGAAAAAGATAGGAAGGCCCATGTAGGCCACTCTATGACCACTTTAAAGCTCCCTTCTATCAAGATGACAATGTTGTGTTTTATTTTTCTGTCAGGGAAATTAAAATGAGGCAGGGAGGAATATGGCCTTGATGTGAACAGGCATCAGACATCACTAGATGCTCTGACTGGTGGGACTGACTGGCTGGTAGGATTGGGGGGATGACAAAAGGAAGGGTGGAGAGGGTAACAGTATGTTTCCATTTTGTTTTTCCTCAGCTCCTTGGTTGTGACGTTGGAGGAAAGAGGTGTCAGCCTGACAGGAGCTTGACTTGTCTTCTCGGCTCTAAAGAGATCTGACATCACAGGTAAGTGTTTGCGTTTATGTTTTTCTAGGACGCTCTCAAAGGATCCAGCTGTTCTATGTTCTTGTCTTTGTCTGACCACCTATAGAATTGTGATTATTTTCACCACCCATGAAAACAAACCCTCCTTGCAATGGCTGCTGGGTAGTTCCTATGAAAGACACTATGGCTAATTATCTATGGTGGATGACACACAAGTTTTCCTCCAGTATAGTGTTACCATTTTATTTGTCTCCATATGAAAGCATCTAAATGTCCTCAAGCACTCATTTTATATGCATCCATTTTACGTTTTAGGGAGAACAAAAACGTTGTATGCCTTCCAGCTCAGAGATGACACATGATATGGTGTGACATCAGAGATACACGACACTTGTTTTGTTCTTTTTCATTGGTTGTGCCTTAACCTGTGAAAAATGTGGCTTCATGCACTTTGTTTACATGTTGTTATTTGCATGTAGTTTGGATAGTGTGGATGTGTCTGTTAAATCACAGCCGTTGCTTGACCATGTTAACCTCATAGGGTCCCCTCTTATCTGTGTGTTATATTCTCTGCTTCCTCATCCAGCAAATATCTATGGCATTGTTTGTTGTGGCATTGAAATAACAAACTAGTGAGAATGTATGTTTGTTTCTCTGCTGACTATTCAATAGTGGAAGATCCTATTTGCCCTTTTATCGGCATGGTTCCTATTTAAAGAGGCTGTGTCGGGTTATTAGTGATCAGACACAAAAGGGTGAGGGTTCTGCTTATGTCTCACTGGCTGGCAGCCATAATCTAGCTGCTGTATTAACATAGAATATATAGTCAGTGTTCTCTATCTTACAGTGCAGAGAGAGAGAAAGAAGAGCAAGATGATGGGACCCGCATATGTGATTTATGACCGGTATTATCAGTTACCACAGTCTGTAATTGCCTGTATATACTCGGTATATACTACAATCTGGTATTTACCTGGGATAGGCCTATATTAAATTGTTTCGGTGACAAATGACAAATGTCCCGGGATATTTTATCATCACAGAAGGTGATGATAAGGCAGCAGGCGATATGGATGGAGCAGTCCCCGAGGACAAATTAATTAAGCATCCGTCTCGTAGCCTCTCCGATCAGCCCTGTGTCTGTACCCAGTGCTCTGTCTCTGGGGTGCTCTGTGGTAGGAGCTGCCTGGCACTGCAGTCTTAGGGGGGCTACACTGAGCCTCTCTCCCTGGACTAAACTACAGCCTCTCTGCCTCTCAATGGGCCTTTGTGTGGGAGCTGTGAGACTGGCCATGGCCCTGAGCACCACCATGACAATGCAGTAGCTCAGCACACGGTTGTCTCTGACCCCTAGGATCACATTGTTTGTGCTGGTTCGCAGGCATAGCATTTTCTACGGATCTTGGAAATGTTATGTCATTAATAGGATTTGAATGGAAAAGGGGGGCCACGTTGATCAGTCTACAATCCATTTGTTGTTCTGGAAGTGTCTATATAGGTATTTTTTCTCTTTTTTTCGGTAGTGATGTATTGTTCAATTCTGCACTAATGCGTTTACATGTTATATTTAGACAGACTTGTGTATCCTGTATAATCCACATGGACGTTCATAAACGCAGATGCATGTGTGTTGCCAGGAGCTGTTTTGTGCATTAGGTACAGAATAGATGGTATTTATAACCCTTCAATAACACTTTGGTGTCCAAGGTTAAATGTCCATCTAATATCTGCTTCCACTATTGTACAAGAGGCATTGATCAGCCCTCCTTTAAAGGTGCAGTAGAGCTCGCTCTTGATAACTGCTCAATACCTACAGTTTAGATAGAGCCATGAGGTTGACCATACATGGGTGATTCATCAATATTCGTAAATAATTCCCTTAAATTCTTGTAAACACGCAAAATTAGCTTGGTGGTGGGAGATTAAGTGGCGTAGCACAGTAAGGCGCATAGGCCTACCTAGGGATGGGAATCAAGAAGTACCAGTTGAGGTAACACATTGTTCGATCCATTGAAATCGTACGCCTCCAAGGTTGTCGATTCCTTTTATTGATGCCGGCATGTGTTATTCTAATCTAATCTATTCTAATCTATACTAATCTTGCGGTAGTATCTCACTTGAAGTTGTATGTAAATGTTCAATTGGTTTATGGTAATTTGGTAGGCCTAATTATATTATGAAGTTACTCTTCCAATTAATGAGACAAGTAAAATGCATAGTTTAATATTATCAGCATAATGATATTGCTGGCTTCACAGTAGCCTCTTTTCTAAATAGGACAGACATCAGTCTTCACATGATCTTGTTTTGGCCACACCTTCTAAATTCTAAAGAATAATTGATTATTTTATATGTGGTTCAAGCTTATTCCCTTTTGAAAAGAAGTATTGTAATTTGTAATTTATTCAAATGTTACTAGGTGTACATGCCTATTTTTCTAAAGAAGAATTGTTTATTTTATCAATCAGTTTTAGATTTGTTTTCCATGTTATATCCTTTTAAGAAAAGGAGCATTGTAATTCATTTTTATAAAATTAAATTTGTTTTTCAGATTTTATCCCTTTTTCACCCAATTTGGTATCCAATTGAACCCAACCTAGCATCCAATTATCCCCTGCCTATTGCGTAGGATCCGCCGCACGACCCCGTGGCCGGCAGCCCCAGAGGAGACCGCCAGGCAGACTAGCTGTCTGGCTCCTCGAGCCCAGCACCGTTATTCCGGCACCCCGGGGGCGCTGTTGCGCGACGGATCCTTGTCCGGAAATATTCCTATACCCAGGGGTGCACATAACTTTTTGGGGCCAGTGCTCAGAGGAGCACCTAGGGATGCTGCTTGGTGCTCCCCGAGCTCGCGAGTCACGACCCGTCCCACAGGATGGATAAAAAAGGGATACATGGATAACTTATATTAGCAAAACGACGTTTATTCATAAATAAAGATGAACGAACAAATGATTGTGTGCAAAACAAAAGAAACAAATGCAAAATCAAATGACTGCTCTTTAAGCATGAAAGTCTGTCAGACTCCTTTAAACACAATGAAATCAACTGACATCTCTTTAAGCACTAACTGAATGTCTGTTCTTTAAACACAATGAAATCAACTGACATCTCTTTAAGCACTGCTCTGTTCTGTAAACACTGAAATCAACTTTTCAACAAAAAGTTACAGCCTAAGCATTTATTTATGCTACAAGCTTAATCATCATCATCACTGCTCTCTTGACTGCTGTTAATACTGTCCTCAATTTCAACCATGGTAGAGGATGTTGTAGGCTATCACTTTAAATAGCTCATTATTTTGATTGTGCAACAAAGTCTTTTTTTATTTTATTCTAATAGAATTCCCAACCATATTCCCTGGGTCAGGGGTCTATGTGCGATAATGAAGCTGTAAAACAAACGTCTGAACGTTTGAAAGCTTCAGAGAAAAGAAACGTGAAGTCCCTTGGTGTTGTTTTTCCTTTTAGCGACGAGTCGTTCGGGACTGAATTTTCACGTGCGGCGTGATAACCGTGCGATACGCGATACGCGGAATGAAAGTACGAGTTACGATACTTTCCGAATGTTTTCGTGAGGGGCGCACCAGTTATGTGCACCCCTGTGCACCCCTGCCTATACCGCCCTCGGGAGCGGCCGCTCAATATGCCGCTCCCTGTGTGTGCCCCGGCCATATCCGGGTCTGGCGAGCTGGGATTCGATCCCAGTCTCCGGTGGGCAGCTTGCACTAGTGGCTAGTGCTTAGACCGCTACACCACCGCGGGGCATTGTAATTCATTTTAACATGTTCAAATGTTATAAGGCAAACATTCTACACTGTGGACAGAGACTCAAGATAATAAAACACCTGCGTTGACGCTGAAAACTTGTGTAGGCCTTTTTTTCCACACAAAAAATGTATCAGGAATCGATAAAGAATCGAACCGATAAGCAGAATCGATAATGGAATCGGTATCAATAACATCTTATAAATTCCCATGCCTATGCATACCATATTATCTCACAGTACCTGGTTCGATTCTGGCCATCTACATATCCTGCATGTCATCCCCCCTCTCTCTCACCTGTCACTCTCTATTTTCTCTCTCCAATAAAGCAGAAATGCACTAAAAACATGGTGGTGCTGAGGCCTGCAGTCTTATTAACTGCAGTGTGCGTTCTGTCTGATGGTCGTGTGTCCTGCAGTGTGTGTTCTGTCTGACGGTCGTGTGTCCTGCGGTGTGTGTGTGTGTGTGTGTGACATGTCTATCGTTTGATGAGGGTGAGTCAGAAGAGGGTGGCTTACTTGGCAGGGCTTACATGACTTACATGGAATTAGGGCTTGTCTTATCCCTATTAATGACACACTGTCTTAATATGCCTGTGAAATCCAGGCAGAGCCCCATCTTCCCAGACTTTCTCCACCAGCCCCAGCTGTCACAGCGTCCCCGCACCACTCCACAGCAGCATTGCTAGTCTTACCTATTGTACGCACCTCTGCCATATGCTCAGTCTGCTCCCATAGTCCTGGTTAACAGATTCTCACTATGCAAGTAAGAGATTACTCAGTGATCTTGCTTTCAAAGCCTGCTCACAGCCAGAGGGATACATAGCCTACTACATACAGTATCATCTCTACATCATCAAGAACTGACAGTAATACTTTCATTATTTCTTCTTTTTACACTTCCTGTCATGTTGGGCCTATTCATGTTTGTGGTGTCATACTGTAGTATGTATTGTTAATCTCTCTCTTACAGATGAAAACAATGTCTGATGAAACAGAACAGAGAATGTGTGATGAGGATTTTGAGTCGGACGAGGGGGACATAGAGTCCTACCTGGAGGAGGACCACAGCAGTGAGCTCCTGGACAGACTCAAAGAACTGGAGGTGAGTCAACAAACCGAACAAATGATTGAACACAATACAATGTCATGTAGAATTTAATCTCAACACATTTGTAACTCCTTTATTTTTATTTCAATGTTATTTCAATTCTTTCAACAGGCAGAAAATTCTGCCCTAGTCTTGGCAAATGAGAGTCAAAGAGAGGCGTATGAAAGATGCCTGGATGAGGTGAGTTCTGGGAAAATGTTTGACTACCGGTATTTTGAAGCAGAGACACTTTAGGGTGTAAGTCAAGTTTTGATATTGATTCAGCTTGGTAATATGTTCTTCTAAATGTCTGTTTTCTGTGATCTGATGTGTTGCAAAGATGTGCTTGCCACACTTAACATTAAGTTGCCCATATACCTGTCTAGTAACTATAATTAAGAACTAATTCCACTTTTGTAATAAAAAGAATCACTTAACTCTATACTATATAATTACCCAATGACTATGTAACAACGTGTTTATACAAAGTTGTTCCTACAGCTACTTCTAGCTCCTAGAGTTTTACCACACAGGTTTAATGATACCAATGATCTCTTAAAGGCCCACGCCAGTGATTCACAGAGCTATTTGGGAAAGTAACACCATATAGTAGCTAGGAACTATTATCAATGAAATGTGTGTAAAAGTTGCTTAACTCCAGTGACAGGAGTTCGGAGAGTTATTTTTGACAACCAAGCTAGCCACGTCACACTTCAGAGCTCTATGTCATACATCACAGCATATGGGGAATCATTTTAAGAGGAGCTGAGAAAATAGAATGTATCGCCCAAAATACATACACTCAGAATTTTCTGACTTGAATCATTGTGCAACAACATTGTGCTGCACCAGGATGTCATACATCAGCTAAAAACAGCAACATTTCTAATGTGTTTAAAGTTGTTCTTCCCTTGTGGTGTTATTAGGTGGCCAACCATGTGGTCCAAGCCCTTCTTAACCAAAAGGTAAAGTACGAATTCAACATAAAGACTCCACCATCAAAAACATTTGACTTGGGTTCACAGTATTTTCTAAACATTACCCTCATAGACATTTCATCTCTCAATCGCAAGCAGCAAGACTACGAATTACGGATGAATTCTACATGTAAAGTGGTGCCTCCACACATTGTGTGTGTCTGTCTGTCTGACTAGGATCTACGTGAGGAGTGCATCAAGCTGAAGATGCATGTGTTTGACCTGGAGAGACAGAACAGGGTGCTGTGTGAGCTCTTCCAGCAGAAACTGCCCAACCAGTCCAGCGCTCACTACCAGGTAAAGCAACCGCATTATCTGTCTGTGTGTTTGAAAAATCGATGTCTTAGTCACTTTCACCTTCAGCTCCATGTTGTTGTATAGACATTATGACAAGGCTAAGTTTAGCTGCTGTGTTGTTGTATAGACATTATGACAAGGCTAAGTTTAGCTGCTGTGTACATAATATCATAATTGCCTTGATTCTCCTGTTACAGGTGCAGCCAGGACCACTCCCAGAGTACAATACACAGCTGCACAATGACCCTGCCAAGCAGGTGGAGTCACAGACTGAAGCACAAGCCAAGGTGAGGACAAAGCAATCACCAACAACACCTCAATCACCACTCCTATACACAACTGGCGTCTATGGTCTCTTATTCAGACACAATAAAACACATTTCCTGTTTCACTGTTTATTTTCAATAGACAAACTTCTCTATTGAGAAGGATTTCCTTAAAATGCAAACAAATGTTTTTATTCTGTCAAATGTCCTTTGTGTATACTGTATGTGAGGTTTTAGTGCTATTGAATGGAGTGATATGGATCTTTTCTTTTCAAAGGGAAATGGCTACCGCACGCCTCACCAGCACGCCTCCCCAGGCCCCCGAGGCCCGGCCGCCTCCATGGAGGCCCTGTCCCCGTTCTTCAAGAAGAAAGCACACATCCTGGAAGTCCTACGCAAAATGGAGGAGACAGACCCCCTCAAGTTCCACCCCTCCTCCACCACGGCAGGCATCTCCTTCTGTGACTACAGCCAGGTGTTGATGTCCACAGAAACTGTCCTGGCGGCTGGAGACCTCCCTCTACAGTGCAAGGCCCACCACACACACTGCCGCTGCTCCTGTTCGGACCCTGACTCAGTCACCCACCAGCACATCAACGGTGAGGAGGTCTCGAAAAGCGAGGGAGGTCACACATGCCCTTCACACTGTAAGAGGAGTCTGGACAGTCCACTCAAGTATAATCACGTATGCAGCAGCCCCTCAAAGCTCAATTCAGCCACCCCAAACCATGTTTCATCCACAGCTGCTATAAGTGAACACCACCACATCAACAGCACGTCCGTGGAGATGTCCAGTCTCTCATCGAAACAGCAGACCCAGCCACCGGCAGACCCTAACTCCTACCTGTCAATCACAGGCACAGAGAGTAGTCCAGCCACCCAGATCACGGAGCAAGCGGTGAAAGGGCCAAAGGGGCTGAAGGCTGCTGAAGAGCAGGTCCCGGACACTGAGGTAAGCTGTCTCAAAGGGAATTCTGACGAGGGCAGTGGTGGGTATTCCCCTGCCTCCCAACTGCCCGTCCCTGGAGTGGTGGAGTGCCCCCAGATAGCATACTGTGAGATGGAAACCAGGGAACTCACTCACAACGGGTTGCGACTCTCCGCCACCGACAGCGCTAGCTCCGCAAATGTGTGGAATGAGGACGACACAGAGTCAATCCCAGAGAAGGACAGCACAGAGCCCGAGCCTTTCTCTGGGAGAGCGAACGTAGCCGTCAGCCCCAACCCTTCCTGCCTTATCGACGTGGAGGCTGCTGCTATATCCACCCCGTCCAAGATACTGAAGTTCCTCAAGATCCCCTCCATAGGAGAGAGGACCCAAGCTGCTGCCAGTCCTGTCCGCCTCAGTCCACAGCTCACACGCAGCTCCAGGATCCCCTGTCGCACCAACAACTACGAGGTCTACCACTCCCCCGTCCCTACACGCAAAGCCACTACCACAGAGAGGGTTAGACCGCCTCCGCCCGTCAGGTCAGACTCCTATCCTGCAACACACTCGGCTCCGACCTCCCCACCGCAGACAGAGGACGTCTCCTCCTCACCAGGCCAGGAGCTGGGCTGCAGCAGCCTCTCAGCCTCCTCCAAACCCAGCCACGACACCACCAAGCTGGCCTCTGCCACCGTCCCTGCCACTGTGCCTGTCCAGGCCTCATCCTCCCCCAGGATCTCCCAGAGGGTCCCTCCTCACTATGAGAATGTCTCTGACCTTTCCACCTCCAGCCAGCAGGGGGAGTCCCACTGCCCTGAGAATGCGAGCATGCTGCCCTCTCATATCAACAGCAGCAGTGGCCCTCTCCTACAAACAGACAGGAAGCTAGTAAAGTCGTTACAGGAGGACAGTGTCAGTATCCCCAGTCCCCAGCAACAGCAACAGCACCTCTCCCCTGCCTCAGTCTCCTCCTCCTCATCTTCATCATCATCCTCATCCTCGTCCGATCCGGATGTTGAAATAGACAACATTGCCTGGCAAACCCATCATAGCCTGCCCAGCACATACGGCCTCCACAAAGCACAGAGCAGCAGCGCAAACTACCCAAGGACGAAAGACGGAGCACAGGACAAGGACCATAGAGAGACCACCGTGCAAAACTCTGAGCTCTCCCAGGGCCCAACGGCTGCCAAGAGAAACGATCTCTCGTCCATCCCTAAGAGGCCCGGGGCTGGGAGGCAGCCAGCTGAGTCTAGCAGCCACCACACCTTCAAAGACAGGCTGGCCGCACTGGGCAAGCTGAGGAGCTCCGAGGATTTACAAGTCAGCGTTGTTCTACCAGCAGACAAGCCAAAAAACACAGAGTGCAGCGAGAACCCATCAGTCACAGCCTATAGCGATGAGAGAAGCAAGACGACGGAGAGGCCTGTTGTAGATCATCAATTAGAGGAGCAAAGACACTCGAGATATACTGACTCTCTGGATGGAAAGCCTAAAGGTAATGTTGGCAGCTCTGCATTGAAATTCCCTGGTTCCTGTCATCCACATGAGCCCGGGGCCAAGTCTCTGCCATCTGGTCCTGCAGTGGCCAAGCCGGAGCTGGACACTCTCTCCTCCAGAGTGGGGGTGGCCAAGACAGAGAGCACTAAAGGTAAACTTGGCCTACCTTCCCCCAGCACCGACACCCCTCAGGTTTTACGCAACAATATGAAATGCCCTGGGTCTTTAAACCTCTTTTACAATGGTAAACCTTCTCCCAGCCCTTATACCAACAGCCCCAACAAAGTCCCCCCTAAATCCCCCTCCAAGCCCTGCCAGACACCTTCTGTCAGCAGAGGGGGGAAACCCACGGAGGCGCCACGGTACTCGTCCAAATCAGAGGACAGGAGCAAGCTTCGAGCGAACGCGAGGAGAAACCCAGCCAACGGAGACAGCCTTCCCCCTCCTCCCCCGAGACCGACCGACACACAGGAGGAAAAGAGACACTCTGCCCCTGTCCCTGTCCCTGTCCCTGTCTCCGTTCTACAGTCGGCCATTGAACAGAAAGTGATGAAGGGCATAGAGGAGAACATGCTGAAGCTGCAGGAGCAGGACAGAGGACAGGTCACAGAGGTCAAACAGAAAGCGTCCAACGGCATCGCCAGCTGGTTCGGCCTGAAGAAAAGCAAGCTGCCGGCACTGAGCCGCAAACCAGACACAGCGAAGGTCAAGGACGAGAAGAGAGAGTGGAAGCTTAATATACCCTCTGTTGGGAAGGACTCCAAGATGGCTGCCAAGTGCAAAGAGGGGGTGGAGAGCCTCAATATCTCCTCCTTGATGGAGAAGGCAGAGAGTCTGAGGCGGGCGCTGGAGGAGGAGAGGCTCTTCGTGGAGAGATCAGGCAGGGGCCACTCCTGTGAGGTGGTGATGGACCCGAGTCAGGGACAGTTGGCCGTCATGTACAGGGGAGCACGTTCAGACAACTTCATGCAGCAGCTTCTGAACAGGTAGAAATAGTAATGTGATACATTTGTGACAGGGTTTGGTTAAAAAGTCCTCAAGTAGGGCATGGTCATTTTTCCAGTTTATGAAAGTGATTGTAAGCTTTAAAATGATGTGTCATACATTAAAATCTGAAAATAGTTGAAGCAGATTGCTTATTTGATGCTTATTTGAATGTTGGTCCACCTCAAACTAAATAGCAGAGAAACACGCTCTGAATCAAAGCACAGGCAAAACAGCTGCTAATAGCTAGCGCTGAAAAGGAACATCGCTACGAACATCTCACTGCATGTTTAGCATTTATATATAACATTCTGATAGAACATGAACAAGCTAAAAACATATAACTACACATAATTAGATGATCACACAGTCCTTGCTTTTGAACACATCTTAAAGCGTAACTTTGTTTACAAGCCATGAATCACTTACCAGTAGCCTACGGCAGACGAGACAGAGAAGTAGAGGTATTTTAGTGATCCTAAAACTGTTGTTTGTTATATATCGAGTGGGTTCGTCAACCCTTTTTTAAGGAGCTTTTTGCTCATTTGCACGACTTGAGAATTGCCAGACATGCGGTCCTTTTCACCAGACCATGTCACAATTTATTTTGCGCTTTTCTAGAACCCATACTCACTTACACAGATACATGAATAGATAGATATACAAACACAAGTGAATAATAGATACTGGGTTTCTATGGCTAGTTAAAGGGGTCGTTTGTCATTTTTCGTCTCTGTTCAAAACGGCACTTGTTTGTAAACTGAAAGGGTGGGTCTTGGGTGATGTCACCATTTGTTTTTTTGTACTGGACTTTGGCCTAATTTTGTAATCTTTAGTTTGCCACTGTGGAAATGAGAAGTTACTGATTGCAGCGTTATTAGTTTAACTGAGTGTTTTGATTGTGCCCAGGGTGGATGGTCAGGACGGCAGCATCATTGTTCCCCAGCGACGGCTCTCCTTCGACTGTAAGACCTCCAGACCCATGTTCGGTCAGCAGATCGAAGGCCTCATCAGCCACACCACCGCCAGAGAGGGCCACATCACCAGCAGGGACGACATGGACAAGGTACAGTATAGCTGAGTTACCACCTGTACTTTCACTTTATGTAACAAGATGTTTGTGTACTGTTATTCTATTATGGGATGGATGTACAGTATTTGTGATCAGGCAATGCCTTTCTTAATTAGACGAAGTTGTATTGAATTGAATTACATTGAATTTAATGTATAGCATTATTGTGAAAATGTGCATAATGAGAACTGTTTGTTGTTGTTTGTTTTCCCCAGGGGTCAGATATGATCAGCAAAGTTACTTCAGACGAGAATTTAGCTGACTCAGTTCATTCTCAGCACTTTGCAGGTAAGAAAACGTTCTGCTTCTAATGTTCCGTGCTTTGTGAAGAAGTAAACAATCTAGATCTCAGATGTAATGTTAATGTAAAAATGTTAAGAAGGGGAGGTTTGGAATTTTGATACTTGCTCATAAGACATCAGAACAAACTGATTAACAGGGAAACAAAAAGGGTTTATCAAATGTAATGTGTTTCCTTTTCTTCGTCCTCCTCTTTTCTGTCCTCTCCTCCTCTCCTCCTCTCCTCCCAGGCTCGGGGGCCTCCACCTACACCCTAGACAGTGGCATCGGTACCTTCCCTCTGCCTGACTACAGTGGTGGTGCAGCGGGTAGGAGCCTGTCCAAAATGAGGGCTGGAGGAGAGAACCAGGCCTCAGGTTCCCCAGGGAAGGCAGGGCGGAGGTCTAGGACCCTGGACAGAGAGATGACTTCCCTGGAGGAGTGTTACCAGCCACACAGAGAGCTGGTTCCCCCAGGCCTCTACGGCTCTGCCGCGCAGGGGAAGACATCCATACAGACAGCAGGAGTCATTCATGAAGGTACTGACTGACACTACTGGTCTTGCCAGTTTGTAAGATGATAGTACAGTAGAAAACGTCCACTCAAGTGACAGTAGTGTTAGTGACAGTAATATTATCTGTCATGTTCTGTGTCATGAGCAAGAAAATGTTTGTTAAATCAAATGTTTTTTATTGAGCCAAAAAAGAACAAACAATCGTATACATACAGTACGCTCATTTTCATTTATATAAAAAAGTTATTAAAATGATTTTCACATATCTGCACATACACACAACAGACGATACAAAAAATATAGCATTGTATCTTAAGATTTGGAACAGTATCGAAAACGATAAGTAAGTACGTATCTTCACATGTATCTTCACATATATAACAATATATATAACATGTTACAAAAAATACAATATTGTGTTTTGAGATTTGGCACATACAATTATATTTAGGTGTCTTCATATACAGATGATACAAGAAACATAGGATTGCACCTTGAGATTTGGAACAGTATCAAAAAACTAACAAAAAGAGTGAGGAACATTTAAAATAAACAGATAAAAGAGCCCCAGTTCCCTATCTTTATGTAGCCATACTCTTCCCTATTTTCCCACTTCCCTGTCCCCTATCCTTCTCTCACTCATGTATTCACTAAATAAGATTGACCAGTGTAAGTGTATGTTATAACTTAGGAACTTATATGTGTATGGTGTGATATGAGAGGTTACCAGATCACATTATATCGTGGGAGTCTGTCCTTTAATATATATCTTATCCTTTCCAAATGTAATGTACTGTAATGTACTGGTTAGACGTAGCCACATTTTGGAGGTAGGGACTGTTGTTTCTTTGACATAAGTAACCATTTCTTTGCTGTGATTAGGCAGTAAGAGAGGAATTGTTGTTGGGCTGTGGTGAGTTTTCTTAATGCATCAGATACACCAAGAATAATCAATAAAGGATTGGATCTGTCTATCTGACTGACTATCTCCGGAAGATGGATCACTTAGACCCCCACCAATCCGGCTTCAAGGCTGGGCATTCCACTGAGACTGCGCTCCTTGCTGTCACGGAAGCCCTCCACTCTGCCCAAGCTTCCTCCCTCTCCTCTGTTCTCATTCTCCTTGACCTGTCTGCTGCCTTCGACACAGTCAATCACCAGATCCTTCTCTCCATCCTCTCAGAACTGGGCATCTCTGGCACCGCACACTCCTGGTTTTCTTCCTACCTGGCGGGCCGCTCCTACCAGGTGACCTGGAGAGAATCGCTATCTTCTCCACGAACCCTCTCCACTGGAGTTCCCCAGGGTTCCGTCCTAGGGCCCCTACTCTTCTCCCTCTGTCTACACCAAGTCTCTTGGCTCGGTAATCTCTTCACATGGGCTCTCCTACCACAGCTACGCAGACGACACTCAACTCTTCCTGTCCTTCCCCCCGTCTGATGTACACGTGGCAACCCGTATCTCAGCATGTCTCGCTGACATTTCAACTTGGATGGCTGACCACCATCTCAAGCTCAATCTTAACAAGACCGAGCTCCTCTTCATCCCCGGGAAAGCCTGCCCTCTCCAAGACTTCTCCATCACAGTGGAGAACTCTACTGTAACCCCCTCCCTGACAGCCAAGAACCTTGGAGTGATCCTGGATAACCGACTATCCTGTGCGGAGAACATTGCAGCAACGGCTCGCTCCTGCAGATTCCTCCTCTACAACATCAGAAGGATACGACCATTCCTTACCAGAGAGGCAGCGCAACTCTTGACCCAGGCACTGGTCATCTCCCGCCTGGATTACTGCAATGTACTCTTGGCTGGGCTCCCCGCTTCAGCCATTAGACCCCTGCAGCTCATCCAGAATGCTGCTGCCCGGCTGGTATTCAACCTCCCCAAATGTCACCCCTCTCCTTCGCACCCTGCACTGGCTCCCGATAGCAGCTCGCATCAGATTCAAGACCCTGGTGCTTGCATACCAGGCAGCTAAAGGGACAGCCCCTGCCTACCTGAAGGAAATGGTAACCCCCCAAACCCCTGCCCGCTCACTCCGTTCCTCCACCTCGGCTGGCCGACTGGCCCCACCTCCTCTACACAGCAGTCGGGCTGCCCGATTACGTCTCTTCACAACACTGGCTCCCCGCTGGTGGAATGAGCTCCCCACGGCTGTCAGAACGGCAGAGTCACTACCCATCTTCCGTCGTAGACTGAAGACCCATCTCTTCAGGTTACATCTTAACTGCTCCTCCTGAGACATCTTCTGACCCTCACCACTACGTCTCCTAAAGACACCCGCTTTCCCCTCTACTGTGTCCCTAAGAACTTCTATTGCCCCCCTTGTACTGTTTCTCAGTTTCTCCAGTAATAAAAATAAAAAAAATAAAAAAATAGTAGAAGGCGATAATAGGGAGAAGGTTGTTCCTTCTATCAGTGGCCCCGGGCCCGAGCTAGAGTACTCTTCCTGCAACGAATAGTGGACTGCTGATTCACATGCTTAGTATTCAAATGTATTGATTGTAAGTCGCTTTGGAATAAGGCGTCTGCTAAATGCCAAAAATGTAAATGTAAATGATCTGGTTCCAATGGAATATTTAGAATTTCTGAGATGTTGTTGAAGATATCAGTCCAAAAGGATGTAACTTTGGGGCATAATAAAGTTAGCATAATAAAGCTATGAAAGAGAGTTGCCTCTGAGGAATGACATTTATCACACATGGGTGATATGTCTGGATACATGCTGTGTATTTTTACCTTGGACTAATGTAGTCTATATAGTATCTTAAATTGTATGAGACAGTGTCTGGCGTTTTTTGAGCATTGTATTCGACTTTCTTCCCATATGTCATCTGGTATTTGGATGTCCTTTTCCCAGTTGGTCTTGAAACTTTCATCAGTTGGAGATGTTATTGATAGTAGGGTGTCATATAGATTGGAGATGAAATTGTCTTTATATGGTGACGTTTTAAGGCAGTTGTCTAATGTTGAAAGCCTTTCGGTTTCAAATCCTGTTAAATATTTTCGTAAGTAATCTTGTATTTTGTAAATATCTAAAATAGTTGTTGTTTGGGAGATTGAATTTCTTTTGTAGTTGTGCGAAGGTGGCAAATGTACCCCAAGAAAACATTTTTAAGAAATAAAAATGCATGTATGGGTTGAATTTCCTTTTATTTTGAATAATCCTGAGAATAATCCTGAAAATGAATCTTGCAGACCAAGAAACCTATGGAGCACACATGCTCTCCCCCCGCTCAAAGACCTGGACGTTCCCCAACTTGAAGGCGCCTGCAGGACCCGCAGAGGTGTACCTAGCAGTGGAGGAAGAAGTGGAACCAGCTCCATATGGCTCTCCATTCAGAGGGGTGGGTTGAAATCATTATCTCCATATCAAGCATTTTGCAATTACGATATCAGGTGAGGATGGTACAAATCTGTACCATTGCCTTATCCAGCCCCAATATAAACCATTGGAAATGTAAAACAAAGAATATATTGACGATTCGGACTGGACTGTGTTACAATTGTGACCTTTGCTTTATCTGTAACCTTCAACTATTGAAGTCCTCCCTCCTTCTTTTCCGTAGAGTGTGAAGGCCTGCGGTCCCTCTGTGTCCCGGGTCGTTGACCCAGGCAGTGTTCCCGTGCCTGCCCAGGCAGGGCTGAGTCGCCGGGGGAAGAGTCGTGCTCCCAGTGTCCCTGAGATGGGCCGGGAGGCGGGGCTGGAGCTGTTGAGGGAGCGGCCTGAAGAGGCTCTCTCCCCCAGCCGCCCACAGGTCCTAGAGACCCCAGAGTCTCTGAGTGACTCCATGTACGACAGCCTGTCCTCTTGCGGTAGCCAGGGATGACAGCAGGGTCGACATTTTCTGTAGACCTTACTGTGGTGAGGACCAACCCTTATGAAGAATACGAAGAAGGACTGTGCTCTGTTGGTGGTGACCATGAGGACTCTCGTGTTGATGCACTCTCTCACTAGCACTACATTCTGTTGCAAGGTTAACTGGAAAGATGAACCTCTCTCCTCAGGATAATTAAAATATGACGCCAAACTAAAACCCAAAGGATAGTGACTTTTGGAATGGAATGAACATTGCACATACAATTGAACACACTCTGTTAACCCAAAATACTGTAGTTCTTTATAATGATGAACTATGAAATGCATGGACAAGCTAACAACTCTCCCATAACATAGTTCTGAGTCTCCTAGTCTGACTCTGACCCTAATACCAGGTCTATTCTGTTTACTACAGTTCACACAAAAATGTACTGAAAAATATGCTTTCCTTTATATTGAGCTCTTAAAAAATGAATGTTAATGTCTGTGATATTTCACTGTTGAATTCACAAGTTAGTTTTAATGTATAAAATAATTTGTTGATTGTGTTGAGGCTATTTCTCTGTAAATGTCCAGAAAGGTTGTCAAAATATGTCTGTGTTTAAATCATAATACTTTGAAGGTAATATATACCAGCAATAATATCATAAAAAAGAGAAATGGCTACACTATTGTCTTATGAATATGTATTTCTATTATTTATTTATCTTATGCTAAATGAACTGTACATCATTTGCAATTGTCATCTTTTTGTAATCTCTGTGAAAATTCAGTCACCTGGCTAAAGTAGATTATGTTGATCTCTGTATGTCACAATGGCTCTGTTGTCTATTTAGCTGAGGATGTCTGCCAGGATTTCAACTTTCTGATTAAAATTAGAAATTTTGCGTTATAATTCTTGTGTGTTGCATCCTTTCAAAGCCCAAATAAATCCAATAATATAGCTTCTAGCTTCTAGCTTCTATACCATGTAGCTGCACATTAAACATGTTTATCTGCACTGGCTGCATGTCAGGACTGCAAATTAAGAGACTGAACACAAACATTGTTCCGTTGATCACTTTCAACAATTTTATTTGGACAAATGTATCAAATGATTAGTTTATCCTTATTACACCAGTAAAATAAACTCTTTTCACAGTATACAGATGTTCCAAAATGAAGGGAAGTATCAACATCATTTGGCAAATGTTGATCAATATACAAATACAGGTCCTATGGAAAATACCTCAAATAAATGTACAGATGGTGTGGGTTTCACAGAATGGGAGTGGCCTTCAATTTCTGAACACATAGGCTGGTGTCTTCTTCGGGTTGTGTAAGGAAACGAGAGCAGGTAATGGTGACCAGTACTCATAGTGCTCAAGTCCAACAATCTAACCATAAAGTGCACTTGGAAATCTTCTATGGGGTCATGGGAGGTCAGATGCGTCACCAAATCAGTATCAAGAGACTGTTTTACATGGTTCTTTTCAAAACAATTGACCATAACAATCTTGCTTTTAGAATGTTTGTCAATGCCACATCTGTAAGAGTAAATAATAACAAAAGGAAAATCTTAAAGGGAAGTTGTGATAATGACATAACAGGCCAAGTTATCTGTACACACTCTTCATTAAAGAAATATTTGACTAACATAGTAGACAATTAATCAAAATATTATAACTTAAAATAAAACAAAATTATTAATCTCAAAATTGCAGATAACCTGCCAAAGAATCCTAATGTATTAGTCTTTCACTATGGCACAAACATTATTTGGAGAATACGGGCGAACCTCTTAGTACAACACCTCCCCCTAGAGGCAAAGCATCATCACTGCAGCATCAGTCTACCACACAATCTTACAATATCAACCGTTTTGCTAACCAAATCAGATCAATTAAATGAAAATAAAGACTGTATAGCAGTTAACCTTTTAAGAAACAATTACAAAAAATGACAGCACCAACAGCATTGCAGATACTGTGCATCATCACAGATTGTTTTTTAATTTGAAACGTCACATTTCTTCCATCTACTTCTTTTCTCTCTTCTTGTCCTGAAAATATAGAAGAACATAATGGAGAGTTACATCATAATTGTAAAGTTAGATGACTCTTCCCTCTTTGGGGGAGTCCCTTCTAAAAGTGAGACTTCACTTCTTCAACTGAGCTTTGTCATACAACATCATTCAACAGACGGAGAGCCATATTGTTGAGGGTAAAAAGAAAAAGATAATTCAATACTATTACATAAAGCCAGACATTACCTTGTCATTCATGGCAAGAATAATCATGAGTTTCCTGAAGATGGTCACAAAGTCAAGGAACAGGTCCACGCAGTGCCTTTAAAATACAGAAAAATATTTGCTTCATTGAATGACAATTATTTTTCATTCAAATGCATTAGCAAGAGATAAGCAACAGCTTAGCACAGGGGTCGGCAATAGGCGGCCCGTGGGCCATTGCTGGCCCGTCACCAATAATATTTGGCCCAGCAGATTATTTTGAGAATCCACTTTTTTTTTTTTTTTTTTTTTAAATAATAATATCGGACCGACAGTCCCACATATAGCGCCTATAATGTCCGAATAGAGAATCGAACTCCACCTGAATAATGCTTATTGTACTTTTATCCATGTTGAGAGTGAATGACACAGGGACAGACAATCAGGCAGCAAGGTGCACCGAAGCGCACTGACGCTGAACCCCTCAGAGTGAATCATAAGCAGGTGGACAACGCGTCACGGTGCTGAAATAGCCGACATACCGTGTGTGGTTTGAACAAAATAACACGAGCTCAGTAAGCCATTCAAACGTAATGTTTACGTATATGTGACTGCAACACACATATGAACAGTAACAACGCAAATTCTGTTTAATTTTCTGAAAAACATTGAAAACAAAATCGGCGCAAACAAAAAGCATCTCCCATCGGTCAGTATTTGCTTGATATCTGGTGATATTGACGTCACTTTAATCCGCAGGCAGTTTATTTGTATGTTTATGCGTCCATCGATTCCTCTCGTGCGTCTTTATCGCATTCATTGACGAAAAGGACGACTCGCATGTATAGAAAGGGAACATTGTGAGCACGGAAAATGTCTCTCACAACGGCTTTGCATTGATGAAACCAGGTAGGATGGACATATAGTTCGCTGTCCATTCCTCTTTAAATGCCACCGTCAACTTTCCTCTTTAGACCTTTGGAGAGTGACATTATGTTTCTCTTGCTAGCATGTTAAATGTTTGGCTAACTTCACCCGGCACGCAAACAACCAATCCAATAATAATAATGTGACCTTGTCTGGGAGGAGGGGGGAATAATTATCAGAATGAAACTATGTTACATAATTATTAGAATAAGTTAGGCTACGCTACATCGTCAGTCCACACATTTATTATTCAAAAATATGGAAAAGTGTGAAACTACGTTTCAACGTTGTTGAGAATCACAACACAAACTCGCTAGTCAAGCCAAAATACTGCAACATAATGGATTGGACAGCTACCTAGTTAACTAGAACACTACTTTACATTGTTAGCAGGTTCACAAAACAAGCTGTTAGTTGACTAGCGATGTGTACAGTCGAAAGAAAAGTCAAAGCATTAGAACGTGTCACATTTTTAAACAATCAATTACTTAAATTAGCCTTTGATTATGTTCGGGCCCGCCATCTAGTGGCTCAAAAAAAATGTGGCCCGAGGCCAAACCTAATTGCCGACCCCTGGCTTAGCATTTTGACTATGCAAAGCCTCACCAGATGTAGTCCTTGTCTCCATTCTCTGCTTTCTCGATGATGAGCTGGGTGTCGAACAGAACAAATCCACACATGATGACAAGCCCAAGGTACATGTGAGCCTGTTGGTGAAGAGAAGAAAGACATTAGACCGGTGTAATAAGGCATAGCACCTACACAGAGACATTAAACACCTTCCAACTCATGTATGGAGTTAGTTCACCATCATCAAGATGTTTTGCTGACCTTGAAAAGCATCACGGATCCAAAGAACATGTTAACCACGGACACCAGGAACAAGATGGACAACCCAGACATCAGAGTCCCTGAGATGACAAAGGAAAACATATTGAATGATTGTATGCTTCACTACAGCTTAGATACAGTAACATAACCAATAAAGAGGTCACGTTGGCAATTTGATGTCCTGAATTGTGTCAGACTTGGGGCAAATGCACATTTTAATATTTTGCATGCTTGATTTCTTTTGATTTCTTCACAATGGAAGCACTGGAATAGTCTCAAAAGAGAGTTAGAAAGGCCAGCTAGCAATCAGAAGGTTGCTGGTTCGATCCCCGCCTTAGGAGGGAGCTGGTGACTGAAGGGTTGCCACTACCACTACCTACCACTGCCGATGTGCCATTGAGCAAGACACTTAACCCCTAATTGCTCCAGAGGCGCTGACTATGGCTGACCCTGTGCCTAGAGCAAGAAATACATTTCGTTGTACTCTGTGCAATGACAAAAAACAACAAAATGTCGTTGTTTGGTACCTGTACTATAGCAATGACAATAAAGACCATTCATTCATTCAAAAGGTTGAATCTAATCTGAAACAAGCACTCCTCAAGTATTTGATTTGGCTCTGAACTGTGTACACAGTACAGGGTGATATGTGTACCTCCCAAGAAGAGGTAGCTCCTGCGCTGGGCATAGAGGGCACTGAGAGTGAAGCAGAGGAAGATGATGGAGGTGCTGAGGAAGGCTGTCACAATGATGCTGGGGAGACACCAGAGCACAAGCAACACTGTTATAAGACAAAAGTCCTTTTTCATTCTGAATAGATTTCATGTACTGTATCCTTTGATCTATGTTAGAGTATATAAAGCACGGTTTCATTGTTCAACAGTGTTCAGTAACACATAAATACTCTACCTTGGATTAATGGCGATGACAAAGTCCATAGCAGGCCCGAGACCAACACCTGGTGGAGAGACGAATGGTTACATTAGGAGGTACAGAGAAGTCAGTCTCACTTCACCAAGTTATTGTCATTTTAGACAAGAGGAAGCATAACATTGCTGTCCAACGCCCTGAGCAGTTTACCTGTGAAGAAAGCAAACCCAGAGAGGATAGCCAGTCTCTTCTTCTCTGTCTCGGAGTTGTGTGGTGTCATCGCCAACCAAGCCATCATGCCCAGGGAGCCCAGAAGAGACAGCAAACCCCCCTGTGGGATTGACAGAAAAATAAAATATAATTGGTTTGTCAAAGTGTTACCATCGACTAACTCTGTTTGTCACTGCATAACCCATGTCCAACCAGCGAGGCAGAATGGAATGTTATGGTGCCTAATGCTTACTTGAAACAGGCGAGTCACAACATGGACATAGGAACCTGCTGCAGCCACAAACATGCACACTGCCAGACTGGAGTACACATTCTTCAGGTGCAACTTGGTAGAGTGTGAGCTGGAGAAAAAAAATATAAGGTCAACCATGTGAGAAAACAACTTTAAGGGGTATGTACAACCTGCATTGTGCAGTAGGATTGGAATGTACATCATTTGCATTCTGTGAACACAGCAAGATAACATTTACACAGTCAAATGCAAAACCCCTGTAGTCTTCTTTACTGCAGGCAAGAATCAGAACAATAACAATATAACACATGACAAACTGCTTACGAACATTTGGGAGAACTTGAGGAGGGCATCCAAATTGATGCTGCGGTCAAACACGTTCATGTTGAGTGAGATGTTGAGATCTTCACAGATCTTGTGGTCTAAAAAACAGGTGATGATGAATACATTATTGAGGATTCAATCAATGGAAGAAATGTAATATCAGTAAGACAGGTACACACATACCTAACAACCTCATAGAGGTTTTCTGAGTAAGTAAGACGAGCCTATTCCAACTCTACCTTTATTAAAACCGCTGATTGTTGGTCATGAAAGAGAAGTCAAAGTGAGAAGAACAAAGTGGGCGTTGACTCCATTTGAATCAGATATCAGGAACAGGCTTCCTTCCAAATCTTCAAATTAGGATATGGTTAAACGGGGATGACATGACACTAAAATTACATTCACGACGTCTAACTGGTGAATGTATCTAGTTGCACTGCAAGCTGGCCAGTTGTGGCTCGGTGAGCCGGGCTGCCGAACTAGTATACAACTTTAAAAGTGAAAGCCTTGCCTTGGCAAGATGGCTTACAATAACACAACATAAACACGCGGATCTTAGTAAGATTCTTAACCTTACCAACTAGCTCCTACTACTAAACATCGAGAACTATCGGGTTGGTCCTTTAAGGGCATTTCTAGTAAGTGTTTGTAGTTTAGGTCCAGGCTAGTAAGTTGCCAGACAGGCGAGATTGATTTGACAGCTGGCTAGCTTGGCTAAACGGCTACGGGAACGTCGTTCGCCGAGTTCATTTGTAAACAGATTAGTAAACAGATGTGTATGACAAACAAAGCGAGATGCAAAGTATATAGTTACCACAAACGAACTGCTATTGCAATTTTTCTTCTGGTCTTTCCCCAAAAAACGTTTCGGTTCTCTTCCTGCTTCACCACTTTGTTGTTTGCAAACTGTACGTGTCATTTAGTGGTTGACGACGTAGTGACGTCAGCAAGGCAACGCCTTCAGTGCAAAACAAAAACATACAAATACAAATAAAAATCATTTTGATCTTGCTCCTCCACTGAGAGTTCATTGGTTTATGAGATGTTCAAAAGCATTTTTGCCTATCTACTATCAAATTACACAATCTCTCTTACATAAAGGACACATACACCAGCAGAAAATATAATCAACTTTTATTTCAGCAACTTTTCACAGTTGACTCCAAAATGCATACATTTTGCAATCAATCACGTTACATGTATTTACAAATGAGTAAACTTAGAGTTTGGATTGGAGTTATACAACTGATTTCTGCTTATTTTGGTGGCTACAATACTGAAAGAGCTATTGACTTCAAATCAATATCAACAACCTTTGTTTTTTCATTATTAAGTAAGTAGCCTTGAGAATCAGAATCAGAATCAGAATCAGAATCAGAAGACTTTATTGCCATGACATGTAAACATGTTAGGAATTTGGTTTGGGACAGTGGAGCACGGTTTACAGCAGGACAGGTGCAAGACAGGACAAGACAGTGCAAACCAACATCATAGTGCAAGAGTCATAATTAATATAAATATAAAGTGCAGAGATCAAGTGTTCAAGTGTTCATATCCAGACAGTCCAAAGCTCTCTGGGTGGGGGTGGAGGGAGGGTAGATAGATAGATAGGGGTCAGGTCAGTGGGGGGGGCAGCGGCATTTAGGAGCCGGATGGCTGTGGGGGAAAAGCTGTGTGCATGTCGGGCCTTCACAGTTTTTGTTTTTGTTTTTTTTACCTGCTTGAGGGGAGCGGGGCGAAGAGACCGTGTCCTGGGTGTGCCCATGATCTTCCTGGCCCTCCCCAAAGCCCTACTTTTAAACAGGGCCTCAAGGGGGGGCAAAGGGCAGCCAATCACCCTCTCCGCCGAGCGTATCACCCGCTGCAGCTTGGCCTTGTCCTTGGCCGCTGCAGCGGGGAACCAGATGATGATGGTTCTCGAGCCTAATGGCCCATAGGAGCAGGAGCCTATCTCCTGTTTCCTTAGCATGAGACAGATTGAGGTACAAGTACACCCCCTGGAGATGACGCTGGTATGTCGCAGGGTTTTCATTATTGTAAACATTCATTTGAAATGGTTAAGTGGTCAACATGCACTCAACAAAACAAAACTCAAGCATAATACATACAAAAACTAAGCTTGATTGTACTCATAAAACCACTAATTGAATTTTGCCAACTTGGATCTGAACTTCAGGTCATCCTGGGCAACCCAGCTCGGTCGTTGGGGCCATCCAGGATATCCCTGCGCTCCCTGTCGGATATCTGGGACTTATCAAGCAAAAGGGTTCGTTGTCCCATCACAGACTGCCCCATCATCCTTCCAACTGACTACTAGGCCATGGCCTTGATAGTGCAGGTCACGTGGTCACCAAGGAGGCGGAGCTCCATCCATTTTCAAGTGTCAACTCCTGTTCCCAGTTCCTTGGCCCCAGAAATGTTGTGCCAACTCCACCAGGTCGACTGACAGAATCAAATTACCATTGGACTTAATCTGTACCATCATCAACCAACCTAGCATCATCTACTGTTGGTCTTGGCACCATGTTTTGACGAAAAGATGCCAGGAAGGCAGACGGCACTTTGAAACAAAACCAAGGGTTTGAGTACAAGGTCCAAAAGGGGTGCTATTATGGAGCAGAATGCAGCCTAACTACTGTAATTCATGCTCTTCAGTGCATTAATAAGATGTAAGATGCATGTATATGCATTAACCAATAAGTAAACAAAATAATACAGATTGTAAAAAGAAAAATGTCTATTTAGGTGACTTTTTAATTCAGCATAATGAGTACCACCACCACAACTTGATTTACTACAGAGTATGTCATACTTTCAGCATGGAGGAGTATGCGTGTTTCTGCATAGGCAGCACATACTTTCTCATCCGGATAGGAAAGGCACAGTTGTCACGTCTATGTACAGTTTAAAAACCAACAAGTGCAAGTTTTGTCATTTAGTATTAAAAGAAAAACAGAGTAATAAATGTGTTAGGACCAAATTGTCTAAAAGACACTCTATACTTGTGCTGAGTCGCCTACCATCATGGTTTCCAGTGTGTCTGCATTCAAGTGACCATACAGCAATTCAGGTTGAAGAGTTTGGTCCCAATACTTTTTACTCACTCTTTATACAACTAATCAAACAACACTTGATGTCAATGCATTAATTCAGGTAAACAGGTATTCAGTAAAATCTTGACATAATGATGCTCGGTCACACATTTGAGAGTATATCTGTCATTATTTTAAGCTCTTAAAAATGGCAAGATTCTTGACTTGACTTTTTTTCCCCATTTAGAGTATATAACACTAATGTTTACATAACTATATATCAGGCATAAAGAAAGTATATGAGGATATACTGGATGGTCATACTATGCTGTATACAGTACAGGTAAACAGACATCATGTTGGCATTCTGCATAAGATTATGACCCGTAACATATAGCACAGTGGTTTTTAATCACAGAAGTAGATTGCATAGTGAGAAGAACCATGTTAACCTAATAAATTCAAAGGAAAACTGTTAAAAACATTACAATGAGAATTCTTACAAAAACACATGTCTAAAATAAAGATTTGCTGATGTAATTATTTGTTCTTTTTTTCGTTAAGGCACAATGATACAGTAATGTCCTGAGTCATGTCAGGCCAGCCAGGCTTCTTTGGCAACAATAACCTCTTTATTCATATTCACTGGAGTGATTGTAGGCTGTGACCATAGAGATAGAACAGAGCAGATCAATCTCTATGGTTCTTACTCAGAGCTGTCAGACAGACAGTGGTAGACAGTAATGTCCCAGAGAGACCTCCAGGTTCAGAGAGTCCTCAGATTGCTTTTCTTGCCTTCATCAGACACCACATGTGTCTTTGTGTGTGACCATGTTCTGGGCTAGGTGTGTGTGTATGTGTGTGTGTGGGGGGGGGGGGGTGCAGGGAGAGAGCAGGGTCCAGGTTTCCCTGTCGTGGGTCACGGAGCGCGTAGCTGGTCCAGCCTAGCATAGACGTCCTCGGCCTGACTCAGATCCTCAAACACGGGCAGCAGGTTGAGCAGCTCTGCATCCTCCACATCATCAAACCAGGACACCACAGGAACCTGAGGAAACGACACGACAACCACTTACTCTCTTACTAAGGCTTAGCACTCACTGTATAACATACATAACAATCTGTAGATTCTATACATAGTATGTGCATGTAGATGTATAACAGTGCTATTAGACAGTAGTGATCGTAATCACATTCAGCATAAAACATGACCAAAAGTATAATCACGGTAGCAATCATTTTTGAATCCTCAATTCACAAGAGGAATGAAAACTCACAGCGTTCTCTGGGTGAAAGATGTAAGAGGCAGGAGAGTTGTCCAGGATCAGGGTCTTGTGGAGCTCACGGCCCAGTCTGCTCAGGTCTTTGACGTAGCAGCCCTGATGGTAAACACAGGATTCCCGGAACAACCGGGTCCGGAAGATCCCGCACTGATCCAACAGGTCTGTCACTGGATCTGCGTACTAACGGAGGCCATGGAAGAGGGAGGAGGACAGGGATAAGGGAATCGAGGAGAAGGCGAAGGGGCAAGAGCAGAGGGGGAGGTGGAGAGGATTTTGGATTTGGTCTAAGGTCAGCACCAACACAGCCAAGGTACTAATAACTAGGTATACACTCACTGTAACACTTTATTAGGAACACCTGTACACCATCTCATTCATTCAGGTGGTGTCATGGTGTGGGGAATGTTTTCTTGGAACACTTTGGGCCTGTTAATACCAATCAATCATGTCCTGAATGCCACAGCCTATTTGAGTATTGTTGCTGACCATGTGTATCCCTTCATGGCCACAATCCACCCATCTTCTAATGGCTACTTCCAGCATGATAACGCATTATGTCACAAAGCAAAAGTCGTCTCAAACTGGTTTCATGGACATGGCAAAGATCACCGGATCTGAATCCAATAAAACGCCTTTGGGATGTGGTAGATCGGGAGATTCACAGCATGAAAGTGCACCTGAGAAATCTGCACGAATTGCGTGATGCAATCATGTCATCATGGACCGGAATCTCGAAGGAATGTTTCCAACGTCTTGTGGAATGCCACAAAGAATTGAGCCTGAGAGCAAAGGGAGGCCCTACCCAGTATTAGTATAGTGTTCCTAATAAAGTGTTTCGTGAGTGTATATACACACACACACATACATGCGCACATGAAGCAGGTTGACAGTGACTACTGTTGGGGATAGAGACTATAGTTGGAGGGGGGGGGGAGGGATTCAGACTTTAAATGAGCTTTTCATGAATTGTCTAGAAAAAACATACAAATAAAGACAATGTGATGACAGACATAGTTTTATTAAAGGCTTTACTCCAGGTTACCTTGGCGAGACTGGCAGTGAAAAGCACACACTCAAACAGCTCTCCCATTCGCCGCAGGAACTCGTCCACGTACGGCCTCTTCAGCACATACACCTGGAAACAAACCGCCTAGTGTCAACATGTTTCATCTGAAAGACGACATTCACTCCTCCTCCTAAGTCCTACTTGTTTACTCCACATGACAGGGGGCTTGTTACTATGTCCGTCTCAGCTGCTAGCGGCCGGTTCCTGAAACAAGTAATCAAGAACAGGCCGTGCAGGTGTTAACCAGCCTATCCTGGATTACTTGAACCAGGCAGAGGCCTATGAAGAAGAGCCCCTGAAAGCACACAGAATCACATCCGGCAGTTAAAGTGCATTATCTTCCTGTATGAAGAGAGTACAATAAAACTCTTATAAATTATTACGTCTGGTGCATTGCGCTGAAATGGTAAGCAATTTCTGTTCCACTTATTCTCAAATTTAAATATTGCATTACTAATTCAAGGCCAGCAGACTAAAGATGCATTGACGCGTTTCCTGGTCAATGCTTACACTTCCTTTTACTGTGCAATTTTACTTTTGTCCAGTAGAGGGCCCTTTATGCCCATAACAAACCTTGAAGACCCATCCCATTTCAGTTCAGCAAACCCTGTGAACTCTTCAGCGTAAATACCAACCTATTCTCATCCACAACCACACATGCACACTCACTCACTCCCTTGCGCACCCACACAAACGCATGCACAGGCACACATGCACACACACACACGCACAGTTTTAAGAGATATTACCTGGTGTGTGGTCCCCTCAATCTCCACAGGCACAATGAAATCTGCATTACTAATAGGCTGTGGAGAGAACGGTTAACAATGTTCATTCACATGCAATTACATAACATAAAAACACTAGGAACTACACTATTAACCCTTCCATAAACATATATTATATATATATATATACAAAAACAAAGTACTATTAACTTGATGGGATTTCCTCTAATAGCTCTGATAAATGAATACCCATACAGTGTCGTGAGTGGAATAGCGGTACTTTACCTTGAAGGAGCTATGCACTAACGTCTCATCCAGGTCTATGACCACGCATATCTTCCCCTGGTCCTCAGCTGTCACCTCGGGCAGCAGACTGGGCCCTGAGAACTGTGGTAGTGGAGACAGGAGTACAGGGTCACTACTCACCTTTTTACTTTTCCTACTGCTTCATCAATAGAACTACAGTGCCCCAGTCTACATGCACTGACAATGCCATTTCTGGATAATATCTGCTAATCAGCATTTCCAAAATCTGTACAGGCAAGTACAGGTAACTATGATTGTGATATTTCTTGTTACAATTCCTGAATTCCGCAATTCATCACCTACAGTTGGGTAGTTGACAGCAAATTACCTTTAGCTGACACTTAAATGTTTAAAAATCTGATTATGAAAGGGTTTTAAACTAGGAAAGGAAACTAGGACAGGAATACAGTGACTTACAGTGAACAACAACGCCAACGTGTTCTTTGATGATATATACATGTATTGCTAGTGCAGCAATCCAGAGTATAAAACACCGCCATAGGCTCAGTGGTTCAATTAGATTCACTTCAGATTCAGACAGACAATAGCCAGCCAGGCTTCCCAGATGCAGCTTCCTGATTGTTCCAGTGGCTGGAGGACACTTGGTGGTGGGAACAAACATGGCATCTCATTAAGGTGCTAGCTTACACGGACGGCTCTATAGATCCAAACACCAACTGACACATTCACTATGCTAGCCAGTAGCTAACAGCTTTTAATGTCTCTCTCCATATCAGCCGTACCAGGCCCATCTATTCTCTGTAGATTGTCTACACCTATCTGCTTACTATTGAACGACTCTGTATAAGGCCTGTTAGCAGTTAACTCTCTTGGTGTTGTAGCTAGTGGCCATTTTATAAGTGGTAGGTCGTGAGTTCGATACCCACTTAGGGCAAGCGACTCTATCCCGCTGTTCGCTCCATAATATTGTAGGTCGCTCTGCTTTCTTTATCATCTAAGGAGATCAAAATGGAACAATGAAGTATTTTGTACCCACGAACAGTCATAGTTTTAGCGTAAGATGTTCCCAACAGGTGCAGTAGTAATTGTTTCATCATTACGCGGTTACAACCTCAAGAGAGAGACTACGGGGCTATAATCCACACATTTTCAAAGGGGAAATGTTTTTTCCCCAGATGGGAAGGCTATCTAATCTACGGTGTACTTTACAGCTTATGTAGAGAAAATGCTCTTCCTGCAATTGTGCTGGAGTAGTTAAACACGTGACGAGGAAGCACCAGTTGTAAAATAGCAAGCTGGACATAAGAACTACAGTTGTTAGAGGTTGGCAAGGCTTTGATAAACAGATTAGATTGTAGGGTACATGAACTCATATTCTCCAATGAAATTCAAACATGCAAACAACAAAATCTTTGGGGAAAACCATTTCTTTTGAGGGTTTTGTTTTAGTGGTTAAAATCCTAGCACAACTAAATTCTAAACTTTATTTTATACATTACTTTGCAGATTTGGTTGAAATACAGTAAAAACCACCCTTCGTAGGATACATGTTCAACAATAGTGCTTAGATGCTGAGAAGAATAAATTATGTTACCTTGACAACTGTCCCATTGTCCTGTGGCTCCAGCAAGGCATCTTGGGAAGGTTGTAGCGGTTTGGGGCCATCCTGAGCTCGGAGGCAACAGAATAGTGCTTTGAAGATGTTACAGCTCCTGGGCTGTTTCAGGGAAGAAGACCTGCTCACCTGCCCTGTTGGGGGAACAAAGGGAAAACAACTTTTTAATGCAAAACGTACCTATAGTATAGGACACACAGCCAAGTCCTTAGCTCCCCAAAATGCTATTATGCAACCATACATGACGCAGAGGTCCTTCCATATGAAATGCTCACATTGTAATGAACTGCAATGAAGCCTCTTAGGAAGGCAGGTAGGCAAAGGGATGAGGCCAGGGAATCGCTACATTTATCAAAACATTCCTTTGAAAGAAATGTTAACCATTTGCTTTGAAAGACATCAGTTATTGCATGGCACACGTGTAGAATGATCTCCCTGGTAAAGGCATCCCTCTTCATGGATATGGCATCGCCTGAGCCTGCATACGAAATCTGTTTTTAATGAGGCTGCTGGAAATGGCTGGTACACGTTATATAATCTCAGAGGGCGGGAAAACCCACACTTTTCAGCAGCAGCAGTACCTTAAGCAGCAAAAAACACAGACAGAAAACATTCCAACCATTTCACTCCCTGACCTCTGAGCTTGAGCAAGGCAGTGCAGTCACACCTCAGTTCTCCACGCAATCCTTTGATCAGTCACTTTAAGCTTCCGCCTCTGAGAGGTGTATCTATTAAGATAGCATCTATTTCTTAGTATAGGCTAGGCTAGGCTTAGCTATGTCACTGCTAATGTAGGCATGTATGCTACATGCAAATGCTGGCAGACTCTAATATACTACACATGGATGACTGGTGCATATGACTGTTAACCATTAGAGGGAGTCCAATAATTGTTAAATCAAGTTGTTCAGTTTAAGATCTGAATCAATTCAACATGTTGATCATGTAATACTGCAAAGTGCTTCTGGGTTCAGATGAACTCAATAACTCCACCTCCCGTCTTCCTGTCTACTTTCATCTTCTTTGGAGAGCTTCTGCAGCCACTAGTCTGATCTTAATAATCACAGTGTAAAAGACAATGGACACTGCTGGACCCTTGTGTGGCCATTCAGCAAATGTACAAAAAATAGACAGCCTCTCCCTGGACGACAGGAAACTGAGGACAAGGGAATGGTTTGCTGGGATAAAAACAGATTCAACTTTTCTCCGCAACCCGTAGAAAATGGATTGTTGGAAATAAATTGCAATAGGACCAATAACTGGGGTGCATAAACAAAGATAATTGATAATGTTACATAACATGCCAGTGGCAAAGAGGGGAAATCAACATGAGAGAATAGGACTCCCAAATCTATTTTACAGAGTTGGGAAGGAAAGCCACCATACTAAAATTAATAAAAAACACAATAGTCTAATTATCTTTTAATTGTTTTTTCTTTTCTGCTGGCAGTTCAAACCCTCTCTTTTTGCCTTGAGCAACAAAAAAAATCAGACGTAGTTCTGTTTATATGATACAGGATGCTCGATGCTTTTAATCTAGGACTTAAAAATGCACCATCGAGCGATCCCCTTTAATTCAAACATGAGTGCCAAAAGCACGCAAACAACGAATCTTTGAAACCGCGCTTACAATGGGCGGCAGAAGGAGGGCGTGTGCAGAGGGGTGTGTTTGTGCATTCCACTGTCAATACCGCGGCACCTGGCATTTCTACGGTTATGCTTCTCATCTTTCATTCGCGACCGTTTTAGCCAAAATGTTCATCCCAAAGAGAATTACATTTCGCACACCTGCCAATCTTTACATCTTGATGAATGTTCACTGTGATGTTTCGCAACAACAGTGGAACAGTGTAGTACCACGGCCGCGCGCTGATCTGCCCGTGTCTCAACAAAAACAAGACAGCACATAGGCCTACTGTAGGGCGGCCTGGGGCAGATGTGATCATACGTATAGTAGGAGGCTACTGTACGAACGGCGCCATGTAACAGCTGGAAATATGATACACGATAAATACTGGATAATTTGGTTAAGACCACATTTTACCCGCGAAATTACCCATTTGTTAATTGATTTCACCAATCACTGAATGTGAAGTAAGGTAAAAGGACAATAAATGACAGCGCCTCATCATAATTAATAGAAATAGCATTAAACAATATTAAACCGTTGTTGTTTGGCCAAACGCGTGCGTAATAGTGAAGAAATATCGATTAAAAATGTTTATAGTGGCCTCCAAATGTCTATTCGAATAATTTTCCATGGCTTTATTTTTTTCAAGCTGGAATTCGTAATTACGTAAACGACGTGTAAATATTTGAAATAACTAAATAATTTTGCAGTTAAAATGTAATGTGTATGCCTGCAGGTGTTGACATAGGCTATATTTCCAGGAAATATAATATTGTTATTTGCATCAGAGCTTGCATCTTAATCAACGGTAATATTGACACGCAGTGACATGCAGTAGGCCTACTACACTCATTAATGGTAAATCCGATGGAAAAGTGTTTACATACAAAGAGCGTCAAGCGCTCTAGATATCGCGCGCAATAACCACGACGTTATTGAGCTGTCAAATGAACCTACTGGTAACATGTTTACACTACGACTGAAAACATGAATTTGCTACTTCCTTAACCTCCCCAGATATCAAGCGACCATTGACCCATGTTTATTAAACAGAACAAACAATAGGAACCGGGGGGAAAAACCTACCTGTTTTCGGTGGCAATTGAATGTCTTCTTTCTGCACTTGAGTGATGATAGAACTTTCCATCTGACAAGCACAGAACCCTCAAAATCCAATCCGATCCCCACACACAGATAAGCCTTCATTAGGTTATATTGAAAAGTAACTAAATTATTGCCTTGATAACTGTCATCTGCGGCTGTGTTAGAATCTGGATGAGGCTACAATTCATCATCAGTTACAATGTTTCTTTATTCCCCGCTTCTTCTCTTGTCCACATGGGAGGGGCAAGGCACTTGGATGTTTTCGTATTTGCGATTCTCTCTGCTGCTCGTCTCCGTTTACTTTATCGCTGGTACATTTCTGAACGGCCCCTTCCTGTCGCTGTGAAGACCTCACTTTTGCTCCAACAACATGGAGAATCCAGGCGAAAGAAGGAAAACAACCTAGGAAATGGGGCAAGGGGGCGGTTTCAAGTTCCCCTTACTACACATAAACAACCTCGTCAAATAGGCTCTAGCAAGCTAAGAACGAGAACACCGATTAACTAGTCGACCACCATACCCAAAGCCAAAATGATTAGAAATACGATTTTCATTTTAAATGTCAGTTTTGATTTTATTCGGTGCATTGTTTTTCTTCGGCTGGGACTCCATGGGCGCCTTAAAACCGTTGCTTGTTTCGGATTGGGTGTTTGTAAAGTGGGCGTTGCAAAGGCATTCCTCTCTCTTCTCCACGCTCCGCACTGAAACATTCCAGCGCTGGTTTTGACACTAGTCAAGAGGACCAATATGATTTTATGACGGTAATCATTATGAGCTAAGTCAATAAATGAACAACATGTAAAAAAGAATAACAACAATAACTATAACAACAAAAGCGCATTATGTTGTTATTGTTGTTTTCATTATTATTATTTATTATTATTATTATTATTATTATTATTGTTGTTGTTGTTGTTGATGTTACAACAATACAATACTTGTGATGTTAATAACAATCAATAACCAATCTTTTTTTTGTTGATGTATTTATAGTTGGCCTAAATGTCAACCTTTTAGGCCAACTTCTAAATTTGAGATACACGCATTAACAAATAGATAAGATTGTTTACCTAATACATTAATTAAATCAAAATAAATTGTTGTTATAACATTATGTTTATCTTGTTCAGTTCTGGGGGGTATTCCATCAATGTCGCTAAAGGAAAATCCGGGCTTATTTTGATCAATCTTGCAAGAAATAGTCCATCAATAATCCATAAAAAATAGGCCTGGATTTTCCTTTAGTGACGTTGATGGAATACCCCCCAGGCCATTCATTTTGTTGATGCTGTTGCTTTGTTCAAATGTGTAAAACATTTCACATTTCCATTTGGTTTTGTTCTTTCATTGCATATTCTGATTTGTGGTATGACAGGGGGAAAAAGTCCTGGGACTGTTTAGACATACCACAGAGCACCCATACCTCAGAGCACCCATACCCCAGAGCTTACAGAACTGGATTTGCAAAACATCCACAGGTACAACAAAGGCACCACCAGAGAATATTCAAAGCACCTCTATTACAGTTCAGGACAGGCTGAGTAGGTTGATTTGTGAATGCTTGTGGTTTAAGGCAGCTTCATTCAATTTTGCCTGTGAATAAATGTTGTAAGATCATGTATTGACAAAGACAGTGCTCATGAAAAAAAAACACCCACACTCAAGCCAGGAGGCAACAGAGAGACCATGCATGTCAGGGACTAATGGAACAACACTGGAGCTGAGAGAAGTAGTCTGACCCTCCTGTCAGAAACATGGATCCAGATCAAAACTGTGGCCAGTGCCGAACCACAAATCCAAGACATAAACAAAAATGGCACAGTTGTTTACATTCCTGGTCTCAGACATTTTTTGAGCAACACAGATGCAATGTATGTACAATTAGATAAACTGGAGTTGCCTAAAATGTCATGTGGTTTTAAAGTTGATGCTACACTGATTACAAAATCAAACTTGAAATCCTTTCTCTTTGCTTGTTTTCTGCTGTGTCTTCTCTCCTTGTCTATACATTCCTTCAAGCTAAGAGCAGAGAGACATACCCTGCGTCCAAATTCTCCACCCTTTTCCCTGAAATGTGCACTTATGCACTCGCCCACATACGATTGGGGTAAACATGAGTGCTGACACCAATCCCATGCTTTTAAATCCATGTGGGGAAGTACACAAGTGCACACTTCAGGGGAAAATGTGGGTAATTGGGACTCACATACAGTTTGAGAGGGGCAGCTGGTGATGTGGGGGCCCTGTGCCGTTGTGAGATAAATAGAGACACAAGGGCACCGAGGGTATAGAGTTACTTGGAGGGTACCATGTTGCTGTCCTGAACCAAGTCGCCATACTTTTTTCACTATTTCAGACAAATAGTTACAATTCATGTCCAGTGAAGGAAAAGCCAAGGTACATTTATTGGCTTTGAACATTGCATGATGGTTCCATTTTTAGCAATCTTCATCATTTAGCTATACAAATATGATTTTTTTATATGTATGTTGACATTGTTCATACAATGGAGTTTATTTCAAAACAAAGAGAGAGATGACGGTATCCTCCAGGATAACACCATAATACTTATTGAGATCTGAATTCCCCAAAACAAACATCATTAGAAGTTGAAGAGAAAAGAAGATGGTAGGAGGGGAAAGCAAACATTCAAAGGGTATGGTCAGTTAAGAAAACGTGTTGCCTCAAAAGGTGTACTGGTGACTAATGATTGACTTTCGATAGCATTATCATTAAGTCAAATGGTTTTGTTGACAATTAAATTATGTTATGTTTTTTTAGTCTGCTTATTTGATAAGTAAATGATGCTATGTCACAACAACACAGCAGCAATCATTGAAGAAAAGGCCTGTTTGAGAAGTAAATATGTCTCTCTAGCTATAGGATCAACATATGCATTTTGTGTAGTAAGCTGATTGAACGTTTCATTGTATTACAACAAAATACATAACATCAAGATTCCAAACAATAGAAGTTCTCCACATGTCATGGTCTTAAATGTGGACTTCATTTCTGGTCATCTGAAGGCAAGTGCATTGGGAGCTCCAGTAGCTTGCCTACTAAAGTCAGCTGCTTACATCATCCTAGTCCAAATATAGACGTTAGCTGCTCCATGGTTAGATAGCTGTCCCCTCCCTCAGATTGAAATGGTCACATTTAACTTTTACTAAGTAAAAGTAGTAGTTATACTTTAGGTAAAGTAGCAGATAATAATATACTTAATATTAAACTTTACTCTAACTCTAAAATTTAAATACTTACTTACTAATACTTACATACTAAAATAATATAATAATATATGAATCATGTAATATATAATAATTAATTCTCTTGACAATGAGCTCTTCTTAATTAGCATTAAAAAGTACTCTGTAGTAATTTGTGTTTCCATTGAAATTCAATCACGCAGTCATATATCAGGCTCAATGAATCTTGCGTAAATTTCACACATCTACATACACACACAATTACTTACAGCAATCTGTCTGCCACATGCATCCATATATGCAGATGATAAAGTAGTATGGCGATTGGCCACATCTGAGCTTTATGTAAGGCTGGGACTTTAGGTCTAGAATCATGTGATTTGCTGGAAGAAGCCCCCCTCCCTCCCTCCTCCCGGCCCTGCCTCTGAGTGGCCTCTGCTAAGGCTATGTTTCCAGGAAAGGGGCCTACTGGACAGGCTGTGAGGCCTACGCAGGGAGAGATTGGCTCATTGAGAAAAACAAAAACAGAGAGGGGAGGTGGGAAGACTCTCCCTTCTTACATAATGCAGGCCTCCATGACCAGAAAAAAAGTTCCCCTCCGCCACAATGCAAAGAAAACCTGTCTGTCCACTCTCAGAGCTACGGCAGTGGCCCTTCAAGTGTTTTCGTCTGAACATCTTACGAAATCTATCAGTTCACTACAGTTTCAGTCTTAAAGCATGTAGATGTAATAACACCAGTGCATACCAGCATAGAAATTCCAACCATTACTAACATACTCTAGGTCTATGAACTTGAGAGGCATTATTGTAGCAACATAATCACCTCTACGATGATTGATATATTTGAGGATGATTAAGCTAAACATGGGACATTTTCTATAAACAATATATTTGTTCAATTTCACAATGTGTTCGAAAATCAAGTCATGTCATGTTTGTTGTTCATCATACGGTAACTGGTAGTCAGGCACCTTCAGAACACTGCTGAGATTCCATCTCCCTGCAGAGTCGACAGTGCCACTCTGTGGCTGAAAAGAACACACAGTGTGTTCATGTAATACTCTAAACTGAAAACAAAAGGCATATATAGGAACAAACCTTACAAACCTTATCTTTCAAGCATGTCATATTTCGCAAATGATGTAAACATGGTAAACTGTCTTGATTTATTTCTATCTTGTCAAAATCTGGCACCAAATCAGCGTTCAATACAAAAGTATAAAATACATAAATTACGACATCAGAAATAATCAGCTAAATTTGATTGGGATTACTTCTCTTGAAGGATAAGATACAATAAATTAACATAAAAACAGAGTAAGTCAAGATAACGCAGTCAACGTTGAACATAGCTACTATACATCTTCAAGTATTATTGTAGTATACTTCTCGACAACGCATTCCCTTCCACAGGTAATGTTGTTCATGAGTCAAACTCTGGGCTCTGCTCAATCAGAACAGTGGTGTCATTCCTTCTCCGGCTGCTGAGGTCTAGACAGGACACCCCCAGAGCTATCAAACACAACCAGGCCTGGGGGAGAGAGAGGGGGAGAGGGGGGCATGAATAACAGGTTCTTAAGAACAGTAGAAATTAGTTGAATTTATAAATGTTTATGAACAGAAAGGTATGCTTAGTAAAACCTATAATCATTATACTACGAGTTGGCATTCCTACACATACAACTGCCCTCATAAATAACTAACAAATGGTTAACTGACTCAGTAGTAAAAGATTGAAACGGTCCTCTTGTTTTTTTTACCATTTAGGACTACTCAATGGTAGCACAGACGAAAATGCATTCAGAGTAAATTCCTGAAAATGACTACATACAATGACATGCAGACAAACTGTTGGTGAATGTTCTTGAATTGACTTGTTCTTTCTGACTTTTGTTGTGTTCAGAATATCACTATCTCTTGGCACTAAACATATTGTGAATTGGGAGTAAAACTTACCAGGTAACCCACAAATCCCAAATATGCTATGCAGAGAAAAGCTGCCAGAACGTACAGCCACACACTGTTAAATGTGGTGACGTAGATCACTACGAAGTACATGTTGATGCAACACACTAACAACACCAGAACGCCTCCACCGATCTTCCACACTCTGAAAAGAAAACGGATAGAATGAAAAAAATCTGTCTGAGGAAAAACATTTCCTACATAAATTTTCTCATCAGCTTTATCTTATGGCTTTTTTACATTATGCACTTGACTTACAATCCATTGGAAAATTCATTCATGAGGGAAGACAAACTGGTGAAAGTGAGGATGGGAATTAGGGCAAACGGCAGCTGTGAGAGAGGGGAAGAGAACGCCATAATGAAAATGTTATATTTTGGTAGACAACGTGTTCTCAGGTATACTATAAACACCAGCTTTAGAATAACTGTATCACCATACTGAATAGCTGTTCAAAAACCCAAGGATAGGGAGTGTCTCAATTCTCCACCTTTTTCCCTAAAGTGTGCACTTCCCCAAGTATATTGAAAAAGAATAGAATTGGTGTAAGAGTCAAGCTTACACCAACCCCATACTTTAAAATCCTTGCGGAGAAGTGCACAAGTGTACACTTCAGAGAAAAGGGTGGATGACTTCCTACTTCCCTCCATCCTACCTACGACCCCTAGTGCTCTCAGACCTGCATACTCTGCAGCACGTTGAGGAAGTCGTTCATGCCTGTCAGGTGTTCTACGTCCTGGAAGATAGCCACCAGCAGGGTCGGGGTGATGGCGATGGAGCGGGTCAAAAATACCCGTGCGAAACGGGACCAGTGCAGGTTCAAAAAGCCCTGGGGGAGGACAACAACATCCCTCTCTGTGACATGCATCGAGCTACAATCACAGCGTTATCTTCTTACAATCGCCATTACGAGCTAAGCCTTTGTTTTTAAAGGACTTGCTTAGATGCATTCATCAAACACAGACACTGTAGTAATTAGTAGTTGGGAGTTCAATAAATCGATTTTAAGGGACGACATTTAATTAAGGTGAGTCCAGTCCAAGGGGATCTCTCCATCCACTTGACTTTGATTGTCCTTGAACTACTCACCTCCATGACGAACTGTCCAGAGTAGGTCCCAGTCATGGTGGAGCTCTGCCCTGCAGCCAGGATCCCCACGGCCCAGATGTAGAGGGCCGCCGGGCCGAAGAAGCAGCCCAGCACCACCCCCTGCCACAGGGATCACATTCATGTCATGTTGGCAACACTCTAGCCTGGTTGACCAACATCTCTTTGTGGGGTTTCATGGTGCGGTTTCAGAGTACCAATGTGACATGGTCTGGTGAAAAGGTCTGTATGTCGACAATTCTCAAGTCGCGCAAATGACCAAACGATGGCTTCTTTAAAAAACCTAAAACCCTAACCCTAACAGTAACCCAACATTTTTTTTTATGTTTATGTTTATGTGTTGAAGAGGCCACTTGATATAACACACAACAGTTTTAGGATCACTAATATAAGTTGTGAATTGGATTAACTCTATCGTCTGCCATAGGCTACTGGGTAAGTGATACATGGCTTGTAAACAAACGTACGTTTTAGGACGTGTTCAAAAGCAAGGACTGTGTGATTATCTAATTATGTTTAGTTAGGTGTTTTTAGCATGCTGATGTTCTATCAGCATGCTGTGATGTGCGTTAGATGTTCATATTCTCTCTATTCAGCCTATTTAGCTGCCAGCTACTAGCAGCTGTTTTGCATGTATTTTGATTCAGAGCGAGTTTCTCCCTTTTCCGTTTGAGGTGTACCAACATTCAAATAATCTTCTTCAACTTTTTCAGATTTCAATGTATGACACATCATTTGAAAGCTTACAATCTTTTGGAAAAAACTGAAAAATTACCTTGCCCTACTTGAGGGCTTTTTCTCCAGACCCTGTCACAAATTACATTGGCACCAGGCTAGGAACACACCTACACCAGGGAAAACCTGAACAGTGGCATTCACTCTCCAGGAGCGAGAAGGACTTACCCCTCTATAGATGTCCACCTGTAGTGTGTCATTGTTCAGGGGGAACATATCTGAATGTGGACTGCCAGTTGCATTACACTGGTCATGCTAGAATGAAGAGTAACAAGAGGTGTCGTAAAAAAAAGCACAGAGTTACTAAATAGGTACAGGGTAACTTCATAAAGCGTGACTCAGTGTCTTTTTAGAAAATTCACACATCAAAGTACAATCCAAATGATTTGTTTCTCCTTAGATAACCTTGGTTTGTCAACAGATATGGTATACGTACCACTTCAATGTTTGTACGTCCATAGAAAGCCTGAGCGAACACAGCGACCACAAACACATTGATGATGAAAGAGAGAAAGAGTGCGAGGGTTGACTCGATGAAGAAGTATTTGTTGGCCTCCCGGACTTCCCTTTTGTTGGACCGATCGACCTCCCGAGACTGAGGGAGACACAGTTTTAAAGACTCATTTACTGAGTTGATTCAACTGTCCATTGACAAATAATCAAGCCTACTCCACCTTTCTGTAAGTATGTGCAGTACCCAAGCGATGAAATTAGATACGGCACAATTACAGTATACATGAATAGAGTATGTATGCTTTGGTTACCCTACCTTGACGAGGGCAGAGTGCAGGTAGATGTTGTGTGGCATAATGACAGCACCAACAATGCCCACAGCCTGTTGTAGCTGAGTCGGACCGCACCCCTCACAGTATGGCAAAAACATTCCCTTCAGGAGCTCCCCCTGGTCCGGACGCACTGTCACATACTGAGAGACACACAAGAAATTATGTACCGGTATACACAAGCACGCACGCACACACTGACACACAGGCCCGCATGAACACACACATACCTTCAAAGAGCACACAACATCCAGTACTGTATAACAACATCACACAGGCAAGGGGAAAGTGTTACAGTGATTCTACATGGTCATGAACCTGAGATCACTCCCTTCACAACCTTGTTCACAAAACAAATCAGGATTTTAAATGATCAAGTAAGATCAGTACATTCAAGTCTTCTGTACCTCATATCCAAAGGTGATGGCCATGACAGCAATAAGCACTGCAAAAAAGGCCTCTAGCTTCCTCAGACCTAAACAAGGAGGAGAGAACCCATTTACCTATTACTCTTTTACAACATAAAGACACAAGCGCGAATTGCTCCAATGGCCAGGAACTCACCATACTTGTCCAAGAAGAGGAAGACAAATGTGTCGATGATGGTGATGAGCACACCCCCCCACAGCGGGATCCTGCACACACAGGAAAACCATAAAGTCATTTAGATGGAACTCATGACCCCTGCAGTTTTGAAGTGAGTGATATTAAACCTGCTTACCTGCCAGAGGAGAGGAGGTTCAATGCGATAGAAGAACCGATCACCTCCTGCATGTCAGAACCAATGATAGCCAGCTCCACCATCAACCACAGGATGATACGAGGCACCTACAGGAAGACCGTATGAAAGGTTTTCAGAAGTCTACCGACATTCTGAGAATCATTTTTGTTCATGTGAATTAGCTAAATAAATCATGGAGAAACCACGCCAATGTTCAAATGTATGTGGCCGTCAGGGTTCGGACCTCAGTCCCCTGCATGCCACAACAACACCTCAGCCCTCCACCTCAACCTACTATTCCAATGCTATAAAATGACAATACAGCAATGGCATACTATTATGGCAATGTTAAGAGATGTGACAGTGTGAGTGACAAAGAGAGAGAGAGAGGGGGGCTGTCTCACAGTGGGGTACTGGCGATGGCAGACTTCAGCCAGGTGCATCCCTGTGACCACGCCCAGTCGAGCTGCCAGCCTCTGCAGCAGCAGGCCGATGATAGTAGCTCCCAGCAGCACCCACAGCAGCTGAGAGGAGAACACAGGTGCAGTCTGTCAATCAATCTCTGGTTGAGACAACTTGTAACTCAACCACTTGTATCATTAGAACCAGAGGTTCTACTATTATGACTATCATGGTTCTAATCAACATGCAGGAACATTTCTAAGAAGTCTACAGGACTAAATGAGATGAAATGAATGACCGATTTCTCTCACTGTGCCTCATATTCCAGGAGAAATGTTACAGGAGAAAGAAGCCATCCAGACCACGCACACAAGCCCTTAACAGTTTTGTGCAAACGTCGTGTCAAAATAGTTTATTGGATTCCGTAGGGAGATTGTAGTTATTCTATTCCATTCCATTCTATTATATTGTACACATATTATGGTTTAGGGTCTATCGGGACTGGAAAAAACGGCGGTGCCCCTTCCTGTACCTTGAACCCTGCTTTAGCACCAGATTGCAGGTCTGACTCAATATTTCCAGGGTCCAGATAGGCAATGCTCATCAGGAACCCAGGTCCTGTGAACGCCCACAGCTTACGAAAACTGAACATTGTCTAAATTAGGGGAGGAATAGGGTTTTACAGACATGCTCAAAACAAACAACAGACAATTTGAAACATACATACCGCTACATACATTGTATAATACAAGGTAATACCGAGGTATAAGACCTAGCCTGATCAGCCCAGATCTGTTAATCTACTACATTTTGTTGTGTCAGTACTTGCACTCTACTTGCAATGACAGTAAAGTTAAATCTAATCTAATCTAATGCTGTCTAGTGAGCCTATAACTACAGATGTTGGCTATACAGCAAAAACAGATCTGGGGCAACCAGGCTATAAAGTACCGTGACTGACTTTATATCCTATGAGAGCCCTTTCCCCACATACTTGGCTGTTATCCTCTGGAATGGGGACCTTCTGGTCAAAATAGGTGCTGGCCACAGTTTCATTCAGACCCTCACGAAATGCAGAGGGGGAGGGATCTCCACTCTGTGTGTGTGTGGTCTGGATGGCTTCTTTCTCCAGTGACATTTCTCCTGGAACATGAAGCACAGTGAGAGTAATCAATCAATCAATCAAATTCAAAGTCAATCAGGTTCAAGCACAAGCAGTTCAACCTTACAGCAACCTTACAGCAACTTCACAGGTTGCAATTTCATTCAGTGTGTAATTTACAACTTTTATTGCACAGTAATGTACTTTAAAAGTACTTTATAGTTCCTGTCGGTGCCAAGTATGAACTCTGTGACAGGGATACTGGCACACTGATTGTAGCACATGACATGTTAATTGTGCCATATTATCCAGTCATAGATTAGTGTTTACAATCTTGAAAACAGGCATTTGAGCCTGTAAGAAACTATTAATAACACCCAACATTAACCAGCCGTTTCAATGGCAATTCGAAACAACACAGATGTCTGTTTGTTTGCATTAAAAAACATTCTTATGATCTCAATAATATACACTTGGAGTGCAGGTTAACGAAGGGATGTTGTTACTCCTCAGTAGCTCTGTGTCTTACCTTCTCCGTGTGCATGATCCTGGTCTGTGGGCACACTGGGGGGTAAGGACGAGATGTGGATATCCTCAGGTAGAGAGTTTCTGTCTGAAAGCACACACACAGTTGTTAATTGTTGTTGTTAACACTATGTTAATTATAGTCTATAGAGGTTACATCATGGAATAGATGTAGGCCTATGTACACTCTGTATGCCTGTAAAAACTATGTACACAAAACTAATCCAAATCCAGCAAAAGTAACTGGGGCATTCTGTAAGCATTCATTACAGCATTGGATGAAAAATGCCACCCACTGAGCAGTTTCTTTAATGAAGTTATCATAAACAATTCAGAGGTCCGCTATAGAGTCACAAGATATCATGGACGATAGATTAGACGTATTCAATATGATTCTACATCATTATACAAAGACTATAATAAAATGTTATTTTTTAACATTGTTGGCTATCAAATCAATAGTGTTAGATCTTGATAGATCTCAAGATGAAGGATAGTCTGAAAGATAGTCTTACTCATCTAATGGAATCTTACCTGCGCTCTGAAAAGAGAACAACTTTGATACACCGAAACGCTTCATCTTCAAAAGTTAAAGAAAAAAAGAAAAAAAGAAAGTGCATTAATGACTCATCATCGACGAAGGAGGTTTGTGCCTGTAAGGCCCAACATCACAGCTATGTTTAATATAATGTCATTATGGTAGAGTTTCCGGATGCAATTCTGGATGCAATTCTGTCCACCATACTCTCCAGTAGAGATGGTAGACAATTCTAAGGTCACCCGTCAAGCGAAACTAGTTGTAGATTGACTCGAGTCAGAGCCATTGGCAGGTGTTGATTTTCCAGGTAAACCGGGAGCAAAGTCACATTCCGATGGCCAGTCTCCATGAAAGCCCCCATATGTCACGTGACTGCCATTATTTATCTGACATTTCTTATTTCCGTGTTCCATTTCTATTTCAAGTTGGTTTCAAGGTGTGTGGTATAAAGGTAACGCACTTATTCGGGGTTACAGAGGGGACTGACGAGAGACAAGTAAGCTATAGGTTACGTTACATTTTAAAACAAATCGTGCTTGACCATTTGGGCGCCTTCTAAAGCAAAAATGGTCATATAATACGATTGGTGGTGAATTGAATGAGTGTCCTGTTCCATACAGCAAGAAGGTCCATAGGTGGCGACAAATAGTGATTTATTGACTCCACTCAAGCGTTCATGACCACGCCGCAGCTGTTATGGAACAGAGAGCAGCAGGGCATCATGCATCACAGTGAGACAGGCAGGTAGATTTGAGATTTTCTGTTGAAGGCATATTAGGCAACTCAATTATGGTACTATGCACCATAATTGTGCCTATGTTTTGTCATGATTATGATTATAATGCAGTTACATTGTTTTAGCGTTGTAATGATGAGCTATAAAATAAATGTAAAAACTCTCTGGCCATAGGTTATTTACCTAATGTAGGCTATTAAGATGAAGCAGAGAAAAATAGCAGGCTAAGCAGTTCGACTAGGAATTAATGAATGATACAATCAATGCATGACCAGCAAATCATTATTATGGTACAAATAGGCTGCAGTAAAGAAAAGAAAAGACACAGGGGGAAACAGTGAATAGCAAGAGATCATCTGATCCCCATCTTTAATCCAATGGTTTACTTGTTATCAAATCTGAATCAGCACACAGCAGCAAACCCTCTGTATTGTGTGGACATGGACATGGCTGTATCACATTGCCAGTGTTCAGATTCACAAAGAGATTTGGTGCAATGAAACCAAATGAATAAAAGTGTTTATTTCGTCAAGCACCATTTTGAATAGAGCAAATTTGATGTGCTTATGTTATATGTGATGAGGCATAAACTCATATACCCATGCAACATTCACTGTGAAATGTACATATATCTTATTGCAGAGAAGATAGGAGTTGTTTGAATATTGATTAATTCATTCTTTTCATATTGTAGCCTATCCCTTGATCCTCTTATTTATTGTTGTTTACAGTCATGGCTGCTGTTCTCATATGATGGTTTGGATGTGGTGTGTGATTTTCTTTTCAGTCTGTAATCAACATTAGTAACAGTATCATCACACACACACACACACACACACACACACACACACACACACACACACACACACACACACACACACACACACACACACACACACCTAGTTGTTTGAAAATGCTTGCTTGTGGCATGTATGTGGAGTCAAAATTATCTCCTCAAATCTTACTTTCCGTATAAAATAAAAAATGAGTAGAAAATGATACAAAAAACAAGAACATCAAATAAAACAAAGAATGTCTTTATGTATCCTGAAATTAGACTGAAAAACGTCTGTCACTGTGGATTGAAGTTGTAAAGCTTGTAAAGTTGGACAATGTGCATGTTTAATATAGTTCGTTTAATGTAGTAAGTCTTTATCAGTTCCTCAATTATTAAAAAAAAAATGTGCATCTGCTTCTTTTGTTCAGAAGAAACTGTGGAAAGATCCTCATGTGTGCTGTTTGTCTGTCGCTGCTCCACACATCTCTTAGCACATTGTAACATCTGCAGGCTTGTCCATGAGTCTCTGTGTATCCTGTGGCCCAGTGCTTCCCCTACCATCGGCTGGATGTCCTAAGTGCCTGTCCAAGAAGAAATCATAGCGAAACACTGCACCATCCACTCTCCGCCCCCAGCCCAGACATGCCAAGTCTTATACTGTAGTGACTCTCATCACCACCTCACGGTTGGCGGTGACGCTAAGGCGGGGGTGGTTGGGCCGCAGCTGGCTCAGAATGTGCAAGATGGTGTAGCCACAGTGGTGGTTCAGAATAGTCCGGAACCTGCGGCTCCGTCGCCCCCGGCTGCTGCCCAGGCTGTGGGTGTTACTGCGAGAGCCCCGGCTCCCGTTCTTATTGGAACTCATCGGGTCTCCCAAGTCCTTTGATTTCTCATAATTTAGTACTTTCCACTGCTGATTGACAGCTTGCCATCGCTTGAATATTCGGTATACAGATGAGCCCTCATGGATGATAAGGCCTGGGCAGAGAGAGATAGTTGGAAAGGGACGAGGAGAGACAGGAGACAGGGTGGATGAGAGCATGAGAGATCCCTTGAGTAACACATTTTTTTTAAGACTCGAAATGAAATAATGTAAGTAATATGTAAGAATCAGTCACACATACAGCAACTATGTAGACAATAGACTATTGTTTGCATAACCACCCTGTGTTCGCTGCACAGTGCAGAAGATCAACACAAACACAGTACCATCTGCTTTCAGTCGGGTCTTACACACATGTACACACACACAAACACCCACAGACACACACACACACACACGCACACATACACACACACACATACACACACACACACACACACACACACACTCACACATGCACACAGACACACACACACACAATGACTGCATTGTGTTCTCACCTATGCAGACTATGTCCATGAAGCCGTACATGCCGTAGCAGATCTGGAAGAGCAGGTCCTGTCGCTGCCACTTGGCAGAGGGGCTGAGGGAGGACCAGACCAGCCAGGAGATGCTGGCGATGAGGAACAGAGAGCCCAGGATGATGGCAGCGATCTGGACCTTCTCGATCACCGTCAGGGAGATGGCCTGCCACTGAGAGGTAAACACATAGGCCAAGAATTAAGGCTACACTCTCAACACTTTGCTGGAGCGGGCAGAGGGACAATGACGCAACAGGAAAAAATGTGCCAGCACAATATGGTCGTTCTCACACCCCACCATCACTCACTGTGTGTGAGTGAGTGTCCAAGATGTGTTCTGGTTCAACGTGGGTGTGAAGTCTAGTGCAGACACTAGTGGAGTAGAGCAGAGCACCGCCCACTTGGATTGCTGTATTGTGCCATTTTTTATTTGCGCGTCTCTATGTGCCCACTGCTTCATCTTCACTCAGTCAAAACGTAAATAGACATTGAGATATTGTGATCGTTGGAGTATATCATGATATTGTTCAGCCAATTGTCTGTAAAAGTGCTTACAATTCCAGATTATGTGCCGTTCCAACTATTCCAATGCCAACTACAAGTGCCATCTCCCATGTTTTTCATGGCAAAGCACCAGCCATACACACTGGAGTCTACTCTCATTTCCTTGCCACCACCGTCAGCAGATCTGTGCTTTACGCTCCGAATGTGCAGGCAGAGCGTGGCAGTGGGCGCGTACTGGGCTGACATCAGAATACGCGCTGGAGCTCCATACGCACATTTGGCGCATAAAGCACAGATCCATGCACAGAGAATAGATGCCCAGGTGCGTAGAGTCTTGAACGCCTATTAGGCGAGATACGCTCACACCTTTTCAAAATGGGAATACCACATTTTGGAAAGTGCACAGCCAGAAGTGCATAAAAGGTGCAGACTGCAAGGAAATCAGAATAGACCCCACTATGCGCTGCAGTTCAGTAATGTAATATCAAATACTATCTTGATGCAGGTATTGCCCAACCCTGATTGATAGTGCACAAGGCACATATTTGTGTAGTGGATGATTGACTGCATGTTCATTGTCATTTGCCCAGTCACAGAGAGAGAGAGCATGGTTGAGGGGCGAGAGACTACTTACCTGCAGTGGGTTCTTGGTGCTGATTGCCAGCACATGATACTTGAAGTAGCAGAGTTCACAGCTCCAGGATCCTCTCTCGCTGATCCAGCGGATAAGACAGGGCTGGTGTGTACAGCGCACAGAGCCGGAACAGCGACATGGGCTCAACAGCTCCCCCTGCAGGACAGGACAAACACATACAACATGATTACAGTGCAGCCAGTCAACATTGGTTCAGCATTACACTAACACACCACTTATAGGGCCAAAACATTGCCTCATTCTAAGTGGTTTGCTATAGTGTGTTGTGGATATTGGAACGTAGCCAAAGTCTCTTCAACATCAGACATCCACCTTAGGTTTCACAAATCACAGTTTTAGCTTATTTCACTCTGAAATAAAAGCTCTGAAAATGTCAGTCAGTAAATGTTGAGGTAAACATAAATGCAAAAATGATGTCTAGGAATCATTAGTAGATCAATGCATGGCCACAGCTTGATGCCTGCCCCATTGGCTAGAGGAGGCCTATTAACGCACAGCAACATCAGCAGGGTGCAGGGAGATTTCAAGGGCAGGTAGGTGAAGGAGAGATAAGCCATTCAAACCCAACTGTTTGAAAGACTCTCACCGAACCCAATCAATACCAGTCTCTGCAGCACCTACAGCAAACATCACCCATGTTTGTGGTCAACAAGGAGGGAATTAATTTTCAGTATTTTTGTCAAAAAGCTTTCAATGAAAAGAGTAGTGTTACCATTGAAAGAAGTTAACTTTAATTTATTAAGTATGATGATGATCATTGCTGCTGTCTCTCACAGACTTACAAGTGCCTAATGATGTTTTCCCCCCCATCAAAGTATGTACAGATGGCAGTAATGACCAGAACAAGACCAGAACCAAATCCAAATGGTTTATAAACAAACCTGTATTTAGAAGTCCTTTAAAAACTACCCTCACTTCAAAAATAATTGGACCCCAGATCCCTCTGTTTATTACCAAGGACGGATAGAGAGATAGAAAATTTGAGTTTTTGCTTCAGTTGGTAAAGAGTGACCCATTTAACCCATGTTTCCTGCTCTTGCATTGCAAATATGCATTTGCATATTTAGTCAGCTATTCTCAGAGAAGGGTACTGCTATGACACTGACTGAATCATTTACGTCCTTTAACATGACTTTATTTCCCCTGTTTTGAATGTTCAATATATTTCATTATACCTCTCTCATAATAAATACTTTCATTGACTAACCACAACAAGGCCATTGGTATCTATGGGCAGGGGTGGGCCCAACCAATCCCCTCACCCCCCCACCCCGTCGGCCCCTGCCCACCCAAGGTGTTGGTTCTGGCACCGGGCCTGAACCACAAACATAATGTAGATGGCCAGTCAGTAACCATATGTGACACGGTCTGGTCATTTGGGCCGCAAGTCAGCAACCAATCAAAATGTTTTTATTTTGAAACACAGAAATATATTTCAACGTTGTTGAAAATCACAACACAAACTCGCTAGTCAAGCCAAAATACTGCAATGCAATGGATTCAGTGAATAATCTCCACTGCTACCTATTTAACTACAACACTACTTTACATTGTTAGCAAGCTCACAAAACAAGCTGTGTTAGTTGACTAGCGAGTGTATCATTGATTTTCAACAACGCTGAAATGTATTTACATTTTTCGAAAGTCTGAACATTAAATCGGATGCCGACTTTCGGACCAAATGACCAGACCGTGTCACATATGCCAATCAGACTACAAATTACTTGTCTGACATCATAAAGATAACATACTGCACAACAGATCCTATAAATCTTGTGCTATTTGCATGTTAAAATGCATTATCCCCATTATTTACATTTTCTTAGTGACCGTGCATGCAGAAATCACTAATAGCTGCTTTAAGCAAGAATTTTTATCTAATACTGGCAAAGCACACTGACTCTTGCAGTGTGGAATCAGTTAGACACCTACATGGCACTCTGACAGGTGACAGACAACTAATTAGGAGTCACATTCAGTTCCTCCCGCTGAGCAAGGTTATTATATCTGTAGAGGTAATGGGCCACCTGACAGGCACATGATTCTGTCCCCTGTTGTGACCTACTTGAATAATGAAATAACAATAAGATGACATCATGTGACCCAACTGAATGGCTTCTTCTTTGGTGATTATTGAGTTGACTGCTATTGAGGCAGAGCTAAAAGATAAGTTCATAATGTCATGTCAATCTAAGAGATTGATGTGGTTTTTTGCATAACTTAAGTATCTGGTCTGGATATACAGTATATATATATATATATATATATATATATATATATATATATATATATATGGGGTGTGTCCATGCGTGCGTGTGTGCATGGGTACGTGTGCTTGTACTTCCCAGGCCTTAGCAACAAATGAAAGGTAGAATTTGAAGTGCACAAGAGTCCTGTCTGTTCCTAGTGTTTCATAGCTCTGAGTTTACAGAGGCTATGAACACATATGGTGTAATAACACTGTTTGTGACAAACATAAAACCTTATAAAGTGACTCAGTTGTAATTTCCATCTGTGCTCTTACAGTCTTTACAGCAGGTGTCATTATCTGTAGTCCAAGGTTAACCTGCTTAGCCAGGCTGGCCAGGTTTCAGCACATCTGCTGTCTCAAGTTTTGGCTGCAGACCAAAGATATGTCTATTGTTCTACTCCATATTGTACAGGTGAGTGCTGTGGACTTTTTGGTAATTACATTTAGAAGACTGATTGCAAACAGATTGCATTTTATTTGATCACTGGACCTATTTTTGGAAAATTGGCATATAGATCACCATTATAGATAATGAATTGACATATCATTTGAATGAGGAGCGTGATTTGGTTTTATATAAATGGCACAACAAATATCTCTGCTTCGGCCTACTGTTTGTTACCCTCCATCCTACATGACCACTTTTTAAATGGCTAAACTTTCCCTGCTTGCTGGTCAGACTTCAGTTCTGGTTGCCTAGCCTTGCAAGTTGACCTTTTAACAAACATATGATGCTATATTCTCTGGTGATGGGAACACCTGGATAACCAGAATGTATTAAGACATAAGGCTCCACTATTCACTATTCACTATTGCCAGCATTTCTCAACCACAACAATTGGTTGCCTGTAGCCAAACAGGACATGATCCGCATACTGTAACCTACTGGGCTATATAGGCTATACTAATTACAACATTGGGCTCAATGGGCTGTGTTGTGGCGCGAAAAGCGGGACATCGTTGGGGCAATATTGGGATAGTAGTAGGCTATACACTGTACCTGCTCTAAGCCCTGGAAACAGATCCGACACTGGGGGTGGCGCATGCTGCTCGTCGTGCTGTTGAGCGACACGGCGTCCAGGCCCGCTTGCAGTTTGGGGTCCTTATCCTCAAACGCCAGGCTTCGTGGCCGAGGATCAGTCCCGTAGTACTCCTCCTCATCATCCCGGGAAGAGCAGTCAACAAAGGGAGGCCAGCCGCAGCCGCCCATCCCGAGTCCTCGCATGCAGCCTGACCGTCTTTCTGCGTCTGAGTCGGACTGTCTCGAATCGGATCGCATAAAAACCGTTACTTTAAGTTCGTTGAAAAACATGCGGATCCGATACTTGAACATGTTTGGCTTACATCTATATTAATTCTTGAGAAGGGAATATGAAACTTATATGAAAATAAAGTGATTTTAGGAAAGGACTCTTTTATTTGGGATATTATTATTATTATTATTATTATTATTATTATTATTATTATTATGCTACATGCTTATTATAGGGAAATGAAGCATCTGAAGCATCATCCGAGTAACATCACTTTTGAGATTGTAAACTTGTCTGGCTATTAGTGTTTAATGGTAGGCTAAGAAATGAAGGACCTCGTCTTGGTTGTTGCCCCTCTGATGGCATGTGTGTCTAAGCCAATGCGGATGAGAGATTTTCCTCTTCAACTGCCTGAGACACTTTCAATATTAATTTACAAACAACTCTGCAAATGCCGCTAGATTTATCTTCCGTTTACCGCCAAATACATGGTATTATAATGTACAATTATTAGAGTCAAATGCCTGAATTATCGATCTAAACACACATCATCAGATGCATTGCACTGGGTTTGCAGCAAAAATACACGTTTTGCTAGCCAAAGCAGAAGACTGCGAGAGAGAAGACCAGTGGAGGAGTAGTGAGCAATGTAGTGCTAAAAAATATGAAATGGGGAATAAAAAACAACGACATTCCATCCACACAGTCATAGCTGGGACTCTTGTCAAGAATCATAATCCAAAAGGGTGCGGAGTCTGCGGACGATGCAATGGAAGTTTCATTTAGATGTGAAGCTTTATGTCTTTGTATTGTTCCTCAGAAGCATCCCAGCCGTCAGATCAGGATTCTTCGATCCTATTCCTCCTTTGTAATGTTTCGGGTTGTTCCATCCAGAACACTCCCCATTCCACCCAACAGCCTCTCTGGCAAGATCCGATTTACAATCATGTCCACATGCATTTCAAGTATTGTTGAAAATACGACAGAAAATAGCGAAATACCACGTATTCCATCTTCATTCGAGATCCATCAGGATGTGTTTGCTTGATACGGATATATGCTGCATTGAGAAATGACAGCAAGTGACAGAGTACAAAGAGTTGCGGCTATTTTTCTAATTAGAGAGGCATTAAGATGTCTACGCATCAGATGGCAATTAATGGCATTGATTATTGGATCCGATGGTGATGATACCTACTGCTCTCTTGCGCTGGCTGATTCCTCCTCGAAATGGTCGGCTATGAGAGTGAACCAACGCAGCACCTACTTCCGGAGTACTAGCCTACTTCAGTGAAAAAAACACCGACTAATCGTCTAATTTCCCTTTTTTCTCCAAGTCACCTGTCTGTCTCCAGAGGTTGATGTGCTCCCTCTAGATCCCTCTCGTTGGGGAGGGAAGATTCCGCCGTTTGGTTGCGTATTGACAGGCGCCGCTGTCCAAGGTGCTGATCACTTGTGACGTACGCAGCCACACACACCGTACATGCCCGGGAAATATAAATGAAGCCTGGGCAGGGCAACGGTGTGTGTGTGTGTGTGTGTGTGTGTGTGTGTGTGTGTGTGTGCGTGTGTGTGTGTGTGTGTGTGTGTGTGTGTGAGAGAGAGAGAGAGAGAGAGAGAGAGAGACAGACAGAGAGACAGAGAGACAGAGAGACAGGGAGAGTGAAAGTTGAAAGAGAGACTATTTCTCTATTAATTACCCTCCATAACAGACGAACACAGTTGATCTATGGATTTGGACCAGGCAAGGTACTGTAAGGGTCATAAGATTCATAGTGTCACAGTGACGAAGAAAACCATGCCCTTTGGTGAAAGAAAAAATAGTCTCTTGGTCGTTTGTCAGAGTGGTGAGACAAGGTAATCACAAACTGGGAGTCAAGAGGTCAGTTTATTCTGGACTTGGAGAAATGCTGTATACGGTTATTGGTTGCTTCTTGACCACTGATTTACACTCAGCAGTCTAAACCATAGCAACAATGCTTGTTCCCACAAAATCCCCTATCATATTGATCTGAATGGATTTCAGACTCAGTCTGCACATACTGTAGATGTTTGTGCATGAAGCAAGCTGGTGTGTTTGAGATGCAATGCCATGGGCAAGCTAATGTATCACGTCACCTTGGCATTCCCCAAACGTTGCAATATATTAGAGTTGATCTACTCCATTGTTCAGCAATAACGGTGATGGGTTGTCCAAAGAGGTGGAATTCGTATTGATTCATATTTTTTTCTCCCTTTTTTGGTCTTTAAAGGGCACTCTTGCCATAATTCCACACTGCCTCACACATCTGTATTTGCTCTCTTCAATCCCATATAAAACCATTATTGTGTTTTCAATAGATTCCCTCATATCTCCTTCATTTCAATAGATTCCATCTTCTCTTAATGGACAGCAATGGGCTTGCTTTTCTAATGTTAATCAAACAAATGACTGCTTGTTGTTGTGTGTGGGTGGTTGTTATTACAGGATACCATCCTGAAGCTCAGGACCATTTACACCCCCCCCCCCCCCCCCTCCACCTGCCCCAACATTATCAGTTTGGTCAAAAACTGTCTACTACATTCTGTAAGAGAACTAGAAGAATGTTGATCACCAGATCCTTTCTCCCGTCCTGCCAGGCCAGATCCTCTTTCTGAGCACTAACAACATGCAGCCCGCGGCACAGCCCAATCTATCTGTTTCATTATTGATAGGCTTATTGACCTGTTTGTCTCTTCTTACTGATGAGAATGATCTCTTGTCCTGTGTGTTCTCGCTGTGAGGAATCCAAATCCATCCAGCCACATCATTCTCTCTCCTCCATGTATGGTTTAAGTATCACTCTTACGCTATTTGAACATCCCAGGAGATCATAGTGAAATGATACATCGATGCTGTGCTGTCTTGTACCCTATGTGTATATATCGTTGCTCTATTGCAATATGTCTGTTGTAACTGATAATGAACACACTATGCAATCCGTTTTTAGTGCTCGTAGAAGGATACATTGAAGAATACATAGAAATGATGTTTACAATAATGATAATCGATTACATTTAGGTCCTCAAATCACTTAACAATGCATAGGCAGGGTGAACTCACCTCAACCACTACCAATGGCATACCTTATCACCTAGCTTTGAAATGTCATATATTGACCATGAGTACCACATTCAATTGTTGACTGTGGCAATATTTGATAGATGCCATGGATAAATTATGTGTGTTCTATCGTCGGCCTTCATGCGTTTGCAGAGAACCATGCTATATCTGTAAGAGGACAGATGGCCATCCCTGTTGGTGTGTGATACTCCACAGCTACTCCAAGTGAATACACTCCCCAGCATATGGGCCTGCAGCATCACCAGCACAGGGGTAGGGGACTGGCAGACGTCCCTAAGGAGAACATGCTGACAGGATAGGGACCCACACTCTGTAAGAGGTGTCCAAAATTACCATGCATCCACCGGAAACTCAGAGGACCCAAAGCCCTTACGAGGCATATTTCACTTACATAAATGTTCTTACACCCCAGGGGATGAACCTGCAGGTTAAACCTTGCCAAGTTCTATCAAACGCAGCCAGTGATTGGGTTTCACTTCTAACAACAACAACAACAAAAAGCGGTGGTAGCGCAATCTGTCGTTGAGTGATAGAATATGGAAACATAGTTTATCCCTCATTTGTTGAACTGACTGGGAGTCTGTTTAATTCATCCTTCATTGTAATATGGAAAATGTAAAAAAAAAAAAAAAGTGTCTTTTTTAATTAGATTTGCTGTTATTCAGTTAATGGACCCACACGATTAATGGGTTTATGAGTATTAATGAGTAATAGGACCTTACTGCTGGATTGTGGCATATCGAAATAGTTAAACGATTTCCCTCAATGTTGAACTGAATCTTTGGATCATTTCGATGGCTCTGTGAATTTGAGAATTAGCTGTTTTTCGAGTAACCTACTTCGATCTCCAACCAGAGAGGAATATTAATATTAATGTCTTTGCTTCCCATCATGTGTGCCCATCCTGTGAGTTCACTATCCATACAGTATAGTACCTAACTTGGTGCTGCCACCATGTGGTATAAAGGGATACCTCTTGTGCTTGCTATCAGAGAGAAATGTTTTGTAACTACTGTACAACACCCTCAATTACTTCCAGGGTTCATAATTACACAGTTAAGTATCTATACACATATGTAGATGGGCAAACTCTTATGAAGAAGAAAAAAATGTCATGCCCAGATTGTGACTCAACAAAGTTAAACATGAGGAGACATTTTTTAATCGAGATTTTTATTTGGAAAAATTAGGTCTCAAAAATTCAAGAGAGGGTACAGTTGGATAACAAGTGCACACCTTTTGAAATAGGGTTCATGGACTATAATAATAATAATAATAATATACATCATTTGTTATAATGCTTACACAATGCATTAGACATTGCAGTAGCTCCACTCAAGCACCAGGGAATCCATATTCACCTTGTTAACTGGTTCAAGTAATACACACTGACATTTCAATGAATGTTAGTCCTAAACAGTGACCTAGAACAGAAGAGACCAGAGGAGCCAACAGACCCCTCTACACCTTTAAGACCAAAAAAGCAAGTTGAGATGTTTTAACATTGGAGGTTAAACAGTGAGGTTCAAACATCTAACACAAGACAATTCATGTAACAAAAAAACATCACTGGGCCTGCGGTGTGTTATCAGCCTTGGAATAAATAAAAAATACACAAAACATGTTTTTAAAAGGAGCTTAACACTGTCGAGCAAAATATACCTTATGGCAAACGAGAACATAACCAAAGCACAGTTCAGCAAAACAACAACACATAATAATAGTTCAAACTGTCAGGATTCTCACCAAAGGAAAATAAAATGAATACAGCAGATTTGCAATAAATCCCATCAAGTTAGGCACAGCTTTTAATGTACAGGATACAAATCAATCACTTCAAACTATTCATAATTTATCCGTAAATGGTTCCTTCCAGTTGAATCTCAGATCCCAATGTGTACTTGACTACCTTGCCTATTCCTATGTCACTAAACAGTTACACTAATTGCACACATTTTTTTTAAAAACAGATGAACATCTTAAATGTATGAATTAGTCCAATCTTTAAAAGCCTAGAGGCAAACATAGATGTGAGAGGTAAAACAAGAGGGCAAACCCATCTTTCATGATCTTGAGAACTTATATAGAAAGATTATATACAACATTAGGGCTGCAGTCCATTGGCAATGTATATTGGTGAACGTTAAGTTAGTTGGCTCAGTTACACAAGTTCATAAATATTACTACCTGATTATCTACTTGACTATCTAAAATCTAATTTCTAAAATACGATCCCGGCATTAAGGGCATCTTCAATTCATCAGAAAAAAAAAAAGCAGACACCTGGAAAAACTACATCACACAACAAGTCCAATGCATACCTTTCTATCTGATAGCTTTGAGATCAAAAGACATCATCTCGCTGCAGTTCATATGAGAGAAACTTCCTGAATAATGCATTTGACAGCAATGGGCATATAGAGGCCCACACATCACTGCTAGCTAGCACTGATCTAGAGAACCAAGTTCATTATAACAAGACTGTTAAAGACTGAAAGGCTTGTGAGGAAGGTGAATTAATAGGTTGCTCAGAGAAATGTTATGGTACTGTAGTCATTATTCATAGGAGAAAACAAGGCGCGTGTATGGCAACTGGGGCATGCAGAGGAGCGTCTCGTGACATGGTTAGCTATCAAGAATTCGGAACTCAAATCAAGGCTGGGCATTACCATAAGCCTATTCATCCTATCATACATAAGATCCGGATCCTCAACTTTGACCTATTGCAAAATCTGAACTCTATGAAGAGGGCTTAGCGCAAAAAGAGGTTGCAACGTTATCTAGGTATGTGACGGGTTGGTTAGTCCAGTGCCCTATGCATCTCTCAGTGCTTTGTCCAGTTCGGTGTGAGCTCCTCTTCCTCATAATGTATGATTGTGGTCCATGTTGCCTGAGTGTCTATAGATGTGCATGATTCTACCAAGTAGCAGTGTATCTGTCGTTGTATGTCTTCTACGGTATTATGTTCCTTACATGGAGCAAAACTATAGGAAAGCACTTGGATTAGCTCTGGGGTCTTTCTGGTTCCTGTAGCGCACTGCCAGCCATACTCCAAGAATCTGGAAGAGACGGAATGCACAAGTCAGATATGACGGTGGTCATAAAACCGCTTAGCTAGAGACTTGCAGCTAGACCTGGGTCAAATACATAGGTCAAACACAAGGACAAATTAAAATCAAGACAAATACAACAATTTTGGAGTTTGCACTTTTGGGACCAAATTGTACCAGGCAAACTAAATCAAGCCCAGCTCCAAGCATTTGAAGGCATTTTCTATATACTGTATGCTTTTGATTCAGGTGTTGTTCCAGTCCAGACACCCACCTCTGTGAAGCTGAAGAAGAGCCCGACGCCTCCCAAGATCTTCAGGGCCACAGTAGCGTGCTCCAGCATCATCTCCCCACAGGTGTGGACACAGTGACTGTCTTTGCAGGGCTGCAGGGAAACACAGAAAACCTCTCAGTCTCCATAGTGTGTATTCAATCAGCTTTGCTCGTATTAATATATTCGTATAAAATGGGCAGCTTTTGCTGACTAAACCCAGTGGAAATTAGACATGCAAAAAACCAAGCTAATCTTGAAGCCATCTTGGTGTTTAGGTATCTGGAAATGCTAGACTAGCCTGCAGTTTTCCTTATTTATTTTTTTTCGTCATACTTTCTAGAAACAAATGATAACAAATCCTTACAGCATGGCAGCTTATCCAGTCACTGTCAAACTGTGCCCTGCTGAGGGTAGTGTTGAGTAGGCCGCAGCAGTTCAGCTGTGTCTCCAGGTCTTCCTTGGTCTTGTTGCTCATGATCTGCCAGGAGGAGTTCAACAGCTTCTCCTGTAGAGGGAGAACAGTGGTAAAGACAGGGGAGAGGACAAACACAACAAAACAAGACGACACCTTCGAAAAGAGAAAAGGCGTCCATAAAGACAGATCGATCGGAGAGCGAGGGGGAAGACAGGAGTGAGTCAACTGTAAAAGTGATCCAGTACTGAACTAGAGACGCTAACCTGCTGTGCACGGTTCATTGCCAGGCAGGAGCACGAAACTCCAAATTGGAAGAGGAACACCAAGAAGAGTACAACCATGTACTGAGGAGGCAAACGGTCAAGGAAACAACATAATGTCGCCTAGCGACACAATCAAGGAAGTATCTGCAGTTACACCAAAGAGAGAAGGGCTGTCTGAACTGCCATGAGGACACATGGTTCCCCTGAACCACGTCAGGAGGAGATGGAAACTGAACATAAAGGATACAAAGAAGAGCAAGACTTGGTGGTGGTGGATTGCCCCGACGAATCCCACGATGGCTATAAGCAGCAGGAAGACTCCCACCGCGATGACCCCGCCGATGATGTGGATGCTAGACACGATGCCAAACTCCTTCCCCCATGCTGCCACCCCTATCAGCAGCAGCCCTACCAGCTGAGAGAGCAGTGGGAACAAGGCAGAGAGAGTGAAGCAAAGGTTAGGAGAGAGGCTCAACAACACAGCACAGAATATACCAGGGCATAAGGAACCAGTGTCTCAAAATACACAGGGGAGGCAGTGAAAGGACGTGGAGGACATGTGAAGGTGGCTCACTAGATAAGTGCTGAGGCATCTAAGAAGAACAATAACAACACACATCTAGCTAGAATCACAGCGTGGAGAAGTATGCCCCCTACTAGGTACAGCCAGCACACTTGACAGAAGACCCTCTTTACAGTTAAACCTCTGAATCACCATGGACCCTTTGAACACGTGTCCATGGTGACACAGAGGTCGAGGGAGATAACAAGCTGCTGGTATGGGAGAGTCAGAGTACACACTAGTGTTGCTATCTATTGTTGGCTAGCCAGGCTGCAGTATTGACTAAAGCTAGCTAAAACAGTCTCCCTGCGTATCACAAACAAACTGTCGGATTGTTCTAGACATCACCCGTATATGATGGTGTACTCCAATTAATTGACAACGTTAGGCTTGTTAGATAAAAAAGCTAAATTGTTAGTTCATCTACTAGGCTGCTCTGATGATGAACAACTGGCTAGCAAGCTAGCTTAGCTAAACTAAGATGACCCATGTCGTACTCACCATGTAGACCACGTTCAAGGAACAAAGCGCATTTTTAGAGCAGGTGAAACCGCCACAGACCATAATTCGACTATTAAATGACGTAAATATATACAACGTTTGACACCGAGAGACTGTTTTCGAGGCAGTATTTGACAGACTAGCTGAACTAGACAGTTGTTGTTGGTCTGGTGACAGCGACGCAGTCTGGGAGGGAGTGGACCTACTGACGTATGCGAAAGACATGACGACACCGTGGGTGCGTTGGTACATTTCTCTCTAGAAATCTGATCAGCTCTCATGGAGTGCCTCTTGTCCAATCAAATGACTTGGTCTCTTTATAATGTTGAACCCAGTGTGCGCTCCAGCGCTCTCAGAGCGAGTTTACGAACGCACCCCATGTCTGCTGCTTAGGCGTCTTTTGGTAGCCTAAATATATTAATCTAAATACAATTATTTGTCTCTGTCACGACGTGTACCATTTCAACCATCAACGAGAATGTTGTTCAGAGAGGACATATGTACAATTAATCTTACGATAAAATAAAAGATATATTCTATGACAGCTAGACACACCATTAGTATGTAATAGCAATTACCATTATGTAATATGTAATATAGCCCTGTCCTGTGTGTGTGTGTGTGTGTGTGTGTGTGTGTGTGTGTGTGTGTGTGTGCGTGTGTGTGTGTGTGTGTGTGTGAGAGAGAGAGAGAGAGAGAGAGAGAGAGAGAGAGAGAGAGAGAGAGAGAGAGAGAGAGAGAGAGAGAGAGAGAGAGCGAGGGAGAGAGAGGGAGAGAGAGAGAGAGAGAGAATCTATCAGGCAGTGTATGCATGTGTTAATACATACCATATGTTTTGCTTAAAGCTTTGTTTAACTCCAGATACAATAATTTGTAATAAAGTGATATGTCCACATTATGAACACAAACACACAGATCTCTAAACATCAACATTTATGCACTGCACTTTGGAACTTTTTATGTGGTTAGTAGACTCTTCTGACAGGGCTAGCACATATAGTCAGAATTATGGTTTGAAATAAGGAAGTGCGTTCAAAGCAGCCAGAGGAAACTGAAACACGTTGCAGTTAGATGATGTTTGGCGTCTTGCGGTTTAGAGTATAATAGTACATTTCTCTTGGACTATTTTCTCTGTTTAACGATTCATTTGGGGAACTACAAGCAAGAAGATCAAATGGGCTGCAGCAAGTGTTATATTTGCCTAGTTTATTACAACCAATATTTGTCAAGATGAATAGTAACAACAAATTGGGATGTTCAAGTGCAATAAGAGCCGAGGTTAGGCGGCATGAATCTGTTCAAAATACAATTAACAGACTCTTCAAGCAGGTTGAGAGGGTTGGTGATCAACAGCTGCGTTCTGGCCTGAAGGTTTACCTGCATAGTATTCAAGGTACTGTAAGCTTTCCTCTCAGCACAGCAGGTGCATTGTGTTTACATCAAATCAGACTTGTCTGAGCATTCAAACATTCAACATGGCATTTAGGTTTTTGTGTTTTATGTTAGAATACAGCTTTTTTTGTGCACAAACTGAACCAATAAGCCTGTTTAGCCTGTGTGAATTCTTCACTTGTTCAAAGAAAGTGTGCAAACCTACAGGTATACAGTACATTTTATTTAACTATTAGAAATTCTGGTGACAGAATTAAATCCCTTGAGATCCATCATCTCGTTGTGTACAAACCTCATACAGAAAGGAAAGGATTTGGATTTAGGTCAAGTGAAGTGCACTGACGTAGTTTCATTGCATGCATTGAAATCGATATCTCTTCCCCAATTTCATTCTTTATTTAATTTATTTCTTTGAGCAATAAAGGTAGAAACGATTTCAATAGTGAGTTGTCACTTGTTGGATGTGACTTTTGTCACTTGTAAATGTACCCTTCAAGGTGATACACTATTTCAGAGGTGAACACTGGGAGGAAACATGTGACTACATGATAAGATCAACTTCTTGGCTTCCTGTGTTCGTTTGTCTGAGGTGAGGAGTTGTGTACGTAGCTACAGTGCTTCCTCTTCCTCTAAGTTCACCATCTCCATTCAGATTTGAATTCCAAGTGTGAAATCACCTCTAGTGTGAAATCACCACTATTCAATCAGCAGAACACTGACTGGTAACCGTGGTTCCCATAATTTTGTAGCTATGACAGCACGATTGAACAGGCTGCGCTGGCCTACAGTACTTCCTGTCTGCCACTCTGCTGCTGCTATTGCCCTCAACCACATCCCCTCAGACAAACAGCCCTCAGCTCTTCATGCAAATGTGGCTTTTTCGTCACTTCCTCCCACCTTTTTTTGGTTTCTCTCTCACCTTAACACAAATCATTATGCTTTCAGTTGTCGTTCATTTAGTTCTCTCTGGTTTTCTAAATATATGAGGTTGTATATTAAAATATATATAATGCTTATTATTAGTTAAATTATTACCAAAATTATTGGTCAAACTTTGATTTATTAATCATCAGCGTATTACTGTAATTAGTGAAAGACAGCTTGTCACTCTGATTGTGCTCTGAAATGAAGGTCATTTGAATCTCTCATAAGTTGTTGACCACTGTGTATCGAGTCTTTGATCAACAGTTCTTTCTAGGAAGCGCCAGATTTTGACATGGCCTCAGAGACATCCCCCCCCCCCCCCCCATATCAAAACATTTCATCAGATTTTTGCATCATTAAGTTTGGCTTGGCAAAGCTCAAAGACAGGATCAAAGACAGTGTCCAGTGTGAGCTCTCTATCTCTCAGTGTGGTGCACTGGCAACACAGAGGGGCTGTTCTGTGTGAAATTAAAGTAAGTACCCTTGTAGAAAAAGGGCTCTACCTAGAACCAAAAAACTGTTCTTCGGCTGAACTCTTTTTGGTTCTTTGTATAAGGTCTTTTTGCATTCATGTAGAACCCTGTGGAATCCTCCCTGTGGAATCCTCTGTACCCCCTGGAAATTAGGGGGGACGACGACAGTGTGGAGAGAAGGAATGATGCTACAGGGACTGAATTAATCCATCTGAATGAGGATCTGTCACTGAATTAGTCCTGTTCACTGCAGCATGCCAAGAGAGTGGGAGATTGAGGGAAGATGTATGGAAGAGGACAAGGGATGGAGGGATGGCTCAGAGCGAGGAAGAAATGAAAAATCACCCAGCATGACCACTGCTCTCTGTCAGTGTCCATCTGACAGTGTCTCTGTGTGTGTGTGTGTGTGTGTGTGTGTGTGTGTGTGTGTGTGTGTGTGTGGAGCAAGCAGGCAAGTAAGAGAGGGAGGAGAGAGACACCATGTGTTTGATAATCTTTGCTTAAGGCCACCCTGATTCTGATTCAGTTTATATCAAATCTGTGGGTGCCTATATCAGATGAATTCGATTCAGCACGAAAGAGCATGATGTGTGCAAACCTCGCAAGCACCCATACAATCGTACATGCTCTTACACATGAGTGCATATTAATTGATCACAATAAAAATGGGATTTCATGTGGTTATAGCAGTAGACATGTTTTCTTTCTTCTGAAAATGTCCTGGTTTCTGCTTGGATTGCTTGGTTCACGTGGATTGTAATTGTAAATCAACCTGCTCTCTTCAAAACTACAATTGTGCGTGTGGTGGTTTTTAACAGTAGCATTCAGTGCTCTTCATCTGTGTTGGAGGCTGTGATGTGCCTGTTGTTCCCCGGTTGGGTTTTTCCCCCTTGAGCTAAATGCTGTCAGTGTCTTTTGTATTCAGTACGAGTGTTTTATTGCCATCCCAGTGAGAGGGAGGGGAGGGGGAGGGTAGGGAGGGGAGGGGGAGGGGAGGGGAGGGAGGGGAAGTGGGGGCGAGTGGGCCGTCAGAAGTATTAGGATGTCAACCAGAAGGGACAGAAAAAGGTATTTTATGGAGTTCATTCATTCTACCTACAATACAAGCCTCACAATACTCTACACACTAACCACAAATGTACATTGGTAATAACAATGAAAACCATGGAATCTATATTTTACTATCTGAAATGAGGTGTGTTATTCATCTGATCTGCATGTTTTGTTGTTATGTTTCTTGTTATTTATTTAGATACATGTAATGTGTGGAGTGTTGTCCTATTGATGTCCAATATGTTCTCATCCTCTCTCACCTCGGTGCTTTATCCATGCTGTGAGCCAGAGCTTACCCTCTTCTGCTAATGAACACATACTGGAGCAGGCAATAGGCAACAGATCAATACATTCACAGGAGATTTCAATCTCTCTCTCTTTCTCTTACATTCACACACGCACACACGCACACACCCACACACGCATGAACACACACGCACACACACGCATGCACACACACGCACACACATGCACACAAACACACACACACACACACACACACACACACATACACACACACACACACACGCATAAACACACACACAATTAGCATACAAAGATTAGGGAGGTGCGGGGAGCAGGAGAGGGGGAGGACAGTTGTTGTACCAGTAGAGCCAGAAAGATCTCAACACCTTAGTAACCAGCCAGCTCAGCCTTGTGCTGTAACAAGAGGAATGCTCTGATAACCAGGACATTGACTGGCTGTGGCAGATAACGATAGAGCCGCTGAAGCTGCAGCAGTGGTCTAAGGACAGACAAGGAAAAAGAGAAAAAGAACCCTCTCTCTTCTTCTTTTCCTCTCCATGCACCCTCTTTCTATTTCCCTGTCACTCTTGATTAGCCTTGCTCTCACTTTCTCTCCTCTCTTTCATCTCCCTCCCTCTCCCTCTCCCTCTCTCTCTCTGCCACTGATCTTTTCTCTCCTTGGTCTCCCCCTGGTCGACCAGGTCCAGCTAGTGTTTACCACCAGCCTTCTCCTCCATGCCTCATCGCCTCTCCCTTTTACAGCAGAGAGTGCGCGCGAGAGAGAGAGGGAGATGGGGAGTGAGAGGGGGCGAGCGAGCAAAAGAGCAGGGACCGCGCACAGTCTGCCTTGTGAGTCAGGCAGAGAGAGGTGGAGAGGGAGAGAGAGAGAGAGAGAGGGAGAGAAAGGGGGGGGGGAGTCGAATAGTAGAGAAGCAGGGTTTTCCTGCTCAGTATGGTTTGGCATTCACACAAGGAGGGGCATCGAGAGGCGGAGATTGAGGAGATTCCTGGCCGGCAGTGAGACTGGTTTTGCACTGGTTTTGAGTCTGTGTGTCTCTATCTGAGCGATTCTGAGTCGGAGGCTTTCAGACAGCGGGGGCTTGCAGCCTCACACACACACACACACACACACAGCCGGGCTCTGTTCTGTTGACTCGTCAATGCCTGCTTGACACGCTTGGAGGATATAGGGACTGTGAGAGGCGTGATGGCCGGATGGACGCTCTGTGACTCGGCCATGCGTTTCCCAGATATCTGCTTCGTCTCAGATTCAATTGGCTTTTGCTCCTGATCCACGCCCGACCTCTCTCACTGTTCTCTGTGTCAGTGCGACCTCTCTCTGAGGAGAAGATCCTGTCTATAGGACTCAACACATGCGTAGCTGAGGATGAACACCTATGATATGGAAGACATAGGTCTATATTGACTCATTCTATACACTGGGGATTTTTTGCAACCTGGGAATATTTTGTCGGACATTCTTGACTGTTGCTGTGTGATAACTTTCTGTCTTGAAGAAGAAATGACGTTGTTTTGAGGTTGAACACCAAGGAAGATGGGGGAGCTGCAAAACAGAATTAAGGTCAAGTGAATATTTACTTTGAAATGAGGCATTAAACACATCCGACCTGAATGCCACAGCTGCCTCTATAGCTACTGTATGTATCATAGGATGTTTCTAGTCATTAACAAAACCGAAAAAGCTGGTGCATGGATGGATCTCTTCTGATGTTTGAGGAGAATATTGATATTCTATATAGATTCCAGGAGATGGAGGGTAGCTACAGCTACACAATAAAAGACTGAAAAATAGAGAAGAGAGAGAGCGGGATGAATTGAAGGGTCAGAAAGGCAGAATCAGTTTTTTATCCCCATAGGGGTAACTTGAGCTCTCTCCCTGTCAGTGTGTCTACTCTCTTGCTGTCATCATTTCTATAAAGGATCTGTATTTCAAAGCTTTGATGAATTGTCAGTCGTCCATGTCAGCTCCCTGCTGTGTTTCATCCGTCTATGGTGTGTCCACTGAAGACTGATCCCATGAGCGGAGCCGGCACGCTACAGCAACGCACCACCTACCTCATCTCCCTCACCTTGGTCAAGGTAGAGGCTGTGGGAGAGCATGGAGGGGAGCAGACCAAGGGAAACACCCAGGAGAGAGGGGAGAGGGCTGGGGAAGGGGCTGAGGCTGGGCCTGGAGCTCAAGCTGTAGCCGGGTCTGGGTCTGGGTCTGCATCAGGGTCTGTGTCTGGGTCTGAGTGTGGGGCTGGGGCTGGGGCTGGAGCCAGGGCAGGAAGTGGGGATGGGGTTGGGGCTGGGGCCAGGGCTGGGAGTGCGGATGGGGCTGGGGCCAGGGCAGGGAGTGGGGATGGGTCTGGGGCCAGGGCAGGAAGTGGGGATGGGTCTGGGGCCAGGGCAGGGAGTGGGGATGGGGCTGGGGCCAGTGCAGGGAGTGGGGCTGGGGTTGGGGATGGGGCCAGAGCAGGGACTGGGGTTGGGGCTGGGGCCAGGGCTGAGGTTGAGGTGGACCAGGTGAAGCTTCCCAGTAAACCGGACAACCATGGAGATGCTGCTATACTGGATGTTGGAAAATGTAATGAGATCAAGGAGGGAGAGAGAAAATACCCCAGCCCCTTGAAAGACACAGCAACTAGGGTTGGTAGCGTTACTACCAAAGGGAACGAGAAGCTCTCGGATTATGACAATGTTCTTATCTCTTCCACTGGTGACAGTGGTAGAACTCAAAAGTTAAAATTCCAAGAGGATGCAGGGGAAAGAGACAAGATCATGGTGGTCACCTCAGAAGGTGCACAATGCACCGAGGCTCCACCAACCCCGACATCATCCAGTGAGGTGGTGGTTGAGCGCAACCGGACCCCGACCAGGAGCTCCATCCCTGTCCGCGGTACAGCCCAGCGCCCGGTGACCCTGCTGAAGGCACACAGCATGGCGGTCAGCCGCCGGGAGGCCAGGGAGCGCAGCCCGACCACGGCCCAGAGCCTGGACCGCAAAGACAGCAGGGTCCCCACCAGGTCCCCAGGGCCCTGCCGAGCCTCCTGGGCCGAGAGCGAGGGTCAGAGCAGGGCCAGGTCCGAGGCCAGAGGTCGAACTGCCAAGCAGGAGGTGGGAGGAGGGAGGGCCGTGGCGCCAGACTACCCCAGGGCAGATAGGATGACGACAGGTTCAGCCTCTCTACCTGGCCCTGTCAGCCTGGTCCACAAGCCCCCACGCAAGGGCACCAAGAGTCGCACCCTGGACAACAGCGACCTGAACAGCCTGTCTGAGGACCTGTTTCTGGGGAGAGAGAGCCAGACACACACCACCCAGCAGGGCCAGGGTCAACGCGCCTCCGCTAAGGACAGGAAGATGCTCAAATTCATTAGTGGGATTTTCACTAAGAGCAGCTCAGCGTCGGCTAGTTCCTCTTCCTCCACAGCACCTCCTGTCTACAGCATAGGGAGGGAGTCCAGTGAGGAGGAAGGTAGGGCACGCGCCAACACACACACACACACACACACACACACACATATATAAACATACACAACACACACGCTCGCACACACACACACACACACACGCACGCACGCACACACACACACACACACACACACACACACACACACACACACACACACACACACGTACAGTACTGTACTTTATATGCAAACAGAAAAACAAAGAGATATCACAAATGTCAATTCTATCCTAGTCTAGTGTTTCCTCCCATGCAGAAGCGTTCATTTGAAATAGAGGAAATGAAGCATTTTAAGAGAAGTGTAATGATAAAGGATTTATAAATGGGCCTGGGAGCTGCAAGGCTTTACTTAAAGCCCTGTGTGACTGTAAATGATGATAAAGATGAAGCCCTTTGATCTGGGAGCTGACAATAGCATCATCTTGGACAGTCTTAATCTAATTCCCCTCAGAACGGGTTGATTTCATGCCACTGGAGGGGTAATCTCCGCACACTGCCTACAGTGCCTGTCGTTAAGTCCTACATTAATGACCATGATGGGTAGACGATACACTACCGGCTGTGGTATCTATGAGCTGACGGTGTAAGGAACCATGGGATGTAGCCTATTGCATTGCTCCGTCTTGCTGTTGCTTTGGCTTATTCTTCTTCTGTCTCTAAAACTGGAACATTTTTGGAGGGAAACAAATCAGAGAATATATCCACCATAGAGTTCTATTCCTATGCTCCTTACAGCGTCAAAGGAAGTGAAATCAGAGCCAAGGTCCCCCCTAATCCCAGCCTTGATGTGCCACCCACTCCATATTCAAACACAATTATATCTGGCAATTGATGCACCATCTCTCCCTCTCTCTCTCTCTCTCTCTCTCTCTCTCTCTCTCTCCCCCCCCCCCTCTCTCTCTCTCTCTCTCTCTCTCTCTGTCTCTCTCGCTCCTCCTTGCAATGAATTTCATCTTATTTCATTTCATTTCGTTATTTCAATGGTATGAATGGTATTCGTACCTTTATGTTTGTTCTATGCGTCACTGACCTGGCGTTGGGGAGTTAACAACACTGAATCAGCTGCCACTGACGATAAATAAACCCTAACGGGAAATAACATGTATTGAATTGATTATGTCTATGTTTTGTGCTATTTTCATGGAATAAGTACTGTGTAAATGTGTCATTTATTGCGCCAAAGAATAATCACACATATCATATTATTCGTTTTTCTTGTATGAACCGGCATGGGCTTACAGCCTGCGTTGACTATTTGTGTACACCGTTTCAATGGTGGCTCAGTGTGCACGGACCTGGAGTGTCTGTATTAGTAATGCTGTTCCGCATGCGCTCCAGAGCAGATCGCACAGGGCTGGAGGAAGGGTTGCTATGGTAACCAGGAAGGCTGTGAGAGATGCCTGTTCTGTGTGTGTGTGTGTGTGTGTGTGTGTGTGTCTGTGTCTGTGTCTGTGTCTGTGTGTGAGTGTGTGTGTGTGTGTGTGTGTGTGTGTGTGTGCGCGTGCTACTATGGAGAGATAGAGTCTGATGAAGTCGAGGGGGGGAGGGTTTTTGAAAAATGTCCAAAAATAATGAAGTAGAAAAAAGAGTCTTTGAATATCAGTGAAACGTGATAGTAGTGCGCGTACATTCACATCCAAGGAGATAGTCTGGATAATCAGCTTTGTGGGGAGTGTATCTCACTGTTGGATTGCTTTGGCAAGCCTCCTCATGTTCTATAAAGAGCCCTTTGGCTTGAGTTTAATTCAGAGTGAGAGAGAGTATGTGTCTGGTGTGTTTAATCTTTTATTTGTGAGTGGAAGCTGCCTGCAGTGGTATAGCTTCTGTAAAAGCCCCCTTTGTCATCCTTCTCTCGTCCCTCTCTTTTTCTCCCCTCACCAACCCGAGTCTGTTCGTATCTGTGTGATCTCAGATCCCAGAGAGTCAGACTAAGTGACACCAGTGTCTGTGTGGTGCTGGTCCAATGGTTTATGATTCAGAACCTGGCTTGGTTGAGTCATTGGGTTTTGGAATTCACAGCACACATTGGCATTCCATCTCTCCATCTCTCCTTGTCTACCTCAATCCCTCTCTCCTCTGATCCCTCTCTCCCTGTCTACCTCAATCCCTCTCTCCTCCAATCCCTCTCTCCTCCAATCCCTCTTTCCCTCTCTCCTCCAATCCCTCTCTTCTCCAATCCCTCTCTCCCTGTCTACCTCCATCCCTCTCTCCTCCAATCCCTCTCTTCTCCAATCCCTCTCTCCCTCTCTCCTCCAATCCCTCTCTCCCTGTCTACCTCAACCCCCCTCTCGCTCAATCTTTCTTTCCTCTAATACCCCCCCTCCTCTCCCCCTCCCTACCCAGTCTCCCTGCCCCCGTGCCTCCCCTTTTCTCCCTATTGCCCTCTCTCTCTTTCTGCCTCTCCTCTGGAGCCACAGCTGTGGGCACAGAGTGTGTCCGGGTGTGAGCGTCACATCGCATTGGGGGCATGCCACCTCTCTCTCGCCCAGCAGGGACTGTGGCACAGCTGTGTGTGACCCAGACCTGACCGCGTGACAGTGTATGTGTGTGTGTGTGTGTGTTTGTGTGTGTGTTTGTGTGTGTGTGTGTGTGTGTGTGTGTATGTGTGTGTGTGTGTGTGTGTGTGTCTGTGTGTGTGTGTGTGTGAGTGTGTGTGGATGTGTGTGTGTATGTCTGTGTGTGTGGGTGTGAGAGTGTGTGAGTGTGTAAGTGTGTGTGGATGTGTGTGTGTGAGTGTGTGTGGGTATGTGTGTGTGTGTGTGTGTGTGTGTGTGTGTGTTTATTGGAAAGACTCATTAAAATGCCAAAAGCATAAAATGCTTCCAAGCCTGGCAACACCGCAGAAGGAGGGTCTCCTGCATGAGGCAACGCTGGGCTCTTTGATCTTCTGGGCCAATCCTGTATTTATGGCTCGCCTCCGATGCACCTGAGGAGTAAAGTGAAGGGTGCCTGGTTAAACCCAGTACAGCTCCTGAGTGAAAAATGATTTGCAATATGTGTGCCGCAACTGGGCTGCAACAATGTGTAATGTACAGTAGCTACAACCTCTATGTGCTGCTCCCCTTGTATTATCAAAGTGATGATCTCTCCCTCTCTCCCTCTTTCCATCTTTCTTCTTCACCCCCCCCCCCCCTGTCACTGTCCCTCCCCAGTGGCTTGTGCCAACAGCCAAGAGTGGACCCTAAGCCGATCCATCCCAGAGCTGCGTGTGGTAAGACAAACCGACCTTCTCTATGAGGATCAATGCCAGCTTTGTTTACACACTCTCTCTAGGGATGCTACCTCATATCAATGAAGCTGTGTATATCTGAACAGTATGTCAGGATGTTTCCAAACTTGTTAACTCTTACAGGGGGTGCTTGGTAGTATTCGGAGTTGCAAGTCGGCGCTGGTTAATAGATACATTACAGGCAGTTATCTTCCACAAGAGAAACAGGAGGGTGAGCAGGAAACACATCTCTCTTGTTATACTATGTTATCCTTCTGGAAACTATACTATGTTATCCTTCATAAGCCTGCACTAGGCTGACCTCTGCATGACCTTTCTCTGTCATTGTCAGGTGGGAGGTATAAGAAAGAGGTGCTGGTCGATGGACAGAGTCAACTGTTACTGATCAGAGAGGAGACAGGGCCTCCTGATGCACAGGTGTGTGTGTGTGTGTGTGTGTGTGTGTGTGTGTGTGTATGCATGCATGCATGCATGCATGCGTCCGTGCGTATGCTTGTAGTTGCATGTGTGTGTGTGTGTGTGTGTGTGTGTGTGTGTGTGTGTGGACTAAAACTTAATTGCACAAAATGGCAAATTTTGGGGGGGATATATTATCAATATTCATGTCATTTTTCGTCATCCTCAAGCCAATACAATGCTGATCCTCTGGCTCGCACTATCCTCTCCTTCCCCTCTCCAGTTCAGCAGCTGGGTGGACGCAGTCATCCTGGTGTTCAGTCTGGAGAACGAGACCAGTTTCCAGGAGGTGTACCAGCTCTTTAGCCAGCTCAACACACACCGTAGCACTGCCGACCTCCCACTGATAGTGGTAGGGAGCCAAGGTAAGGGAGTCCGTCAGGGAGGCATGAATGGAAGTCAACAGGAAGATGGAGCACTGTACGTACGGCTCTTATGACAGATGGATCACAATGCTTTCATATCGCAGATTAGATTGGGGGAGAATATACAATATACAGTACCAGTCAAAAGTTGACTTGGAAAGTGTGTCCAAACTTTCGACTGGTACTGTATACTACTCTCAAATTATGCCCTGTTCCCCTATAAAGTGCAGTGTGCACTGAGCACAAAAGAAGTGCACTGAGGGAGGGAATAGGGTTTTCATTTGAGACGAGACCTGTTTGTATCTTCATCTTAGAATCTCCTGAGGAATCTCCTGAATGTCCCTGTTCTCTTCCCGTAGACAAGATCAGCAGCACCAACCCGCGTGTGATCGAGGACCTCCGCGCCAGGCAGCTGTGCGTAGACGTGCGCCACTCTGTGTTCTACGAGACCTGCGCCACCTACGGCCTCAACGTTGACCGGGTCTTTGCTGAGGGTCAGTCCACGCTGAGATGGAGCACGGGGCGTTCGTGTTACATTGGCATCGTTTCAACACAATAAAGAATCTCTTGTAGTAATTATGTAAAGAGTTGAGCGGTTTTAGGGGACAGTTCTTATTCAACAATTCTACAATTATTTTAATTGTTTTTATCCTGAATTGAACTGTCGTCTCATCGACAACCATTAAAAGGCACCACTTGGTCAGTGGTTTGAGATGCATTGCTGAAATGACCCACCTTACGATACAGTTCTACCTTGGTTATTACTAGCTATTTGTGCTGCTGTCTCACTGTCATTGCTCTTTGACCCCCCCAGCTTCCCAGAGGATAGTCACACAGAGGAAGCAGTCTGCCCTCCTGGCCTCCTGCAAGTCTCTCCCCAACTCCCCAAGTCACTCGGGGGGCTCCACCCCAGGGTCGGCCTCCTTCCCTGGCCAGGTATTATGCTACACACTGGGTAGCTCTGTCTTCTCTCCAGTGGTCACCCCAGGAGATACCCTGTTGTGAAAGTGTATGAATTGAGAGGAAGGACAGAAAAAGACCAACTGTCAGCTTTCCGGTCAATTCTCATTTCTGTGTCTCAACTCATTTCTCCTCCCCATTCTCTCGTCCACTGTCTGTCTCTGTCTACCACTCTCTCTGTTTGTCATCTCTCCCTCTGTCCCTCTGTCTGTCTGGCCCTCCGCCTCCCCTCTCAGGCCAGTAATGGAGGACATAGTAGTGACTACCCCTCCTCGCTGCCCTCCACCCCTGTGGTCAGCCACAGAGAGCTGCGGGGCGGGGCTGGGGGGGGTGAGGGGGGCGGCAGTGTTACAACAGGGTCCCTGAGAAATGTCCCCCACCGACGGCCCTCCCTGTTCAAGGTCAGTTGTCCTCTCTCTCTCTCTCTCTCTCTCTCTCTCTCTCTCTCTCTCTCTCTCTCTCTCTCTCTCTCTCTCTCTCTCTCTGTCTCTGTCTCTCTCTCTCTCTCTGTCTCTCTGTCTCTCTCTCTCTCTCTCGCTCTCTCTCTCTATCTCTCTCCCTCTCTCTCTCTCTCTCTGTCTCTCTCTCTCTCTGTCTCTGTCTTGCTCTTCTCTTGTTACTCTGTAATCAGAGGCTTAACAACCAACAGACAAGGTACAGTCTCCTGTAATTGATAGGGATTGAGCGTAAAATGTCTCAATTCATTCAATTCTCCCAGCAAGCTGATTCTAAAAGATAATATGCAGATGAGAAACAGTGGTTGGCACACCCAATGTTCCTATTTTTTCAACAACAGACAGACTGCAGAGTTTGGGCTCTCCTTTAACTTCACGTTGTCTCTCATCTCACCTCATGGTGTCATCATCTCTGTGCTCTGCTTCCCTGTCTCTGTCTGTCTGTCTGTCTGTCTTTCACAATCTCCTCTCTAACCTCATAATCTGTATATGACTTCTCCTAGAACCGTCGAGGCAGTGACTGTGAGAAAAGGGGTGTTGACCCCAAAGGCGACGTGGCCAGTGTCCGCCCCACTCCTATCAAACAGGTCAGTGTGATGCAGGGGGAGCCTGGTGGAGGTAGCACTACAATGAGTCCGTCCTCCGATTTTCTACCTCCACCAGCCTCCACCGGTGTGATGTCATCCACACTGGACACATTCAGGGGACCACCACACTCTCTGGGAGTCACGTGCTCAATGACTAGACTGGATCCATTGTATCCGTATGTGAAGAGTAGAACCAGATGCGGTACAGTGTACTCAATAGCCTTTTCTCAATTGTTAGGAACACGACTCCTCGTGTCCTCTCCTCTGTCCTCCACTCGCTTCGTCCTACCGAAAAAAACCATTGGAGGAGAAGATCAAGGTTCCTCCTCTTCGATATTCTCCTCCAATGCTTTGAGGAATGACTTCGAGTGGAGGAAGGAGGAGGAGGAGAGGACCATGGCAGGAAGTCGTGTAACTGACAATTGAGAAATTGAGGCTCATGGTTCAATGGCGTTGTTGTGGCCCCTTTGTTTGTGACAGAGCATCCTATGGAAGCGGAGTGGGAGCTCACTGAACAAGGAGTGGAAGAAGAAGTGTGTCACTCTGTCCAACAATGGCACTCTGTCTTATCACTCCAGCATCAATGTAAGTCACACCACCAGCTACTGTATCCCATGACCACCGGTGATGCAGCACTACACTGGGCTAGCTTGAATTCCAGTTCTAATGACAACTCTGTATCTTGAACCGAAATACACAGCAAACCTTGAACCATTTGTTCATGTTTCAGGGTTGCGCAAAGAAACGTTCTTTCGATGGCTAACGCTATGCATCCGTTCGTTGAACGGTATATACATACGGTATATCTTGGAGGATGTGATTGTCCTTTAACTGGTTTGATCTGGTTGTTTATGTCACTCTCAGGACTACAAGCAGGGTGCTCATGGGAAAGAGATCGACCTGCTGCGTGTCACAGTGAAGGTGCCGGGGAAACGGCCACCCAGGGCGGTCACTCCCGCTGGCCCCGCCCCTGGCCCCGCCCCTGGCCTCAACGGGGTGGCCACTGAGCCTGCCAGTACAGGTGAGCCGCTCATTGACACAGCAACATCAGTGGAGACAGATCCGGCCCTAGGACTTTGGTGGCCTTAAACAGAATTGTGCAAGTGTGATCCCCCTCTAGCAGTTGTGGCCCTGAACAACTGCATAGAGTGATTATGCCAGCGGCTGGCCCTGAGTGGAGGTAAAGCATAAAGCAGCGTTCATACAGTAGTTAAGTCATTCAAATATACAGTCATAGTCAGTCAAATTAAAACACTCTCTCTCTCTCTCTCAAAGCTGCCTCGTTGTTGTCACCAAGCATTCTGTCTGTTGATGAAAGGACGGTGGCAGTGTCCCCTCAGGGAGACAGAGGGGTTCAACGCTGTCCCTCCTCACTGTCTAACAAGACACACAGTGTTGGTATGTTACATTCTTATCCATAATGACCGTTGGAGCATTTGGGGTAGGTCATTGGTACATTGGAGTCGTGTTTTATTTATCTACCTATACTAGACGCCATTGAAGGGGTGACCAAAGACCAGGGTCAGTCCTCTCCCATGATCGATAGAAAGAAGAACAGGAAGAAGAAGAGTATGAGCCAGAAAGGTGATGCAACCATTGGACAGGCTGAAGGTGAGTTTCCAGTCAAATGAAACAACTTTGTCAAAATCATATTTTTCGGTCACTGTTAAAGGAATAGGATTTCATAAATATCACAAACATCCCAGCATTTTAACAGAGAATGAAATTGACTATGATCTTATTTCTTTTCACTTCATCTTTCTCTTCAATACAGTATAGTGTTATTTCTCCCTTCTCCTGATGTATTCTCCATAGCTTTTATTTTAATTCTCTTTTTTCCCCTCTTTCTCTTTTCCTCCTTCTCTTTCTCTCTCCTGCTTCCCTGGGCTAATCTCTTGCTCTGCAGCCAAGCGCAAAATGTGGAAATTAAAGAGCTTTGGTAGCTTGAGAAACATTAATAAGACAGGTAACTACAGCAGAAACTACAGGGACAGGGACAGTGAGGACAGAGCTGAGTCACAGAACCTAGTACCTGTCTGTTTACCAGTCGGTCGGTCTGTCTGCCTGCCTGCCTGTCTGTCTGTCTGTCTGTCTGTCTGTCTGTCTGTATGCCTTTCTGTCTGATGATATGTCTGTTACAGCACACATTCAGATTAAACTGTGATTATTACTTCTTCTTTTTTTACTGACTTCTTTCTTTTACCCTTTTCCACCGTAATGCATGCACTTTCCTATTTTCTGTCCTATGCTTAACAAGCACAAGCATTGTCATTCAAAAACAACCTGTCTTAGCTAATGGCATATTCAACAGTGTTTGTTGTGTCTAAATGCTTGCCTCCAACCTGTCTTTGCAGAGGAGGAGAATGCAGACTTTATCATTGTCTCAAGCTCAGGACAGACATGGCACTTTGAGGCCCCGAGCATGGAGGACAGAGACGCCTGGGTGCAAGCTATAGAGAGCCAGATCCTAGCCAGTCTGCAGTCATGTGCCAGCGGCAGAAACAAGGCAAGACCCAGAATGCACCTGGGGAGCACCTGTAGATACATATTGTAGAAATAAAACATGCCAGAGGTATTTCAATTGATTAACTTTGTGTTTGTGTGTGTGTGTGTGTGTGTGCGCGCGCGTGTGTGTGTGTGTGTGTGTGTGCGCGCTTGTGTTTCGATAGGCACGAAGGAGCAGCCAGAGTGAGGCAGTAGCGTTACAGGGTATCCGCAACGCCAAGGGGAACAACCTTTGTGTCGACTGCGAAGCCCTAAGTAAGATTCCACAGACGTTTTCCCTCCTCTGTACCTCTTGTCAAGGGACCCATTATAAACGTGTGCATGATATATCCTATTGTCTCCCAGGTCCACCCTTGAACTAAATCCTTGAAAAGGAGCTAAAAATGAGTAATTATTGATGAGGTAGGTTATAAGTAGCCTCCGTCCTCTAGTGTGAAATCAATCCCCTCTGCTCTGCCCTGGTGTGCTCTGTCCTCCAGCCCCCACCTGGGCCAGCCTCAACCTGGGAGCGCTGATCTGCATCGAGTGCTCAGGGATCCACCGCAACTTGGGGACGCACCTGTCGCGTGTGCGCTCGCTGGACCTGGACGACTGGCCTCGCGAGCTCACGCAGGTCCTGGCTGCCATCGGCAACCACATGGCCAACAGCATCTGGGAGAGCTGCACCCAGGGCAGACACAAACCCACGGCAAACTCCACACGGTGAGGAGCACAGGTCCACAAGGAGACGTCAGTCTCTAACTCTTATATGGCCTCAGTCAGAAATAGCCATGAGGAATACAGTATGTCTGTGCTTTGAAGTTGTTTCATGATATGAAACAATATAGATATGGATAGATGTATACATCATTGGAGGTTCGTGGAGGCAGAAATCGAAGGACTCCTTGAAATATCAAACACCGTTCCTCATTCCATTCCCTGCATTACAATGAGCCCATCTTCAAGTCTCTGCCCCCACCAGCCAAAAACATTATTCTGGGTCGTACTTTGACTAGGAGATGTTGCAATACATCAGATGGCATGGCAAATATGTTGTCACATCAACCCCCTCTTGATCCAGGGTTGCTATGGTAACATGCTTTGGTCTTTCATCTATGTGACTTTATGTGTGTGTGTGTGTGTGTATGTGTGTGCGTATGTGTGTGTGAGTGCGTATGTGTATGTGTGTGTGTGTGTGTGTGTGTGTGTGTGTGTGTGTATGTGTGTGCGTGTGCGTGTGAGTGCGTATGTGTGTGTGTGTGCGTGTGAGTGCGTATGTGTGTGTGTGTGTGTGTGTGTATTTGTCTGCATCTGTATCTCAGAGAGGAGAGGGAATCGTGGATTCGTGCCAAGTATGAACAGCGGGTGTTTGTGGCTCCCCTGCCGTCCCCGGGGAAGGGCACAGTTGGGGCGGCCAGTGTGTGTGTGCGGCTGCTCTCTGCGGTGACGGAGAGGGACCTACCCCAGCTCCTGCTGCTCCTCGCCCACAGCACCAAGGAGCAGATCAACGGCTCGCCCACGCCAGCAGGGGCACCCTCGCAGTCACGCAGCGCCCTGCATGCAGCCTGTCAGCTGGGAGACGTGGTCATGACTCAGCTGCTAGTCTGGGTACGTCTGTCTGGAGGAGTCTGTCTGTTGTCTGTCTGTTGTCTGTCTGTTGTCTGTCTGGAGGAGTCTGTCTGTTGTCTGTCTGGAAGAGTCTGTCTGTTGTCTGTCTGTTGTCTGTCTGGAGGAGTCTGACTGTTGTCTGTCTGTTGTCTGTCTGGAGAAGTCTGTCTGTTGTCTGTCTGTTGTCTGTCTGAAGATGTCTGTCTGTTGTCTGTCTGTTGTCTGTCTGAAGAAGTCTGTCTGTTGTCTGTCTGAAAAAGTATGTCTGTTGTCTGTCTGTTGTCTGTCTGAATACGTCTGTCTGTTGTCTGTCTGTTGTCTGTCTGAAGAAGTCTGTCTGTTGTCTGTCTGAAGATGTCTGGAGAAGTAATGCTGTACAAATACATTTCAGACTCAAATCTATTCAAAGTAAATATTCATTTTACAATATAATGTAAAGTAAAGGATAATCTAGAGTCCACAAAAGATACAGCATGTAAAAGGAGATCATTAGGCAAACTTCCTTGGTTCCAAGTACCAGTTATTGAATGCTTCTTTTTGGTAATGTTATCAGTATTCCAGAATTGTATATGAATGGTAAAGTGATTCAATCTCTTCCTGCAGTATGGAAGTGATGTGAGAGCCAGGGATCCCCAAGGCCTGACTGCCCTGACTCTGGCCAGAAAGACTGGGAGCAAAGAGTGCGCTGACATTCTGCTGCAACATGGCTGTCCCAATGAAGTCTCCCCCACTTGTGCTACACCTAGTCTCTCCCGCAGATCCAGCACTGCTAGCCTGGGCGGCTCCAACTCCAGAAGAGGGGTTTCATAGCTCTGAGTGGGTATGCTTGCACACAAGGACTAGTGGAAAGGTGTAGGATGCAGATAACCATGGATGCAGTGTTGACTGTGGGGTGGGCGGCTACATCGGAAATCACAGAGTGTATAAAGAGAACATTATCTGAAAAAACATATCAAATAATTAAAAAGCAATATGTATTCAATCTGTTGATAGCAAATAGGCCTACACTGTATTGCTGAAATTGTGTGTTCTTGAGCCTCATTTTGGTCTTCTGCATTTTGGTCTTCAATTAATTGTATGGATGAATACTGTATAGTCAAACGTTACATGTCCATGGTCACTTCAGATAGATGAGCTGATAGCTCAATGCTTCACTCTCTCTTGATTTATAAGAAGTGCAATAATCAAATAATTCCTATAGAATAAATACAGTGCCATTTGTAAGTAATGAGACAGTGAATAATTCTTCTTTTGGCTCTATACTCCAAACTTTTTTATTTGAAATGAAACAATCAATATGATAAAGTATTGTACAGTCAGCTATTTAAGGGTATTTTGTATGTATATTATGTTCTTTTCACCATTCACAGATGGCAACACTTTGTCTACATAGTCCCCCTATTTCAGGGCACCAAAAGTAATGGGATGGATTGATATAATCTCCAAATTAAGCACTTATGTTCAATATTTGGTTGACAATCCTTTGCATGAAATAACTTTCTGAAGTCTGCGACTTTACCCCATCAGATGCTGGGTATCTTTGGTGATCTTTGGGTATCTCAGGCCTGTACTGCAGTTCAGTTCAGTTTGTTTTTAAGTATTTTTGCCTAACATCAAATAAAATCCAATGGGGTTCCAAACTGTTGATATTGGCAAGCCTAATAATGTCTTCCTTGACTTTCATTGATCTCTCTTTGGCCCTCATTTTGACAGACACATATAGCAGACTTCAAAGGCAAACACAAAGCCTAGAATCAATACTGACCTGATGTGACACCTGACTGACCAGAAACCCCCGTCAAGCCATACAGTGTGTTGTAAAGTGTGTTGTCATTTCTAAATAGTGAGACCAATATTATTCACAAATACCCTCAAATAAAAGCTCAGAATATATACTTCAACATCATAGTAATTGTTTAATTTGAAATCAACATTTAAAGCAAAACAGAGCAAAAAGATGAAAACAGTTATTCACTGTCCCATTACTTACGCTGGGCACTGTAGATCAAATAGATATATAGCAAATAAAATAGCAAAAGTAAATACACATTTATAAGACCTCTGGGATTTGATACTGAAAGTAAAGAGGAAGAACTGTGATGGTTGAACAAGGAGCAGCAAATACTGTCCGAGTGGTTTAAGGGGGAGTCTTTTTGTCTCCCATTTTACTTGTTGTGACTGGACCAAAACAGTTACTTTTCTTAGATTTACAATGAAGTATAAACATAATGTAATTTGTAATCATGTGCCGGTTGCTATACGATGTACTGACAAACCATTCGTAAATAGTATTGTTTATTGTACTATGGATGCTCTCAGATCACAAGTCCTATTTAGATTAGAAAGTTGATGATGGCTTCAAATGTTACTCAAATAAACTGTACTGGTTTATTTATCTTTTTACAATACTGTAAAGTGTACTACACTGTACTTGTATGTCTGTTTGACTTCTGAAACTTGCTTGTACAAGGTAAAACTCACTATTCAAAAACAGGTTTGCATTTTCGGGTACTTTTTTTCAAAGACTTAACTTAAAATATTTTCTAAATGTTTTCTTAAAATTCACTATTTTGATTGACAACAAGATACATTGTCTTCATGAACAAGTTGCTAATCATGTCTGCAAGCACTGACATTAATCTGGTCATGATTGTGATAGATTTTTAAGTAATCTGTGTCATTATGATTATCACTAAAAAGCATTATGAAGGCTGAACAGAATTGCTGTTGTACAGAAATCTTAAATATGAAGAGGCAAAAAATAAATAAAAAATTTGACAATAAAACCACATATTTATTTATTGTGCGGGTGCATCAGGGCTCAGATGGCTGTGACAGACCCCTATATCCACCAAATAAATGTTGAGCAGCAGGAGCCTTTAGTACGCCTTTGTTGGTTTTGTATCTTTAAGTCATAGCCTATTTGATTTTTATGTGGAACTGTAAAGAATTTACCTGAATAAAATAACTTTTTTGTTGGTCTGTGGCCTTCTTGCTCCTGCCCGACAAGGCTACAAATTGCACTTTTTTTATTCCTGAACATGCAACAGCTGTAGCTATAATTTACATTCATTTAGGGCAGACCTGGGCATTGGGCAAAAGTGTAAGCAATGCGTCCAGTACTATTGCATTGCTTTTATTTTGAAGCCGACAGTTTTATTTTCAATTTACGTATGTGCGTGCTAGGTAGTAGTGGGGATTACTCACTCACTCATCCATTGCATTGCAATATTTTGACTTGACTAGCGAGTGTGTCCTTGATTTTCAACAACGTTGACATTTATTTACATTTTTCAGAATAAAAGTCTGAAAGTTTTTTTTTTTCTGAATAAAAGTCTCAACCTTCTTTTTCAGAATAAAAGTCTGAACCATTTTTTCAGAATAGTAGTCATATTTTTTGTTTTGCAGAATGAAAGTCTGGACGTTTTTTTTTCAAAATAAAAGTGAAACTTTTTTGGTTTTAACCAATGAGGTGTATGAGGAGGTGTGTGTGTGTACGTGTGCATGCTTGTGTGCATTTGCCTATGTGTGCCTGTGTGTGAATGTTTATGTGTGTGTGTGTGTGTGTGTGTGTGTGTGTGTGTGTGTGTGTGTGTGTGTTTTTATATAAATATAATAATAATAATAATACATTAGACTTATATAGCGCTTTTTCTAGACACTCAAAGACGCTTCACAGACTGAAAAGATTGAGTAGTAAAATAAAAAGAAACAAAAATATAAATAAAATAAAGTATAGGGGTCTAATACATTTTTGTATAACTAAATCTAAATCTAAGTGTCTTTGTAGGACAATCTACTCTGTATACTGCAAGTATATCTAGATTTCGGGCGTAGAAGCGGCGAAAACAAGCAGCGCCAGCATCCTCTCTCGACCCGCATTTTTGAAAAGTGAAAAGTCTTACGAGTATGATCAATGTAATGTTAACTAGCTACCTCTAAACATGGATTTGGCTGGGCATACATTAATACATTTTAGGTGGTAAACACAGTCTGGCAATCTTATCTGTCTAGTTAACTTATCTGTGTAGTTCTGAGTTTCTCTCCAGAGCCATATGGCGCTTTTCCATTGACTAGACCGGTACGGCTCAGCACGGCACGCATTTGAAAAGTTCGGTATGGTACGGGTAGGATACGTTCCCCATTATACACAACAGACCAGGAACGAGCGGTGAAAGTAGGAGGAGTTAAGTGTCATAAGAGCACTTCACTTTAATAAGTGCCGGTATACAGCTCAACTGGGGGAAATGCGATAACAATTAAAATGTCAAAATGCAGCACTATCATGCACAGATCAGCCTTAAAACATGTAGCATTAGATATATAACGTTAGACAGGGAGCGATCTCCCTTAACCTGCAGTGTGGATAATACACCCAGCGACGTTCAGCTCAAACTCATTGACCTGCAGTCTGATACACTACTGGCAGAGCACTTGTATCCCTGCTGGACTTTTACTCTTCTCTCAAAGAGGAAAACTTTCCACACATGAGGAGGCATGCTCAGAGGATGCTAGTTCTCTTTGCATCTACCTACACATGTGAACAAACATTCTCAGTGATGAAGTTCAATAAATCCAGATACAGACCTCTCTCACTGATGATCACCTGTCAGCTGTCCTTCGCATCTCCACCAGGCGCGGATCTATGGGTGGGCCTGGGTAATAAATAATAATAATAATAATAAAATATTTTTAAAGTTTAATTTTCACTAACTAACTGTAATGTGAATAGTTTTGTCTTGCGACCGTCATTGCCACCGGCTTGTGAAGAGCTAACTGGTAGGACTACACCGTCGGATCTGTCAGCCATGGAGGAACCAGCCACTCAACCAAAGCTGGTAACATTCCCTACCACTGTAATAGATGGGAAATCGCGCTCCTTCAGTAGAAATTGGTACGAGAAGTTCAAGTGGATGGAATATAGTAAAGAAAGAGACGCTATTTTTTGTAAAGTATGTCGACATTTCCCAGAGGCGCACACGGAGTTCACTTTTATAAGAGATGGATACAAAAATTGGAAACGTCTCCGGCAGGCCTGTGACAAACACGAGTCTAGCAAGCCGCATGCTGTTGCCCTCACCAAGTTGGATGGGTACAGGCAAAGCCATGGACCCCAAAGCCGTGGGACAGTGTTAAATCAAATGCACGGTGATGCCGTTTCATTCATAGAGCGAAACCGGCAACACGTTAAAGTTGTGTTAGACATTGCTATGTTGTGTGCCAAGTTGGAAATTCCACTTAGAGGTCACAGAGAAACGGAAGAGGCGCTCAATAAAGGTAATTTCTTGGAGCTATTCAAGTTCATGTCAAAATATGATCCAGAAATTGAAAATAGACTGAAGGAACTGCCTCGAAATGCCACGCTCCTAAGCCATCACATTCAGGATGAGCTGCTTGAGGCTGCAGCCTCACTGCTAATTCGAAAGATAAAGTCTGAACTGCATGAGCAATCCACATATTATGCCATACTTGCGGATGAGTATAAAGATCTATCCAAGCGCGAGCTAGTTGCTGTCTGTATTCGATTCATTCATGGAGGGGTAATTAAAGAACGAGCAGTAGGCTTTGTGGAAACTGCGGAATTGTCTGCTCAAGGAATATCACAGAGGATCCTAGTGTGTATTCGTTCATTTATGTGTTCATACTTCATACATTCATTTATGTACCTATATATTTATTGTTAATTCTGTCAGACTTGGTCCTCCATAGTTGATGGTTATTGGTTAATTCATTGACTATTGCGTGCGCTTGAATGCGTGTGTGTATTATAATAACTTGTTTGGCTGTCCGTTGCATTCTCTGGGTAGACAGGTACTTTATTTATTTTCCGTTCGTTTCATGGTCTGCATAGTGATCTCCTCCAGTCCCTGCGAATATTTTGCGTGTGTGCGTGCGTGTGTGTGCGTGTGTGTGCATGCGTGTTGGTCGTACCCAAATGTTTCGAGCACCCACAGGCAGAAACATAAATCGGCGCCTATGATCGCGAGCCCAGTTGTGTTCCATCCATCTGGCTGCTCATACATAGGTCTAAAACGTGCGGTGATGAGTTTCACTCAGGCCTACCCAGATTTTTCAATGCCTACCCATCAGCCACTTTCTGTATCCGCCACTGATCTCCACCTCAGACATTCAACCAGACTTCAGTGCACTTGTTCAAGCCCAAGGCAGACTGGACTTTTCTCACTGAACACAAAAAAGAACAGAAAAATATCAAAAGCACTTGTTGCTTTTTCTACTCAGATGCTTAGCTCTATGTGTTGTAACTTTATAGTTAGTTAGACAGTTAAAATAGATTGATTAATATGTTACATGATTGATTCACAGTTAAAATACATTGATTAATGTGTTACATGATTGATTCACAGTTAAAAGAGATTGATTCATATGTTACATGATTGATTCACAGTTAAAAGAGATTGATTAATTAACAGGGGGCGTGTCTGAACACCGCATGGAGTAGCTAAGTTTTAGAGAAGCTCTACAACCCTCATCCAAAATATACAATTAAGTACGGTAAACTCGCACTGCCAACAAAATGTCAAGGAGAGGACGTAAACAAAAGGGAAGGACGACAGACACAGATTTGCTCCTTGAGAACATTAACAAAGTCACTTCTGACTCCGGGGACAGTGATGATGCTAACAGCAGAATGGCTAGCTCTACCGTGACTAACAAACCGAGTGCCACTACACCTGATGCCCAGGCGGAGCCCTCTCTGGCTAGCATCCTTGCAGCTATCCAGAAAGTAGAAGGGGACATCAACACGAGGTTCAATGCACTGGACACTAAACTACATGCAGTCCAAACTTCACTAACTGACCATACAGCTCGTATTGATGACCTGGAGGAGAGTGGCAACGACTACGAGACACGCATTGCGGCCCTAGAAAAACTTTGCAACGAGCTGGTTAAAACCAACAACACCATGAAGACGAAACTGATTGACCTCGAAGGCCGTTCTAGGCGCTGTAACATAAAAATCACTGGCCTACCGGAGAAAGTGGAGGACGCCAGACCAACAGAGTTAATTGCAGGATTCTTACCTAAACTCCTAGGACTGCAGAACTTCCCAGGTGGACTGAAAGTGGAACGAGCGCACCGCCTAGGTAAGCCATCATCCACCAGACCGCGCATCATGATCGCCAAAATCCACCACTTCCAGGAGAAGATCCTGAAGCTCGCCCGTCAACAATCCCCGCTGTCCTCCAACGGAGCACGGATCAGCCTGTACCCAGACTTCTCTAAGCCTGAAGTGAACGAGCAACGCAGAGCCTTCGACGGAGCAAGAGAGAAGCTGAGAAAGGCTGGGATAAAACACGGCATCCTTTTCCCTGCGAGATTGATCCTCACCCACGCAAACGAACAGAAGATATTCCAGACACCCGAGGAGGCCGAGGCTTTCATTGACAGCATCGCTCCTAACAACACTGCCTCTGGACCAACTTGAATTACCGGGACTGTGATCCTCCATTTTCCTCAACTTGCCATGCGAGTGTGTTTACAGACATGAGGGTGGAAAGAGCTGCTGGTTACACCGACAAGGTATACGTAGCCGGCCATTCTCTTAATCTTAGTTTAGTGCTGCTTCATCCCTATGTTTAGCTGTTTCTCAATGTTTATGTGGGAATGTTTGCTTTACTTCGTTAGGGGAAGAAGGCATGGGAAGGGTTTTTGTTTTGTGTTTTTCTTTGTTTATGTTCCTGCTCTGTTCGCTCACGCACCTACAGTATTGTTATTTATGTTGACGCTCCGTAAGATTCGAATAAAGTTTCCCCATGGCTACAACTGGTAGTTACACAGGCTCGCCACAAGGTGGCAGCCTAACCTTACTCAGCTGGAATGTGAGAGGCTTAGGGACTGGTTTAAAGAGAGGGAAGGTCTTCTCACACTTGAAATCCTTATCTGGAGACATAATCTTCCTACAAGAAACCGCGCATATTAAACACACAGAACAGTGGAGGCTAAAATGTAACTGGGTGTCTCAGGTATCTCAGTCCACCTTTTCGTCCAAAGCCAGAGGAGTCGCAATATTAATTCGCAGAAATGTCCCGTTTGTACACATCTCAACAATCTCTGACCCAAATGGTCGTTATCTTATAGTGATGGGTAGAATTGTCACGTCATGTCACCTTTTTGAATATATATGCGCCCAATTTCGATGACCCAGTTTTTTTTTAGAAAGGTCTTTAACCTCATCCCTGATCTATCAACCACCCACCTAATCACAGGTGGAGATTTTAATACTATACTGTTTTACCGACAGACTTTCTACACATCCTATTTCCCCTTCTAATTCCACTGTTGCCCTCAATAATTTGATGGGGTCACTGAACCTAGTTGACATTTGGAGGCAACAACACCCATCTGATAGGGATTACTCTTTTTTTTTCTCACCTGTGCATAAATCCTATACTAGAATTGACTATTTCCTGATAGACGCCAAACTGACCTCAGACATAATTTCCACCAAGTATCACAATATTTTGGTTTCAGACCACAGCCCTGTAGAACTTAAATTTGATATTAATAGGACTAGGCCCATATATAACTGGCGGTTCAACCCTCTCTTACTTAATGATGAACAATTCCGACTAAGAATTTCGAACTCAATCACAGCCTATTTGACCGAGAACGATACTGCTGATGTGAACGACTCCACTTTGTGGGAAGCCTTTAAGGCTGTCATACGTGGTCATATTATTGCATATGAGGCCAAACTGAAAAAAGACAGGATGAAAGAAATGGTGGAAATCTCTGCTAAGCTTTCAACGCTTGAGACTGAATATAGGTCATCAGCTTCATCCTCCACACTTAAAGACATAATGAAGCTTAAATTCAAATATAACTCTATTCTCTCCGACCAGGTGAGCAAAACGCTATTGAAAATGAAACAAAAACACTTTGAGTTGAGCGACAAACCAGACAAATTATTAGCTCGCCAGCTTAGGGGTATTCAGGCCAAGCGAATGATTAATACAATTAAAACCAAAACGGGTTCTATAACCACAGATCCCAAAAAAATCAACGAGTGCTTCCGTGAGTTTTATGAGAATCTCTACTCCTCGAAAATCACAGCTGATACAGCGCAAATTTCAGATTTTCTTAGCGCTCTCCGCCTGCCTAAATTGTGTACCTCTGCACAAGTTGAATTGAACACAGAGATAACTTTAGAGGAGGTTATGGAAGCAATACGCTCTTTCCCTAACGGGAAGGCCCCCGGACCAGACGGGTATGGCATAGAGTTCTATAAAGCATGCTCGGACAAAGTCTCTCCCATTATGTTAAGGATGTTTAATCATTCTATTGCTACAGGGCGTCTCCCTGAATCCCTGTATTTGGCTAACATATCCCTGTTATTGAAGAAGGATAGGGAGGAAACCGATCCAGCCTCATACCGTCCTATTGCCCTCCTCGGAAGCGACCTAAAGGTGTTCACTAAGATTCTTGCAAACAGACTCAATAGATGTATTGCAACTATAATTCACCCTGACCAAACTGGATTTATCCCTGGAAGATTTTCCTTCTTTAATATCAGACGATTGATGAATATAATGTACTCTAAATATGACAATGACTCCAATGTTGCTGTTTTGGCACTCGTTGCCCAGAAAGCCTTTGATCAGGTTGAATGGAGATACATTCTAACAGTATTGAAAGAGTTTGGCCTGGGTGACAATTTCACCTCTTGGGTTGACATGCTATACACCAGCCCAATGGCTTCGGTTATAACCAATTGTGATAAATCACCCACCTTTGCCTTACATCGCTCCTGCTGTCAAGGCTGCGCATTGAGCCCGTTGATTTTTGCCCTTGCCATAGAGCCCCTCGCTGTTAGCATAAGGAATCATCCCTCTATAGCCCCATTGATGCTAGGAGGGGTGGACCACCGCATCTCGCTTTACGCGGATGATGTGGTTCTACTTCTCTCCCGGCCTGAAGAATCTCTTCCGCCTTTGCTAGACCTAATTATAGAGTTTGGTGAGCTTTCTGGGTACACTATAAACTGGGACAAAAGTGAATTCATGCAGCTTAAAGGGAGGTTAAACCCAACATTTGTTAAAGATGTCCCTTTTCACATTACTACAGATACAATTAAATACTTAGGCGTGGTCATCCCTAAAGACCCCAAATTGATTTATAAACTGAACTATCTGAATATGGTAGACAAATTGAAATCTAACGTTGAAACCTGGAGGCTATTACCTTTATCCATGATAGGATGAGTCAATGCAGTTAAAATGGTGGCTCTCCCCAGGTTTCTATACCTCTTCCAGAATCTTCCTATATTTTTGCCAAAGTCTTTCTTTAAGTTACTAGACTCTATTGTCCTTCCATTTGTCTGGGGATACAAAGTACATCGTATAGCCAAGTCACACCTATTTAAACCCAAAAGTGCAGGGGGCCTCAGTCTACCTAATTTCCAAACCTATTATTGGGCTGCCAACTGTAGAGCATTGATGTACTGGCAAGGTGCGTGCTCAGACAACCCCACCATCTCTACCCCTTCTTGGCTTGCAATAGAGCAGAACCTTCCCAAAAGCTCTCTCCACGCTCTTCTCTTTGCTAAGAGCATACCCCCAAAAGCCGCCACGGGTAATAACTTCATGCTCATCAACTCTCTTAAAATCTGGTATCAAATTAGAAAAGTGTTTGCTCTGCCTGACTTCTCTACTTCCACCCCTGTTTGCAACAACCACGCCTTCCCCCCTTCTCTAACTGATAGAACTTTCACTATTTGGAGGAACAAAGGTATCATCACAATTGCAAACCTTTATATAGAGAATTCGTTTGCCACTTTTGCACAGCTGAGGGAAAAGTTTACACTCCCAGCATCCCATCTCTTCCGTTACCTCCAGATAAGAGACTACGTCCGGACCAACCTACCTAACTTTGAGGTGATCCCTGACGCTGTCAAATTATACACTCTCATGAATCAGGCCCCTCAGTCAAGGAGGCTTGTCTCTAGATTTGTTGATGTTTTTACAACACATGACCCAATCTCCACGCAACACTTAAAAGAAGCTTGGGAAGAAGATCTGGGTATAACAATTGATGACGAGAGCTGGGAAACAAGCCTTAATGCTATCCACAGCTGCTCTATAAACTCCCGACACCAACTTATCCAATTTAAAGTGATTCATAGACTGCACTACTCCTGTACCAAACTACACTCATTTTACCCCTCTGTATACCCAGTTTGCCCGAAGTGTAAATCAGCTGAGGGCACACTGGGTCACTTTTCTGGTCCTGCCCTAAACTAAATAAGTTCTGGTCAGATATTTTCAAATGTTTTTCTGATGTATATAGCTGTGACCTCACACCTGACTCATACACTGCAATCCTAGGGGAAACCAAGCATCATTTAACTCTGTCTCATTATGAACAGAAGACAATACAATATGGCATGGTTGTTGCAAAGAGGAATATACTCACACTGTGGAAGGGTGAAGAAGTACCTGTGTTTAAAACTTGGTCAGAGATCACCAATCTGCTACACATGGAAAAGATCCGATACACTGTCTCTCTCAAATCTGCAATCTTTGACAGGATATGGCAACCATTTATATCTTATTTATCGAAGCTGCCCTGAATTTTGTAATGCCTTTATGCCTTTACGCTGTCAACTTATACACTCTCATGAACCAGGCCCCTCAGTCAAGGAGGCTTGTCTCTAGTCTAGATGTGTTGATGCTGATGTTGATATACTATATATGATGTTGATATGTATATGATGTTGATATACTGTGTATTTATATATATAAATATTATTATTTTTTATTTATTTTTATCTTTATTTCTTTCTTTTACATCTAAAGAGCAGTTAGTTATGTTGTTACTGTTTGTTTGTTTATTTATTTATTTAAAAAATGTGTTACTGTCCTCGTGCTTGTTTAATTTGCTTAGGGGTGGAGGGAAGGGGGAGGTGGGCGGGTTTATTGTCCTTGTGATGTATCTTGTCTATCCCCGTAAACTGAAAATGCATAAATAAAATATATTAAAAAGAGATTGATTAATATGTTACATGATTGATTCACAGTTAAGAGATTGATAAATATGTTACATGATTGATTGACAGAAGTACATTTTTGTTGTATTAGCTAAGAAGAAGAAGAAGAACTGCAGGTTCCAGAATGTCTTGTAGAAAGACGTCATATAAGTTGACAGTTTGTTGTTTTTGAGAAATGTGAATTGTACATTGAATTGAAAGTGAATATCTAATCACGTTTTATTGAAAAAGAAAGTGATCACAAGTGTATGTCAGCAGATTTGTATATAAAGAACCTTTCGCTTGATATCACCAGTCCTAGCCATCATTTCAGAAGGTAGAAATACTATACTGTGACTCGTAATGTTGTATGTATGTAATGTTAATAAATAATAGGCACAAACTGATGTTGCAAAAGGTCAAAACTATAGCTGCATTTACTTCCCTGTGTTTAAATGAGTCCTCTTGCTCTTCTATATTTGACCTACTCCACACTTTCATAGCCTTATCGTAACATGTATTCTTATCAGTAGCAGCTAGTCAAAACCATATAATTTACTGCTTTTTATAATGCGATAAACAAATCATGATACAGGTGATGGTACTCCTGCTGGGCATTGCTGCCTGACGCACCTCCAACAGTGCCTTTAGAACAGGTGTTCTGTGACACCTCACTGAACACCTATGTGGGCCTAACTGGGTCATCAGGATCTCTCCCTGCCATCCCCTGCTGATGCCCTAGGTGTTGTTCGCCCCCCAACCCTTATGCTTCCTTCTTAGCCACAGCCAGAAGCTGCCTTTCTCCGCCTCCTCAGCCAGCTCTTTCATGACTTTCCGATGCCTTGCTCCTGTGCATCCTATGTCACGGAGTAGGCGAGCAGCTGAGGAACCTACGAAGCCCCTACACCCCACTTCCACAGGGCACGTAACGGCTTTCCAGCCAGCCTCCCTGCACTCCGCCGCCAGATCTGCATACTTGGCTCGCTTAGGCTCGTTGGCTGCCTCCAAACCACCCTCCCAAGGGACAGTGAGTTCGACCAGAAGGACTGTCTTGCAAGCCTCTGACCACATGACCAGGTCTGGTCGGAGCGATGTTTCCACGATCTCCCTGGGGAACTGGAGCTGTCTCCCCAGGTCGACCCTCATGGTCCACTCACTACCCAGTGCGAGGAGTCTTGCTGTATCTCTCTGACGGGAGGGTTTGACTCTCTCTCCAGCCCTTGCAAACTGGATGGGATGTCTGTCTGGAGCGGAAGGTCTGCTGTTTGCCTCCTGTCTGCATGACTCTGCCACCTCTGCCAGCTTTTTCAGCACCAGGTCGTGTCGCCATGTGTAGCGGCCTTGGGACAGCGCTGTCTTGCAGCCTGTCAGGATGTGCTGGAGGCTCGCATTGATGGTGTTGCAAAGGGGGCAGGTCTCTTCGGCAGAAAACCATTGGTGGAGGTTTCGGGGACAAGGCAAGGTGTCATATGTTGCTCTGATCAGGAAGCTGAGCCTAGCTTGGGGGATCTTCCACAGGTCAGACCATGACACGGGCCTGTTTGTGAGGCAGGGCTTAAAGTACTCAAAACAGAATCTGTTATAGACAGTGCACATAAATGCTTTTTTTAGAGTGTCAAAAATAAAGTGCATCTTGTCTATCCCTGTAAATTGAAAATGCATAAATAAAATATCAAAAAATAAATAAATAAAGTGCATAGTCAATACAAAAATGTTATTTTTGTATTGACTGATGCACTTTATTTATTTATTTTTTGATATTTTATTTATGCATTTTCAATTTACAGGGATAGACAAGATGCACTTTATTTTTGACACTCTAAAAAAAGCATTTATGTGCACTGTCTATAACAGATTCTGTTTGTTAGAGGAAATAATAAATGAACATTTGAAGAGTCAGAAGTGTTCTCTTTGTTGTGTTAACAATAGTGAGATTTGGTGAGATCACTATGGAATATTAAATCATCAATCTTTGCTCACTACATAGCCTTTCTTACCTTCAGGTGTGCATGAACTACAGGTTATCAACTGTGAAATTATATCTGTTCTCATATCGGTTATCGGCCACGAGAAGCGGGTAAACATCGGTATCGGTATCAGTTGGAAAAAAATGCATATCGTGCATCCCTAGACATATATGTTGTATTGACTATTAAATAGTATTAATGCATTTAAACATTGAGACAAGAAGCTGTCTTCTGTACCCGCTCTCCCAATATCTCAAACTGTGACCCCCCCTCCCCAAGAAAAAGTTTCAGGCACAGGATTTTTTCCCACTTTAAGCCCTGGTGAGACCTTCCCATGACGTCCAGCGTAAAAAAAAAAGTAATATTGAGCAGAATTAAGTTCAGCCTACTGGTCCGGCCCTCCACAATAGTCCCGGTTTCTCATGTGGCCCATTGTGAAATTTAATTGCCCACCCCTGATTTAGGGTATGACAGTTATATTACATGGCTTCTTTATGACGAGTACATACATAACAGGTCTACAGTAAGCTACATTTAACAAACAGTTATCTGGTCACTGCATCATCCAGAGACCCAGACATCCATCCAGAGACCCAGACATACCTCCAGACACAGAGGGGCGATAAGCCCCACATCTGGTCGGTCTGTCTGGCTCTGTTGTTGTCTCACGTCACTACTGTGCGACGGACTGGCAAAAGAAAGGAAAGTGTTGTTTGACAAATGGTCGAAAATACTGCCTTCTCTGGGTGAGTATTGTATTATAAACCTAGCTCACAAGAGTTGCCGGTTATCAACAACGTTGTCTCCACTTCTGTAGAGATTGTATTGACAAGTCATTTCCTAGAGTTTTTTTTGTTTCTATGGTTACTGTACTAGCTAGTTAGCAAGCTTAGCTACCGATGTTGCTATGTTGAGTTGATTGTAACGATCGCTAGTTTGTTCACCTATATCCTAGTCTTCCTATTAGTTGTCTACGGAATCTTCAACGTATAGCTCGTTGTATCCATGGTTATAAATAGAAATGGCTCAACAAGTTGTAGGTAGTGGTTTTACGACAGTGGACAGGGGTGTGTAAAAGCTGTAGCTAGCTAACGTTAGCCATGACCCACTCTCTCTCAGGAAGTGCACAAACATACAAGGCTGCTTTGTATCCATCCATTCATTGACACTGGCCAACTTATAGTTAGCGATATGACCAGTGTGACGTTAAGCTCCTCCAGACCTATCAAGAATAGGCGAATATCAAACTGTCACCTAATGTGTCCCTGGAAGTTGCACAACAGTGTCACATGTCTATGAACATAGTTGTTTGGAGACTGGTTTGATGATGATGATGATGATGGTGGTGGTGGTGATGGTGGTGGTTGTTCCCCCATAGAGATATTATAGTGTTCTATATCTATGGGTTCCCACTTTTCTCTCCTCTCCTAGTTGGGGTCTGGGCAGCGAGTCACAGCGCCAGGGATGAGGATCCGGCTGCAGGGCCCCGGCCACGCCGCCGTCCTCCTTTCTGAGCTCAACCGTTGCCGCCTGTCTCGTCTCTACTGCGATGTGCTCCTCCAGGTGGGGAGCCGCTCGTTCGCCGCGCACCGCGCCGTGCTGGCCTGCGCCGGGACGCACTTCCGCAGCCTCTTCTCCAGGGGGCAGATCGGAGCGTCCTCCGCATACTCTCTGGACTTTGTGTCCCCTGCCAACTTTGAAAAAGTGTTGACTTTTATCTACACCGGGGAGATCTTCACTGACCTGATCGACGTGGGGGTGCTGTATGAGCTGGCGGACAGGCTGGGTGTGAGAGAGCTAGTGCGGGCGTGTCACGCCACCTTCCCTGACCTGCAGGGCTCTTCTGCGTCTGCAGAGTGTGTGGTGGACGGAGGCCTGGACCCTGACATGGTCGCCGCTGCCGCCGCCGCGTCACTGTGCTCGTCGTCTGCCGCGTCTTGCTCCTCGCTGTCGTCGTCTGCCGGTCCCTCGGCGGCCCCCACCCCTGCCGCGCCCTCCCCTCTCCCCCAGGGCAGGATGGGCAGGCCAGGCCGTGGCCACACAGCCCCGCTGCCTCTGGCCCTCAAAGCGGAGGACGTGCAGTCTCACCTGGGCTACGGGCAGGCGGCGGGGAACCACCATCTGGCGTCTGGAGAACAGAGTCTGTTAGCCAGCCACCCCAGCCAGGCTGTAGGAGCCTCCCCCCCGGGCCTTACGCTGCAGCTGAAGACGGAAGAGGGAGACGAGGGAGGGGGAGACAGGGGGAGCTGTGAGAATGAACAGACAGCGATTAGCGGGAGTAGAGCTGGCTCTTTACCGCCGCGCATCTCTGAAGCCTGCTCCTTACCGGACTCCTCGGCCCAGCTAGGGGGGGAAGCCTGTGCCCCCTCGTCTTCCCCTGGGGACCCTCTGGACAGCCTGCAGGTGGGGGCGGTGGATGGCGGGGTGGGGGTGGGGGTGGGGGTTGAGGTGGCATCGGGGCTCATCTTTGGAGAGGAGGACGACGACCATGAAGAGGAGGAGAGGGAGCAGCTGCAGGGAGAGGACAGGACCGAGGGTGGAGCGGTGGAGCAGTGGAGGAACCTGGCCGGCGAGATCATCGAGCTGAGCGACGACGAGAACTACATGGAGGAGGACGAAGAGGACGACGAGGAGGACGACGAGGACCTGGTATGTGTGGAGAACGGAGCAGGGGGCCAGGCGGCGGGCGCAACAGCGTGCAAGGCCTGCGGGGCGGCTCTGCCGGCGGACTCGGCCGCCCTCCGGGCTCACGCCGAGACCCACTTGTCAGAGACGGGCGCCTGCAGGGTTTGCGGAGCCTCCTTCCCCGACTACAGCGCCAGCGTCACCCACGCCCTGTCCCACGTGGGCGTCCTGCTGTTCTCCTGTGACATGTGCCGCCTCCAGTTCTCCAGCCAGACCAAGCTGATGCGCCACCGTCGCCAGGCTACCGCCAGCTACGCCCTGCCCACCACCAGCGCCGCCCAGGGGCAGGGCGCGGAGCTGCAGTGTGCCCTCTGCACCAAAACCCTTGCCAAGGACTTCCAGGTCGGTGTTTTGGTTGGAGGTTTACTTTTACCGTCGGATTGGAAATTCATGCTTTTATTAGTCAAACTAGTACAATATTGTTAATAGTTAAACTAGTTAATATTGGTATATCATTGGAACAGCATTAAAACTGCATTCACTGAACTTGTATATAATATACTGTGTAAATGTGACTTGTGTATTATTATACAGTAATAAACCTGTAATTCTTTTGCATGTCTCTCTCTCTCTTTTTTTCTCTTTCTCTCTCTCTCTCTCTCTCACTCTCCTTTTCTCCTTCTCTGTCTCTATCTCTCTCTCTCTCTCCTTCTCTCTTTCTCTCTCTCTCTCACTCTCCTTTTCTCCTTCTCCGTCTCTCTCTCTCTCTCTCCTTCTCTCTCTCTCTCTCTCTCCTTCTCCGTCTCTATGTCTCTCTCTCTCTCCCTCTGCCCAGGCTGTCAGGGAACACCTGCTAAGCCACGTCTGTACCCAGTCACTGAGCTGCGGGGTGTGCCAGCTGCCTCAGCCCACGCCGTGCGCCCTGATGTGGCACACCCTCACACACCTCTCCCTGCCAGTCTACTCCTGCCCGCACTGCGCCTGTAGCTTCCTAGAGCGCCCCCTGCTGGACAGACACATGGCGCTGCATGCCGAGGAGGCAGCGACGACAGAGAAAGAAGCCCTGATGAGGGCTTCCAAAGCCGGGGCGGACGGAGGGGAAGAGGAGCTGCGCTGCTTCTTATGCCCACAGACCTTCCGCTCTTCCTCAGCCTTCCACTACCACCTGAGCCTTCACACCAACGCTGGCGGCGAGCCCCTGGGCGGTCAGGGGTGGGCGGGCAAGCGCAAGGCCGACCACGCTCTGGAGTTTCACTCCTCCTCGCCCCTGGAGGCTAACAGCAGCCTGGGCAAACTGGGTAACCTAGGCTTCGGCCTGGGTATGAGCTTCAGCCTGTCTGATAAGCTGCTCCAGGGGCCAGTGGCCGGCTTCCCCGCAGGACTCCTGACCAATGGGAGCTCCAGCCTGGCGGCCGGGGCGGGGGGGGGGGGAGTCCCCCGGGCAAAGTGGTACCGCTGTCGCTTCTGCGGCAAGCGCTTCGCCCACTCGGGCGAGTTCACCTACCACCTGCGGATCCACACGGGGGAGAAGCCGTACCAGTGCAAGGTGTGCCTGCGCTTCTTCCGGGGGCGCTCCACCATGATCTGCCACCTGAAGACGCACGCCGGGGCGCTCATGTACCGCTGCACCGTCTGCGGCCTGTTCTTCTCCACCCTCAAGCTGGTCTCCTCGCACATGGAGATCCACAAGGACCACCTGCCACCCAACTTCAACATAGAGCAGACGTTCATGTACAACGACCACTCCAAAGAACCTCTTCCTACCTTAGACACCTGAATAGCTCTTTCTCTCTTTCTCTCTCTCTATTTCTCTTTCTCGCTCTCTTTCTCTTTTTCTCTCTCTCTTTCTCTTTCTCTCTATTTCTCTTTCTCTTTCTCTCTCTCTATTTCTCTCTCGCTCTCTTTCTCTTTTTCTCTCTCTCTCTCTCTCTCTCTCTCTCTCTCTCTCTCTCTCTCTCTATCTATCTCCCTTCTTGCCCTGTATGTCTCTCTCAACTCTCTCTTTCAGTTTGTGGTTGTGGACCATATCTATAGACTTTTAGAATGTATTTAACTTGTTTTGTGTTTGTATTAATATGTGAGATGCTGTTTTGGATGGAAGATAAAGAACTGTTCTAACCTATAGCATAGTAAGACCTCCTTCACTTGAAATAACTTTGCCACTTGGTGGCAGTGTATCCATTATTGTATGTCTGAAATGTCTTGGCTGACATCAGCATATGGATAGGTTGATTCAGCGTACAAAGCCATGACATTTTCCTAAGTTGCAGTTGTTATACAGTGTCTTAATACTCTTTTCACAAAATCAAGTGTTATTTTTCTATCACTACACGCATTATGCCAGTTACATACAGTATATCCATTTGTATATGAAATACAGTACATGATTGCCATCCATATGTGTGTCTGAGTGTAACAGAAAATCTTCCACTGTACACCAAATGTACGTTACTAATCATACTTTGGAACAAAGGGTGAGAGGATGAGGCCTTACGTTATCAGTTCTATAGGAATTTATTTAGGTACGCCTTCCTTGACATATTTCAGTTTTGTAGAAATAGACTATTTATATTAACAACCATGGTTGTCCACAGAACATGTGGACAGTATTTGAATGAATGAATGAATGGTCTTTATTTAGTGAGACATGAATGGTTTCAAATGATATGTGCCATTTGTGCTCTCACAATCTGTTTGAAATTCACATGATTTCACGTGTGCAGTCTTTTAAAAAAGCACTAGGTTCTGAATATTGTGCTTTGTAGACTTGTGTGGTCCTTAAGTGCTCGCTCTGGGCATGGTTATTGATGATTGATTATTCAGTACACATTCGTGCTCCATTTGGTGTCTTATCTCCTGAATCTAATGATATTAAACTATTTATTCTATTTATGCTGTTTTTTTATTTTATGTACTTTTTTTAGTGAGAACTATGAACGTTGGCCTTTTTAACTTGTTTGTAGTTCTTTAATGAATAAAGTGAACATCAGAAAGAATGTTCTGGTTGTGTTGTGTTTCTTTATGGCCTGTGAATATAACTGTATTTGATCTATTATGATGTGTGCTGCCACAGAAAATAATACATTCATCATCAGATTTTAATGATGCATATGCACAATTGAAAGAATTATCTAGTTCCTGTTTCAAGGATTTGTGACTTTTAACCTCTTGCCCTGTTCTAGGTATGTAGCTTCCTCCCATTGTGCAGTCTGTGGACTGAAACCATAGCTTTTTACTTTTTATACTTTACAATGATACATGAAATAACATGTATTAATGCAGTAGTTAACGTGTACCATTTAATAATCCATTTACAAAGCATAAAGCATTCTAAAATACAGTATGTTTACTACACTTTTAATAAGACACTAAGACAACTATCAATAATACTATTTATTTATAAGAGGAAAAAAAGGATGAAACAGTAGTCAGATTTAACCTGGTACCTGATTAGGTACTGTGTGTTTAAATACAATTAATGATTTATTATAATGCTTGTTTATGGTTTTAAAGGGATACATGCATGCATATGTAGTCAAACATTACTTCATGTTAATAATGTATCAGTTATGCCATGTTGTGGACTTCTTGTTGTAAAGTAGGAACATTTCATGCTTTCTTGAAGTGGTAACTACAGTAATGTTTATTAAGCATCACTTTGCTTTATTAATCATTAGTTATCAGTACTATCAATAGTTGGTATCCTTATTATAAAGCGGTAACGTTTCATACCTATCTAATAAGGTAACTCATATCATAGAGATATTAATTCTCATATTTTCCCATTTAAACAAGTGGTGAGGTGGGACCACCAATCAAGATGAGCCACTCTTGTGGTAATGGTTACTCCCCTCATAAAAAATGTAAGCATTTTGCAATATCCAGAATGCTCTGCGGCTGTATTTGCATAATCTCTGCATACCAATGGAGATTGATGATGACTTGAGATTTCACCTCTTTATTAATGTGAAAAACAACTGTAATTAACCAGTTGTAAGTGCCTTTAATAAGCATGAACAAGGCTTTGTGAATGCATTAAATTATGTTTATTAATGTATCTATATTGTAAAGTGTTACCCTCTTTCCTTTTCTCCATCCAGTTAACACAATAAAAGACTAAAACATTCCCTCTGGAGTTCACAGTGAAAGCAAACATATACTCTAGTTCAGTGTTTGAACAAGAGAAAGCAATAACTGACTTTCATATTTTGTCAAATGCAGCTGAAAATAATATAGCCTGCTTGTCATATCATATTCATATTTCTCTATTGTCATTACAAAGGTGAAAACATAAGTTAGGGACATACTTAACTGTACACATCATAGTTAAAATGAATGTGACCACTCTATTCTTGTATTCTTATGATGTTTATTGAACAGGTAACATTAAGCATACAGCAAAACAGATTTACAAATTCAGCAATAATAGTTAAATAGAATTAGAGCATGTTGTATGAATAAGGTTTGTGTTTGTGTGTGTGTAATCAAAATGTTATTTTTGGGATTTATGAATTGTATTTCCACATTTAACTAATTTAGATAACTAAAGTTTATAATCAGTAGGTATGAAGATCATTGGTCAGTGAAAAATGTTTGTTTTGCAAGCATTCCTCTTCACTCGTGTATGGAGATGATTCCTATACGTTGCCTTGAGTTCCTGTGGGAGTTAAATGGAGGGAAAAGTTTCCTCCCTTCCTCTGTTTACAACCTTGTCGTGCGATCTTGAGAGGATGCTGTTAGCCATTACTGTTGCTTAGTGCCAGTGCCATTACACTATGGCACGTGCCGTAGTTTATAGAATGTCTATAACAATTGGCATTAATGAATTATAGGTGTGATAAAATACAAGAGATTTCAAACAGACATTCTATAAAAATAGTCCTGAAGGTCTTCCCTCATTGTCCTTCTCTCTTTCTTTCTCTCTCTCTCTCTCTCTCTCTCTCTATGATCCCACATCGGAGTGACTGGTGCTCATGTTGCTCAGCTTGCGGCCCTTCCTTGCCCCTCCATCCGCCCCCCCTGGATCGTCGGCTTGGGCCCCGGCCACTGCGGCCTCTCTGGGCATGTGCTGCACCATGACGTTGATCAGGTTGGTGCGGAAGCTCTTGCTGAGAAAGTTGTAGAGGATGGGGTTGGCGACGCAGTGGAAGAGCGATAGGCACTGCACCACACTGAAGGAGTAGTAGAGGACATCCAACGTGTTGCAGCCGAACATAGAGGGGTCCAGGTCATCCAACGTCATCAGGAACATGACTGCATGGTAGGGCAGCCAGCACATGATGAACACCAGGGAGTACACGTGCACCAGCCATACGTCCCTGCGGCCCTGCACGTCCGGCGCTGACCTCACCGCCCTCGCGATCAGCACGTTGCAGGTAACGATGACGGACGTGGGTCCCAGGAACTGGAAGATGTGGCAGAGGAAGGAGATGGAGACGTACCACTCGGTGTAGTCGTGCTCAGGCATCATGTAGCAGCCCGGCTCGTCCCACTCCAGCTGGTCCATGTGGACGTTCTCTAGCAGAGCCAGGAACAGGGAGAAGAGCCAGAGGCCCGCGCACAGCAGCCAGCGGCGGCGGCCCGCCACGGGGAAGCAGGCTGGGGACGAGGGCCTGGTCAGGGACAGGTAACGCTCCAGGGTCATGAAGGCCAGGAAGAAGGAGCTGCTATAGAAGTTGACCACGTAGACGAGGTGGGTGACCTTGCAGAGGAAACGGCCCCACAGCCACACCTTGTCTATGGTCACCTCCAGCATGAAGAAGGGCATCATCAGGATCACCATCATGTCCGACAGGCTCACGTTGATGACACAGAAGAGCACGCCGTTGGCAGAGTGGCGCCGGCGCCAGTTGACCCACAGCACCAGGGTGTTCTCTGCCAGGCCCGCCATGAAGAGCACCAGGTAGAGGAGGAACAGGGCGATGCGCCGGTAGTCGGCGTCCAGCTCGAGGGTGCAATCGAACACCATCCAGGGGGTGCCATTGATGAAGTCATACGAGGAGGAGTTGTGGGTGTCGATACTCATGGTCTGGTGAAAAGCAGTGGAAATAGAATTAGAAGTGGACTGAGAGTTTAGACGTGGGATAATCAGATTATGTTCAGACATTACATAAGCAGTCGAGGTTGTGCTTTGTTGTGGAAAGTTTCTGGAAAGTTTTAAGTGTGCTCACTACAGTGTTACAGAAATGCAGTATGCATCAATTCACACTTCAGAATTCTATGTAGAGAGGAATATGATGTGATATTAATACTTTTTTTTATATAATCACAATTCGATTTGAACTTTGAACTTCTTTTTCCAGTTTTCTGATGATATTGCAACAAAACATTAATGAATTATTAATTAAATATAATATAATTAATTGAGCATAATATACAGGAATCAAAAAGCCTCATATTCATTTTCTATTCATAACGCAAACATTGATTGCCACACATCCAAATGAAAGAGGTCTGACATCACTTCTAGTCTATGAAAGTCATGAACAGGTCAAAGTACAGGTAAAAATGAACTGTGTCTATCTTACCTCATCAATACTATAGCAATATTCAATTTTTCACACTAACCAATGGCAGACAATTCTACACTAAGGCAATAACACCACAGAACTCAAAGGATATCAATCTCTATGAAGAACAGGAGGAAGCAGAGTTGTCATGCAGTACCTTGATGTGCTGAGCCTAGTGATAGATGAGGGCGGGTCCCTCCGGGGGGCTTGTGTTGATCACCCCGGGGTAGCTGTCCTTGGCCTGGAGGAGCAGGGAGACACTACTCTACACAGCTTTGCTCTTGGACAGTCTGGGTTTAAGCAGCCAGAAATGATAGACTGACCAAGCCCTCCCCTCCCCTCTGTCACCCCCCACCCACTCTAGTCCCTTCAGTGCCATAGTGGACAGGACATCCTCACAGCGGAGGGGGGTGGGGGGGAGTGGTGCAGAGCAGGAAAGCCTCCTTGACTAGGGGGTTCTGTGCTCTGATACTGGGGTCTATCTAGGATAGTGAGTGGATCAGTCAATGGCCAGTGGCTCAAGTTTCATAAGGGGTTTACAACTGAGACATTTCAATATTCACTGTCATGGGTCTTCAGTCATAAAGGGATAGCTCACTCAAAAAGTTTTCCATTTGGATAACATGCGTAAGAAGAAATCGACAGGCTTCCATCTCAAATAAATAGGGAAGGTTTTTCCACATCCTGAACAATGGTCCATCCATATGGAATTAAGGCATGCAGATTTCTCTTAATAATGCATATAATTGACCAAACATTCAATTCATCAAAGGTACCGTCATCTGCTCTGGATCTCATTATATTGAATGCTTGGTAAATCATACCTACTGATCCCATATCAATGGCTTAGCAGCAGCAATGGCTTATGTTTCCTCCACTGTTGCATTTGAATCTGTGCAAAGAGTTGGTATCCCAATTACCTACATTAAATGATACAGGTAGTGGATCATGTGGTTTGTCAGTTAATCAACGCAGGTAATCTGCTTGATTTTGCCTTTTACATGCAAATATCTCAATACACATGAGACAATAGATAGAGAGGCTGTACAAATGAGTATATGTCTCTATGTATGTCTCTGTCCAGTCATCATTCTACGAATGGTCTGTTAGGATTAAAGGTTTTTGGGTGAAAAAACAAAAGCCTATGGCTGGTATGGGGCTGATACACTATGAAAACAGCCAGAGAGTGCAGGACAATACCAGGAAGCCTCCCCTCTCTGTAGGGCACCCGTGTGGTATTAGGGGGAACTGGCCTTGTCCTTTAGATGTATTTCAGATGCCCCTTAGATCAGGCCACCTGCCTTATGCTGATTCTCTCCTACTGTTTAATGTATCCGGGGGTTTTTTCAGTTTGCAACAGCCTCTAATCTTGTGTTGTTGTCTTTGTGCTTATTATCTTGTGTTGTTATCTTTGTGCTTATTATCTTGTGTTGTTGTCTTTGTGGCTCTTAGCCCCTCAAACTAGACACCAGTTCCTGAACTCGTCCAGGCTGAGTCTACTCCACCCTATATCCTGGTGCTTGCCGCCCCACAAAGGATTCCACCAGAAAGAAACCCTTCGCTATAGACCACTGAACTCTCGCACCACATCACATTCCACATTCCACATTTGTTTACTGTTCAGCACGGCCAGAGGAGGACGGGTCCCCCTGAAGTCCAGTTCCTATCAAGGTTTCTTCCTCTCAGGGAGTTTTTCCCTTGGCACTGTGCCCTATATTTTTCTCCACTCTGGGGGAAAGGTTTTTCCTTGGCTAACTTTTCCATGGGTCCATGGTTTGGTGTTCGATCATATTGTTTGTATTGTATTTATTGTTTAGTATTGTTTTTGTTGTGAAGCACTTTGTGAAGTTTGTCTATGTAAAAAGTGCCATACAAATAAATGGATTTATAATTATTGATTGATTGATAGCGTCAGGGGGAGGTAAGGAAGTCTGTGGTATATCAAACTTCACCGAGGAAGAGAGCCCTTAACCCCTCCCTCCCTTCCCTCTGATAGCTCACTTCAGCACCCACTTAGAGCCATTAGAACAGTAGCTTGGCAGTCCCCCTGTGCAGTTGTTGAGTGTTGGTTGCTGATGTGATGACTTCAAATCGGTTGGTCGATTAGTCTGTCAAGCTGGTCACACTTCCATTGAAACTGGTGACAGTGATCAAGAACAAGAGGCTAATTGCTTCTGAAGCATGGTTGTCTGAGAGAGACACAAATTATTTCAGGAAAACCCATGTGACATCATGAACCATTTCCAGCTCTGTGCTTACCGTACGTGCTGGCTTCTCATTTATTACATTGTCCTGCAAGAGACTCACGTCATCATGATCATCACCATTGCCTTCCTAAGGTCAGTCAGTGTGACATTTGTGTTGGCCATGTTTCACATTCGTTAAAGATTAATGTGATGTGTTCTGAACTCAGTGTTCTAAGAACGGCCCCTCTACCCCTCTTTGAATGGTCAGCATTTTGTTAGCCTCACTCTCTATCTCTCTCTCTCTGTCTCTCTATCTCTCTTTCTCTGTCCGACCATCCTGCTTGTTTTCCTTTGTTTAAGAGTAGTCAATTCTCTCTTTTCCTAAAGCAACAGGAAGGAGCCAGTCAGCAGAATTACGGCTTCTGGAAAGGGTCAAACAAAACGTGTCCCTGACCCCCCACTATTTGCTGGACTCCAGCTGATATCTGAAGCCAGACTAAAACGGCCGGAGGGTACAGAGGGTACCAAACACCCTCACCAACTGCTGTTCACCAGGAAAGGTTATTCTTGTTCATGTGTATATCACTGCTGGTTATATTGGTAGACTGTTGGTAATGAAATCACTTTGTAGAATGTGGGCCCCCCTTGAAGTAGATTATGCTCTTGAATTAATCAGTCATACATTCCTCCCGAGTCACAAATTGATACAGACAAATAATTGTATTTTCCCCCCAAAATGTTGACACATGAGACTTCAAATGTGATTACAGCACCAGCAACGCATACCACGTCTTCTTGCCTCCAAAGTTTACCATTCAATAAAAAAGGGCCATGCGCCACACGGTGACCTGACCTGGCCTCAAAGGGAAATGTTTTGTAGAAGAGCGCTTCAGCCAAACACTGAGCAGGATGTAGGGAATGAACCCCTCTCTCTCTCTCGTCAGTAATGATAGTGTGAATATAACTCCCGGAGAGGAAGTCTTTTCCCCATCCTTGTTACACCATGTTGATGTTGATGGTCTAGTAGCCTGAACTGTGTGTGTATTATATTCTACAGGGAGATGAGAACAGATTTATTATCTACACCTTTACAACTTGCAATAAACCCACACATACCTCAACAGAAAGAGAGAGAGAGACTGACAGACGGATAAACAGGAAGACAGACTGACAGACAGTATTGTGTTGTACTGACTTTGTATTGTATTTCAATAATAAAATAAAGTGACAACACCTTTCAGAAAATCTTTGTAAAATATATTTGGTCCAAAAGCTGATTTGCAAAAATACAAGATGTGCAATCACAAGGACACAAGGCGTCACATATCCAGTCAGCCATTCCAGTGTATTCAAATTCTATACTAGAAACTGTCCGTCACTTCTTTTTTTAAATCTAATTGCATAAAGCAGCTGAAATGTAGTGCTATATTCTATAATGCTTAACATGATACCCAACCCAAGCCCGCTCTATAGAGTCTCTTCAAATGTCATAATAATACAATGACAGTAGTCAGATCAGTCCCCAATATATGTCTAGCTCTACCAATCTTTCTTTCCCCATCACATTGATTCTTGTAGTGCATCCTAAAAACAACAATGCTCAGTTTGATGCATTAAACTTCACAGCATCCCAAATGTTCAGAAGGTCATTCTGACAGGTCAGCCTCTGGTCCCTACATTCCGTTCAGGAAGAGGAATGGTCTGCTCCGTAGCCAGGTGATGGGGGATGTCCGCTGTGCTGCATGGCAACTCCCACAACCACAACACGTTCCCTTTGAGGCTAAAGCCAGTGGTTGAAGTGGGCTGGTGCTGACCGGTACAGAGTAACAGCTTTTTTCTCTACTGCTTGAGTACCAGTATGTATGATAGAACACCAGGTATATGAACCCCAGTACCGTATCATTTAAGAGAGTACCTACAACGTTTCATTCCACTTCGAACACTGTTAATAGCTCAGTAATACAGGGTTTGCTTGCATGTTCCCAGATCAGTGTAGATTCTAAACTCCAGAACAACCAATCCAGGATTCAACTGACAAGGTTTAGTCTTCTCAATTCAGTGTAACATGGTTATGCAGACAGATAAGCAGCAGTGTTATCCAGTACCCTTTTGCTCCAAAGTCAGCCAGTTAAGAGTGCGATATGGAATCAAATTAATCTGAGAAATCTAAAAATAAATAGGCCTATGCATCAGTAATACATTATTACAACAATGGAAACAGTTTCATATCAGATCAAATTGATCTGTGTGTTTACAATTTTTGGTCAATGTTTGTGAGAAAAAAAAAGTCACAGAACGAAAATAAAAAAAGAGGAAGTAGAAACCCTTCAAATCTACATTGGAAGTTGTACCGATGGTCAGCGTCACGTCATAATGTCTGTTATGCAAAGATGTTTGAGATGAAGTCACGAAATCGTTTGGCGTACTGTTCCGGGTGGACAGTGGAGATTTCAGCACCGGCCTGAGAGAGATAAAGAGAGGTTTGTGTCAGACAGGTAAATACACTGAGCGTCTCACAGCATCACAAAGAAAATTGTAATTCTACACAAAAACTTGCCTGTGCAATAAAAATACTCTCATTTTGAATTATATCTAACAGGAGGCCAGAACATCCTCTCCTCTCCTCTCCTCCACTCCACTCCACTCCACTCCACTCACCCCATGTTTGACAGTTTTTGCTGCATGAGCAGCTTTCTTCTTGGTGTCGTACTGAGTCAGAACGTCAATCAGACCCATGAAATACACCTCCCTCTGAGGGGCTCCTGGGAGGAAACAGACAGGATGAATAATGAGCAACTCAAACCTAAATCCACCTGCTTCAATTCCAGCCAAACAGCGCTTGTCCTCACAGCATATCTCAATGACAATGCTCATTACACCTTTAAAAAAAAAAATACATTTCACCATACTTTCACTAGATCTTACCTGGGGCGCTTTTCATGGCGTACACGTCCACATAAGGGTCAAACTCCCCAGGCCCCAGAGGCTTGCAGGAGGACATGTACCCAGCGATGCCTTCGGGGGACGTGCCGTAGGAGCCCGCCATGGGTGCGGCCGTCAAGCCGTTCTCAGGCTCCATGTCCTCCTCGTTGGAGGGCTCCTCGCTCTCCTCTTCCTCCCGCTCTGCCCGCCCCACGTCATGGATGCCTAGCAGCAGGCTGTAGTCCATGATCTTCAGCTTCGATAGGAACTACAGGACATGGCACAAAAGCACAAAACTAGTACATGTGCTATGTTTCAGGACCTGTCCCCTGCTCGCCTGCTGTTGATTGTTTGTTGGTCTGATTTGTCATTGGCTTGCAACTGTTCTTGTTCTCTGCTCTGTTTTGTCTTGTCATGTTTAATGTGCTTTAACTTTGGTATCTCTTTTACCCCCTTCCCCTACCCCTCAAAAGGCTGTGCCTTTTGCCAGGTCGGCATTGTAAATAAGAATCTCTTCTTAATTGTCTTACCTGGTTAAATAAAGATTAAATAAATCTAATCAAATAAAGTCTAATTTCATGTATGCACGTGCTCTTTCCCCACATAGATTAAAAGGGAACATATTGTTGTGCCCGTGCTTAGTCCTATCCCAAGCCTTTAAATGAATGTGGGGAAGTGCAAAAGTGCCTACTGTACTGAAAGGTGGAGAAATGGGACACAGGCATGACTATAGGCTGGGAGGTAAAGATAATCAGAATGTGTATGATGACGCCCCCTTGTGGTGGATTGAAGGGGTCACCTCCACATCTCTGTTGAGTTTCTCCATCATCCTCTCCTTCGTCTCCTCATTGACGTATACTTTCTGCATGTTGTTTCTGAAGTCCATGTCCTTGTACGTGGGAAGCTCCTTCACCTGAAATACATTTATAGGAAGGGGGGTAGAGAACAGAGAACATGAAATCACTACAACATATAGTATGGTGGGTTCTCTGTAAGACTGCATCGTAAAATGGGCATTTTGCCACATGTCGGACACGTATGACAATGTGGTGAAATGTGAAGTCTTACCCTCTCTTTGTCACTTGCCTCACGAGACACAAGGGAGCCCTGCAAATACAACATTATCAGGCTTTTTGATAAGGCCAACCTGCATGTACTTTCAAGGTTATTAACACCACACCCGCTAGCGAGCAATCACGAGCAAGCGATCTGCTGACTCTCCAGGTGCATACCTCACCTGTACGGTATGGGAAAGTCGTCAGTGTGTCTCACCTTAAGGTCGTACTTCCTGTGCACCACCAGTCTGTGGCTGAACATGTTCCTCATGACGATGAGGTAGGTCTCCTCATTCTCCACGCTGACGCGGTACATCCCCAGGAACTGAGGCAGCAGGGTGCTGCCATGGCTCTTCACGATATGCTGTGCAAAGAGAACAGACGACAACGGGCGTTAATGGCACATTGTGTAGCTACACGCTGCTTCAATAACAGAGGAAGTTACTCGTTCCTGGAAACATGAGCATGAATTGACATAACATTTCATAAATGAATTAGAGAGAAACAGTAGGGTACGTCACAGGCTGATTTCTGCTACATGAACAGAAAATGTCCCCTCGTTTGTGAATCGCATTACATGCGAAAATGGATGCTGGTCTGACACGCATGCAGGTTTGTGAAACAGTATCACCAGTACTTTACATTCATAGACTCATTCATATCTCCTTCACCTCAGGTTGGATAGGAAAATTAATAGGTTTCATAACCCATCTTTTCGAACTTTATCATAACCCAGTTTCCGAACCCATCTTCTCTCTCCATCCAAGTTATTTATTTGGCCTGACTCAAGACTAGTCTATTAAAAGGGACACACTTCTGACTGACCTGATTCAGTGTCCCCAGGGACATGCTAACAAAAGCCAAGATGCTTACACAACTGTACATCCATTTATATACTCTATCTGCTAACCTCCATTCCCTGCATGATGTAGCCAAAACCGAGCAGCAACATTATGGATGATGCAAAGTAAACATTCCCCCAGGACATGTGGAGATGTAAAAAGCTCTGCAGTGTGCTGCTGTAGACCCAAGACTAGAGCTTGAGCTGCTCTGATAACAATCTGCTCATTCAGCGACAAATGACAAACCCTCTCACACACATACCATTCTATTAGCCCCCATAGCTCTGGAAATAGCCTAACCCCGGACAGACAGACAACTCATTGCCAGGCAATAAAAAATCGGGAACATGAAGACTCAAAGGCCTTTCAAATCAAACATGTGTTTGCCGGAAGCTCTCCTTCTGACCTCCTCAATTGATTGATGCTGAGTTACATTGGAAAAGTTTGCCACTAGAAAAGCAAGGAATGAGACAACATATAACACACCAGAGCATCCAAAGACTAAAGCAACAGCTTTTGCATGTGGGTAGATAATATCGAAGATGAAATGCATATTAGCCTAACAAACGCATCTGCATTACAACAATGGAAACACATTTTAAGAGAGAGAGAGGGAAAAAAAAGTGTGACTACCTGGTGGTATTCTGACAGGATGCTGTGCATGTCAGCAACGTCCTCGCTGGAGATCTGCTTGATCACCAGCGTGCGGTCGTAGGAAGTGAGGAGGATCCCCTCGCCCTGGGCATCACCACCTCTCACAGGAGGACTGCGAGTCAATGACACCTACAGGGGAAAAGGACAGACAGACTCCAAATCAATCAACTGCATGTTGGCCGATTAAATTGTATTGGGTCATTTAACCTGTAATTTGGCTCTTGATTTTACATGTACACTTAGCTGTCTCAAAGTCGCAGCTTGATTCGACATTCATACCTGGTAGTCTAAATCCTCAATTCCAAAGCGCTCCCTCATATTCCGGAAGACTTGAGGACAGTATTCTTTGAACTTAAAATGTCCTGGAAGATTCTCTCTGTGTGAGAAAAGGTGTGGGGGGGGTGAACATTCTCACACCTGCTGTATTTACTTTCTCTCTCTCTCAGTTTTACACTACCATACCCCTGTCCCGGTCTTCTCAGTTTAACACATACCAAAGGAATTTCTCATTCCTTTTGGCAATTTGAGGGAGTTACAGGCCGGAACATCTACCCCATTTTAGACGCCAAGTAAATAGCCTACATAGTTGAGATACATAGGCCTATTGAATGTAGAGTATCATCTTCACATCAGAGAGTACTGCAAATTAGGGAACTTGAGTAAAATGTGTAGGCTACAATCGTTAAACGTGTAAAATGTGTACAGTACTTGTTGAAGAGGTGGTTGTTGACTTTGATCTTGGTGTTGGCTTTGAAGTCATCCGGCAGCAGCATAACAGGAACTGGAACCTGGTTCAGGTCATTTATCTACAAACAAACAACAACACTCCATTATCACCAGCAGCACTGAGCATGAGGGGTTAACATGTATGTAGCTGGCTAGATATGAGACATGAGATCAGGATGAAACCGGGAATAAAAGCGAAAGGTGCTTATTACAAAACTGCAGCACAGCTCGGGTGCGCAGAAGTTGCGCATGTCCTAGTAACTGTACAAGAGCAAGCTATGCGGTGCGTTCGTAAATGTGCTCTGAGAGCGCCGGAGCGCACACTGTGTTCAACGCCATAAAGGGATCGAGTCATTTGATTGGACAAGAGGCATTCCAAGAGTGCTGATCAGATTTCCAGAGCATATTTTCGGACGCACCCATGATGAACAACTACATACATAGTTGCCTTAGACAGCTAACTAGCTATGCTAGCAGCAAGCTAGTATTCCATCGGCTAGTTACCCCCTGTACAGTAACAACGACCAGGATTGTCTCTCTCGCTTAAAAGCACTGCCATGGTCCTTCTGCTGCGATAACGTGTTGATATTTCATGCATTGCGTCATGTTGTGTGGTAGAGGGTGTCAGCGGGCGAGCTAGCAGGCTATCAGCTGTAGCATACAGGTCCAGTGACAGCTGACAGTTTTCTACTCACCGAGTGATTAACGCCCCACATGAACACGCTCAGGACCGGGTCGCTGGCGCGGAAGACCTTCACCTTCTGTTGCACGAAGTGTTTCTTTTTGGTTTTGGTTTTGGGGGCCAGGATCACCATCGGACTGGAGACAGCGTTGCCGATGGACGCCATAGCAGCTTGCTGTGCCGTGGGAAACTTGCTGGCGACTTCCCCCCCCCGATAGATACTGATGTGATCTGATGTTTCACTAAAGTAGCTGACTTCCCCGTCCCGTCTCGTCACAGCGGGATGCCGATCAAAGGTCACGCTTCGCAAAGACAACGCACGGAAAAATAAGATGTATTTCTGTAATATCTAGAACAACCTTTAATTTCAGGTATATATTCGTGCTAGATCTGACGCTTATATGAATGTATTCCTTAGTTGTCATTTTTAGCTAATCCAGTCGACCCATTCTAGAAAAAACTCACTCTTTGGAGCTGTCAACCTCTCTGCTGTTCCACCCATTACCACTGGTCCCACCTCCCCCCCTGGTCCTCATGTGTCATCAGCGACCATGTGGCAAAGTGATGGACAGGTAGCAGAGCCAATAATATGGTGCGTTCAAGGAGATGGACAGGTAGCAGACCCAACGATAGGGTGCATTCAAGATGACGGACAGGTAGCAGACCCAAATATATGGTGCATTCTCATCATATGATCAAGCCAGGTGATGGACAGGTAGCAGAGCCAAAGATAGGGTGCATTCTCGTCATAATGATCTCAGGTGGGCGGGTACGTTTGCGGTGTGAGTTGTAACAATTTAACCCAGCCACAATAACATGACTACAATGTTGCCAGTGTGTTATTGTAGCGATGCAGAGTAAGGCTATTACAGGGAGTTAGAATGAGAGTAGACGGACGCAGTTCATGAACATCGTGCAACTATTGTGTGCTGCTTGAGCTATCCAAATAATGCCTTGGGAAATGTACTGTAGGACTGCAATAGATCAATCCTATTTGCTCTCTGGGAAATAATGTGGGCTTCTCTTCATAACTGTTCACAGACCTCTGTTCGAAGCAGTGCTTTATTAACTTATTAGCATAAATACAAGGAAACACCATCTGACACAACACGGCTAATGCAAGCACATTTTAGAGAGTCCTGCGTTATGTGCGTTCTTGAAGACTTATTTTAATGAGGGGAAAGCTTGCGGTTGCATTAGCTGGCACCCTAATACACCACAGCAACAGCAAAACTGATGATAATAATAATAATAATAATAATAATAATAATAATAATAATAATAAAACATCTCTTCTGTTTTTCTTTCATTTCAAATTCCCGCAAGGAGTAGGATATCCTGAGGCATGTTTTTATTTAGAGCGGCGCTGTGTTTTTCTGTTTTCGTCTATGTATTTGTGTTTCACTGCAGTTGCACCTAGTATACCACAGATATGCCTGATCAATGGTCCTGGGATAATTCAGTAAAAAAAAGTTGTAAAACACATTCAAACCTCACGTTAGTTTGTGTATTCTAGACGAGAAAATTATATTACCAGTAATATATGCTGTTGATTTGACGTCGAAAGAGTCATCTTTAATATTTGAATACCGAATTTATGAGGGTTTTTCCTATTGACGATACACTTGTATGGTTTCTCAATGCTATTTTTAGTAACACGAAATGCATTTGGTTTAGGAGGGCTGCGTTATTCCGGTATTAGACAATTGGATATTCATCTATATTGTTTCTCATCATCATCAGGCAGGTAAATTCATGTCTGCTATGTGCATAATATTAAAGCATTTTACTAGAGTAACTCAGGGAACCTTACAGGTTAGCTCAGTAATGTTGGCGCCTACACAAATAATTCCCACCACTAGAGTGTGACATTTCGTCATGTTTGTACACATGTTTCTATAGATCCATTATAATTTATATCCCTTTATAAAATGGATGGCAATTTATTTTTATATTATAGACCTGAAATATCAATTGAAACTGGAGTTTACTTTTATTTGTTAATGTCATAAAAACATGTAAACACTACATGATCACAAGATCAGTTATAAGTATTTAAATAGTATTATGTATTAAATATACAGCAGAGCTATGGAGAATTGCTGCTGGAGGGAAGTATTATTCCAGTAGACGATAATTGAACATGTATCTATAGTTTATCAACACTGCAAACCATAGCATTGTGCAATAAACAGATTACCCATGCACTTCTCCACCGTGTATCCAACTGACTTACTGACGGGTTGGAGAGGTCCCACAATAATAACTTGTCCTCATTGGTTTGGTTAACTTTGTACTAATGAACTGAAACCAATTCATTTGCATATGAAATTGGGATGTGAACCAACAGAGACATATAGTCAGTTAATTTTGCATAATTCTATAATGCTGTCACACCATTTTTCCACTGAACATCGTCATTGATTATCTTAATCTCACCACTCTCTTACATACAGTAAACAGCTTCCATTTCAGTGTCTCCAGTCCTCTTGCTAGAGCACTTTGGACTAGACCAGCACTTTGGATCAAATACTGGATATGCCCATCTATAGTATGTGAGTTTCATCACGTCATCAAATGCTCTAATACCAGCAGAGCTAGTGACATATCATTACGGTGATACTGTATCTTCCACCACAGCATATTCTAGACTAGTCTTCATTTTGCACACATTTTGCATACAGAGGGAGCTTTTCATTTACTGTATGTTCACTCTCCATGTACAGTAACGGTATCTCTAAGAATAGCAAATGTAACCACCCTAGATACAGAAGTAGGACATGTGGTGTGAGTCAACAAAGGACCCTACTTTCCTGCATTTTCTGCGAGACCTGCATTTCAAATTCTTATGCATGGACAAATTGGATATTCTATGCTGTTACCTTGGAAACAGGCATGTGTCCTTGTGTAGGAGCTGAAGCAAATTGTCCTTGTGTGCCCTAGACATGGAAGAAAACCTGCATATGATACTGAAGCCTATCCATTCATACTTTCATGTTTGTAACTTGTTGGTTCATTTTATCTTGATCTTCATAGAGAAAATGAATGTTCCTTATTAAAAATGTAGCCATATTTAACAGATTTTATAATTAGAGACATCATGGTATTCAATGTGCAAGAAACAGCAGTGGCCACTGACGCATGGTATCTGTACTTCACTTTACTGAACACCTGTGCAGTACCGTACTTCAGACCTTAGCATGACTAAGCAGGTTTTTGAAACGACTAATGACCTTGCTAGAGATCCCTGCCATTTGTAGACTTAAGATGCACTTCTTTCACATATGAAATAAAACACTTAAATGCTTTTTGTTATATTAATATATGTATTTATTGTTAACCATTTTGTTTTCATCATCTTTTATTTGAGTCTTTGTAAATCGTACAGGCCCTATGTGCGTGGACCTACCATCACGGTACACACATTGGCACAACAAGATTGGTGAGAAATAGATATCATCTAATCACACATTTTATCACACAATTTAAAGATTTTTGCAAGGACTAGTAAGTAACTATAACAAATTTGAACTTGATTTATCAAAATGAGCATTGAAATAGGATGTGCCAAAAGAAAACATTACACCGTGATACATTCCAATATTAAATGATCCAAATATAAATAAAATAAAAAATAAAACATGAAATAAAATTATAACATGTACAGCAGTTAAATAGCTCTGATGGGTGTTGTAAGTTTTGCCATGAGGGTGCCTCCAAAGCACCATGCTCTCGCTAACATGAAATAAAATAACCTCTGTTTTTAAATAAGAAACTGCTGACAATATAAAAATACATGGCATTGTAGTTCATTAAATAAACCAACAATTTATATATAAAATATTATATTGACGTGTATAAAAATATGCCTAACAACTTCTTGAAAAGGGTAACAGCCATAAGCTTTTTTTTGTCTGCCACTTCAGAACACACAATGTCAACCACAAAAATCCAACATATGTACAAACAATCAACTATTATAGCAGTCAGAATGCCATTTTGACAAAAAATAATTGAACAACGCATCCAAGATCATGTTTTATATGACTATCTTTTCTGACTTGGTTATAAGATAAATGTCAAATTCAAGCAGTACTGCATGGAAATAGATACTCCAAAATAAATTAATAGAAAAGGAATATTCAATTAATTCGGTAATGATAATGTCAGTGTATCTTTGGAGAGAGGGAGAGAGGATGGTGAAGAAGACACACATTGTGTCACACCACCAGCGTAACAGTATTTCAGCCCACTGAGATAGTAACAAACACAGGCAGTGTTAGCTATCCTAAAGAGAAAATCTACAACGAAGCCAGGACAAGAGCCAGGGAATTAGATTATTCAGAGATACAGCTTGATCAGTTGAGGCAGTTATGAGCATTGGAGCAGTAATGTGAGATTACAGGCTACACCATGTCACTGAATGATTCAGACGACGTTTGCTGCAACTGTTGAACATTCAGGTTGATGTTGCTACTGTACTGTACTGTATGTGTCTTTGTTTTTTGATGGTCTATAGAGAGGACAGTAACCTAATCTGGGTGAGTTTCCATAGGAAGTGGTTGATCCCTGGTGTCTCCTGTCCAGGCAGTGTCTAGCACAAGCTAAAGCCACCCCCTCTCCCTGTACTCCTCCTCATCCTCCTCTTCCTCCAGGTTCAGAGTTTTGGGACAGAGACATCCCTCACTCCACATCGCATGGTAAAGTGCCATTTTCGCTGGCACGTGAAGGCAAGGCGGTACCCAGCTCATCCACACACCAACAGTGGCCGCGTTGCATGCCCTTGGAGGAGCGACACTGTGTAAGAGAGAGTTGATATGTCATAGTGCAGCATTGACAGGCTATAGCTAACAGGCTCAGGGCAAAGAGTCCTTTATTTTCTACCCTTTGGTCATGGAGAAATCTGGGTAGGATTGAATAGAGGGCTAGCATGGAACTCTCACATGCTCACACATGCTCCCATGAACACACGCACACGCACACACACACACACACACACACACACACACACACACAGACACAGACACACATACAGACACACACACACACACACACACACACACACACACACGTACACACACACAAACACACACGCACGCATGCACACACACACACACACACACACACACACACACACACACACACACACAGCTTTCACATCTCTTTAGTAGCTACAGTACCTGTTTTTTCCTGTAGAAGCCTCGAGTGTCACAGTTGGGGATATAGATGTCACGGTCAGACTGGAAGACTGTCAGCTCAAGACCACGCAGGACAGAATTGAGCAGCTTACGGCAGGGTGACTAAAAAGAACAACTCGAGGTAAATTCATAGATAACAACAGAAAGATAAGAAAGTACTTCTTATCAACTGAATGATCATTAGCCATTCCTTTAGGTGATACTGATAGTAGAAAACCTATTAGTATAATAACACGTATAGATATTGTAAGAGGATTGAGGTCAGTACAGTGATGCAGCAAGAAGCCAGAAGCAAACATTATTAGATGTCACATAATATCATGTCATTATATAACGGTATTGTATTGTTACACAAGGCTGTGCTTTTCAGGTCACTGAGTGGTTTGAAGCGAGTGAATGACTGTTTCATAGTCAATAGTGTGCCATTATGAAATAATTGTGCCAATTATGATCTAAATCCAACACTGAGTTTGAGTTTTACTGTGTAGATCAACCTCATAAAGTGAGAAATCCGAGGCCGCCATGGTCGAGTCTAAACTTTACTGATTCACATCATGCTCAATTAGTTCTGCCGCATAGCAGCATACACATCATGCACCATAATGCATGGCTTTGGAGCAGTATATACGCTGTATCACCCAGATAGCAGTGCTGCCACAGTACAGCTATAACTCTCTCCATGTCTGAGTCCATCCACCATACAGCATCTTCTTGTGTGAATATGAACATATTATGTAAGCAGCTCTATGTATTTTCTCAGATTTAGGCATATCTGGGTGAGGGTAAGCAGAAATGATGAGCTCCATGCATCAAGTGGCATAGCCAGATATCATAGTTGAAAAAAACTTACTTTGTCTATCTCACCACTATTTGAAGGATGTGAACCTAAGAGAGAACAGCACATTAATGACAAACCAAGAGATTAGGACACACAGACATAAAACCATCTCTAATATCAATTGCAAGTTAGAAGATGTGTTTTATGAGAAGCAGTTAGATGCATACACAGAGAACATGAAGAAAGCATAATACAGTATAGATACAGACTTTCGTTGAGACCTAATTTCCAACGGTATTATTTCCCGTGCAATGTCCTACCGAAGGAATCGCAGTGGCTGAGTTTGAACAGTAGGTGGAGACCATTGCAATAGAAAGCAGCATAATCTGAATGTAGGTGACAGTGTGACAGTCACACACACATTCTGAATACTCAGAAGATGCATACATAGATCACAATCCTCTCTTTGAAATGCATGTGCGCACCATACACATCACATGTACTGTACATGCACCCACTCACATGCACGCAGACACACACACACGCACACACACACACACACGCGCGCGCGCGCGCACACACACACACACACACACACACACACACACACACAGCTAAAAAGAACCTCAGGGGGGTCCTATTGTAGTGTAGTGCATCGTAGCGTAATCACATGAATATTAGTAGCTATTTGCAGCATTTGCGACTCCTACAGTAGCAGCCACTCAGATTCCATGTTTGTCACAAGACACCATAGCATTCTGCAGCACAGTGATTAGGGCAAGCACTTGCAAATCCAATTTCTGGTGCCTAGAACGCATCCAAAATTAAATGTCACACTGGTCTACACACCAGCTCCACATGCAATCCTCACAGTGATGGGGAGAATATGTATGTGGAACCACTGCTGTTCGCCATGGTTAAGCTGGAGTATAATTGCCTGACACTCACAGTTAAAAGCGTTGGTGTGTGTGTGTGTGTGTCTTACCTGTGGGGTGGGGCCTCTCGGTGGGACTGGTCCTGCTGTGCTTTGCGCAGAAGCCCCTGCCCTGCAGCAGAGCCTGGAGGGGGCTGTGTTCCCGAGGCGGGGGCACGCAGCGTAGCCCCTTGGCACAGCTCAGGGTATACACACCACAGGGCTCACCCTGGGCCAACACGGATGTACTGCCTGCACCAATATGGTCCCGGGGGGCCCGACCTGCCTCTCTACAGGAGGGACATCCCTTGTAGGGGCCCAAGCGGTTAGCCAGAGTCCAAGATCCGCAGTGAGCTACCAGCAATAAGACAATGGTCGTTAAGTTAGAGAGGAGAGGCATCTTCTGTCCAGGTCTCAGGTTCTCCACACTCCCTCAGTCAAATGTGGCTGATGCTATTTCTGGATGTATATTTATCTCTTTCTCTCTCCCTCTCTCCCTCTCTCTCTCTCTCTCTCTCTCTCCTCTCTGCCTTCCTTCTTTCCGTCTCTTCAGCTTTCCTTGGTGCTTAGCCGGGTGAGTCCCCTGCAGTGCCAGAGGAGACAAACGGAGATCGAGAGAGACACAGCAAAGCAGCAGCTTTTAAAGATCTGAAAGGCGGTGATAGAGAGGGAGAGAGAGAGGGAGAGCACAGTTATGACACCTTCAGGGGCTGGGACTCAGAGAGAGAGAGAGGGGGGGGGGGAGGGAGAGGGAGAGAGAAAGAGAGAGAGAAGCAGAGAGGGAGTAGAGAGGGGGAGAGTAGAGGGGGGGGATTATGTTCCTTTTGGAAATTATCAAAATCTCCCCCACCCCTTCCTTTCATATATCAACACACAGATTGAATCCTGTTAAACATTATACATATACTGCAAGATACACTTTCCACTCATTAGCATGAATGTTAAATTCTAGTAATATTTGCCATGGTAACAATTAGGGAAAGATATTGCTTTGCCTAGTGTATTGACTGTATTAGCTCTGTAAGAGTTGCTCTATTGGCCAGAGAATATCACTCTTTCATCTACTTGAATTCTGCAAGATGTAGTAAATAAAAAGGTAGACTTTTACTTTTTAACTTAAACCACAAACACAGATCCAATAGCAGAACAGAACAGATTGAACAGATGTCCAGCTGAAAGTTATAAGTCATGATTTAGATGTGAGCAAATAGTGTCCCAGAGTGTTCTCAATTGAATGTGTATTGTTTTGAATATTTGAAATCAGCTGGCACACCTTGTACTGTGTAAAGTACACATATATAACTATAACCCATTGGAGTTTGCTGGAGAGTTTCCAGATCAAACAAATGCTGGCTGACTGACTGACTGACTGACTGACTGTCTGTCTGGCTGGCTAGCTGATTGGCTGGCTGGCTGGTTGGCTGGCTGATTGGCTGGTTGCTGGCTGTCTGGCTGGTTGTCTGGCTGACTTACTGTCTGTCTGGCTGGCTGTCTGGCTGGCTGGCTGTCTGGCTGGGTACCTCCACCAGAGGGCTCATCCTGCCAGTGCCTCTTGCTAAACCAGCCTGTGAAAGTAAGACCAGGGAAAGGTGACCAGTTTCATTACAATGGTAGTGGTAAAGGTATTGGTAATGGTAGAGTACAGGACTATGAATTTGTCTTGTAATATATAGCTCACAAACAAAGTGTCAATGTCTTAGTAAATCAATTATTCATGAAATAGAGGGTACAATATGTAGCAATGTGGACCAAATCTTTTCTTTTTTTTGTCAGCCTTGAGGGGAGGGTAGATTCTGCTGCCTAGTTGTTTGTATTGGAATGAGCATCAACTGGATAATTAGGAGGTCTTGCTTTCACTGGAATGTACATACTGAAAGAGAGTCTGTGCCAGCTGCTAATAATGCAATCCATCTAGCCACTCAACCGTTCAAGATTTTCTTCACGGCGCCTTCTTCAAGAGATGCACACTCCCATCCTGAGCTCCCAAACCTCCTCATAGTGCTTTCAGCCCACCCTCTGGCCCTGAATTCCTCCATGGCTGTCGTAAAAAAACACATGTTTGTCTCTGTTAATGTTTATGGAGTGGTGATTATAATAGGGTTACTGCAGGATCACAATATGACTAGAGCTATAATACAAATTGTAGCGAACATTACACATTGTTTTAGACAAATGTATTCACATTTAACTACTGACTACAATGAGCTACATAAATCAGCTGTTGGTTCCTTCAGGTCAAGAACTGCTCCAAATGTGGACAATGAGCCAACGTTCAAACAGTACACACACTTAGAACATTTCAAATAAATGGAGTCTGTATGAGCTTTTATGAGCTGATGACAGCATGATTGTTTTGGTTTCATGAAGTTTCAGTCAACATTATTTTTCAGTTGAGTCGACATCATTCTTCTTGTGCTGTAAGAGTGTATGTTTAGGTTAATGCATTGTGTGTGTTTGGCAAATAGAAACATAGCTGCTATCATTCAAACATGCTTTCCTGGAACAGTATAATGTGTGACTTATTCCAGCTACCTTGAAACTAGTATTTATTTGATACAGTAGGTCTCCATGTTGAGAAACATTGGGATGTAGGGTATAGGGGAAAGCATTTAACTTGGGCCATGTTTCCCAGTGCTATCTAAGGTTGGCACCATGGAGGACAGAAACAGAAACAGTGTTTATATCTGTTGTCATGATGCAACAAGAACATTATGACATACAAGACAAATGAGCATTTCAGAGAGCATAAAACAGGATTTAGGTGTTGATCTAACAATGTTGACTTGTTGGCACGGCAGCACCTGCCTAAAAAGAGGGCTTGTTAGGCAGGGAAACATATGTGATTGGTTCTTAGTGAATAGAGCGGCTAATAGCACACCACGTGTAGCTCTGGGTCACCTGTTGCAGCTGTGGACAGACTTAAGTAAAAACACGGCCGTCGGTCATCCCCGAGTCCGACCCATGCTTCCTAAAGCTCCGGAACCCCACGAGGCGAAAGTCTGCCTGGTCGTCAGCAACCTGGTGATCTTATTAGAAATGATTAATCTTGGCAATGAGAGCAGAAATCACCTGCCGTCTTGTGTTCCCATCAACGCCGGCTCTACAGCCCTGGTCTGTTTCCACATGTTCTGTCAGCAGAATGTTCCAAGACCAATGTTCCACCAGGCCAATGGGGGCTCTCCTTTTCCCTCTCTCCCTGCATTAGTAATTTTCCCTCCTCCCCCCTCTTCACTCAGGTCTCCCAATTGGCTCAGATAGGATACTCTCTCCTCTGTCCTCTCTCCCTTTTAAACAATATGTGTACAATTCTTCAAATTGCTATTACCTTTACAAAAGACTTGAATGGTCAGAAAATGCCACTGCACTGCATCTCTTTGTACCTTCCTGGACAGTGGACACCTGGTCTGGTCACAGCTGAAGAGGTTGTTGGAGGTACATGTATAACTCACTCCATTAGGGCCATATCTTCAACTGAGTTTAATTAGTGGTAACATCTAATTAACTAGATCAAGAGCTATGGTAATCAGAGTAGTTTACTCTGCACAAAATCACTCTCTCTCTCTCTCTCTCTCTCTCTCTCTCTCTCTCTCTCTCTCTCACACACACACACACACACACACACACACACACACACACACACACACACACACACACACACACACACACACACACACACAGAGGCGCGCACACACACACAGACACACACACGCACGCACACACCCTGCAGTAAGTTCTAAGGGCAGGAGTTAACCTTGTTCTACCTGTTTTGAGACATCTATAATGGCATGTACTGTATATATTTGGTTCTGCTTGTGCTGAGGGCAGTAATAACTTGTTCCATTCTGAGGGCAGAATTAAACACTTAAGTCTAACCAGTTGTTACAACAGCAATGTACACAATTTTTTATGTCAAAATGTGTAGCAAGCAACCTGTTTAGATAATAAGTGTAATGCATTGAAGGTCCAAATCTAGTCTATAAGTAATCATTTCAGACTGGTCTCCTACTTAAACGATAGTACACGTTCCCAACGATGTATCCTGGTTGATGCTTATACTGTAGCTATACTGGCAGGTGAATACAGAAAGCAGAGGACCATATAAGGAGACTGGTGGGACAGTGGAGTCAGTAACAACTTGCCTTGCAACCTGCTGATTGATGGTTCGAAAAGCACTATATTTGCTCATTATTGTTGCTAATGCTAATGTTTGCTAATGCCTTCCCCACAGGGGCGTGTCCAGGGGGGGGCCAGGGGTGGCCCGTGCCACCCCTGAAATCTGATTGGCCACCCTAGGTGCCACCCTGATTGATTGGCTATCTGCCTAGTCACTCAGAGCAGAGGCCACTTCGCACCACGAGACAAACTTTTCGAACAGAACACCTTTTTGATCAGCGGTGAGGTTTGATTGATTGATTGAAAACTTTATTAGAATGTTTGCAGAAGTAGGTACATGAAAGTACATATGGCAGGTGTGCTGGTCTTGGCGCTCCTGAAGAAATGTGAGTACCATTAATGGTTAGACTTTTGCATAGCTACATATAGGCTACGGTGTTGTGCTAGTGGTTAAAACGTTTTAGCTGTAACATTATATTTTGTAGTAGGCTACTCTGGTCTCTCATCATCCGATCTCAGCTTGCTAGTAAACCTGTCGTCGAAATGCTAGCTAATGCTAACGTTAGGCTATAGGCTAGGTAACGTCAGCTATATACATTTGAATGCTTGAGTATGTTTTGTTTGTGTATTGTGCAAGTTATAAAGTGACATGTGTTATGTGATGGTTAATGTTACAGTATGAAAAGAAATCAGAGCATTCAGGGTTTCTTCCAAAGAAAAAAACCCAAAAGGACAGAGCAGCAGGACAGAGCAGCCAGAGCTAATGTTAGTCAGTCAGAGGATGAGCCAGCTGGAGGATGTAGACCCAGTTAGCCCACAGCAAGAGCCTCCAGCTTCTGCTGTACACATGGGTATGTATGTAACATTCTGATAGCTCCAGATGTATTTTTAGTAAGCACTTATTTGATAACCGTGATAATGTAACATTGTGATTAATTGCTATACATTAAAACTAAAGCCGAATCTTGTCGATTAAGCCTGTAGGGGTATTCATATTGTATTCATTTGAGTTTGGTAGCTAACATCGGCCTACTTACAAAAAAGGCTGATTTTGTCATTATGACCATTTCTGTGATTTTGTAGAGTCAAACAAGGATACTGATGATGAAGGCTGCACATCAGCTTCACCTGCACATCAGGGTATGTTGTACAGTATACAATACATACAATATAAGCCATCTACTTCTCTGCTTTCAGGTTGTTATGAATACAACTATTACTACTATTACTATTACTACTACTATTAAATTGATACAACTATTACAATTCCTGCATTGCTTTTTTCAATTACCTGTTTACTTCAGTAGATGTGGCTTTGAATTTCTCGTAATCTGATTTCATTATTTGCCAAAACCAAGTTTACAATGGCAGCTTCCTGTACCCCGGTGAACATTTGGCATTTTTTCCCCCACAGTAGAGTAAATTGTACAGGAAACTTGAAACTTTACAGTTAAGAGAAGCAATTAGAAAAAATTGTAAGAAAAAGAAAGGAGAGGCAGCTAGTTTTTTATGTTAATGTAACATATGTTTAAGAATTATTGTTTTTCCTTGTACCTGTACAGTGTACAGTGTTTTTTGTTTTGTTTTGTGTTACAATTGGAGTGCCTGCATGTTATAGTGTACAAAATATGCTGGTTTGTTTAAAGAATAAAAAACATCTGAGTTTAATATTACATTTGTATGGAGCCACTCTGTTGTGTTGTGATTGGTAGCACTGGGACTTTTAAACAGGGATTGTTATTTTAGGGTGTGTTCTCACTAGAACATTTGCTTCACTTGGAATCAGAGTTTAGGATGAAATTCGCTTTGCTCTGCGTTGTTTGGAGCTGTGAGAACGCACATTCGAAGTCACTCCCGGAGCAAACAACCAACACATGCTCCGGCGCTTGAAAAGGGTGGTTTCGCTCCGGTTAGAAACGACGCATCGAGGCTGTCCATAGGAAAACAACAGTGCATGCGTGTTGATCTGGATAAGAGCGGGACGAACGGGCAGTTTTCTATTTTCCTGACCAATCAACTACCACATCTGTTGCTTCAATTGCCTATGTTACTTTGTTTACATAAAGGGCTGTGAGAACGCAAATCAGAAATAATTTATGCAACAATGTTGCAAACTTATCCGCTTGCTCTGGGTCATGATTCAGATTTTCATGTAAGAACATGACCTTAGTAGCCCAATTAAAGTATACAATGGGGAGTGGAGACAGAAATGGTAATAAAAAGCACAAAATGGTGTGTACAAATTCACCAGAATGCAGGGAATTAAGTGTTAAATTCTCAAAATTGTGCCACCCATGCATAACAAGGTGCCCCACCTGGGCCACCCCAGTGAAAAAGGTCTGGACACGCCACTGCTTCCCCAGACAACTTACCCTTACTTTACCTTGTTATTATCCAACTTGCCAAAATAACATTTCTTGTTAGGGAGAAGTGTAAAGGCATACTATGTGTATGCTACCATGCTACTGAGAACTGTGTTACAATTTAAAATGTGCAAAAGTAGGATAAGAACTGACACAGTAAATTACTCAAATTAAAAACAGTAAATCTGCATAGTCTATGAATATCACTATGTTAGAGCAGAAAAGAAAACATGGAAACATGTAGGCCTAGTGGTGTAGGGCAGATACTAGAGGTCAGAGTATTCAGTCAAAAATAAAATGAAACTGATCTACTGTATGCGCCAGTGTATGTTCTTAATAATGTTTTTTTAACAAGATAGAATAACTGTGATGTGTACCTACAGTATGTGTGTCTGAGCCATTCTACCACCTCTTCTATGAACTGGAGGAGAGAGGTTCGCTGTGTCCTGATGACGAGATCCATCTGACGAGATGACGAGATGACGAGATATATCTGACGAGATGACGAGATATATCTGACGAGATGACGAGATAACGAGATCCATCTGACGAGATGACGAGATGACAAGATAACGAGATGACGAAATGACGAGATGACGAGATGATGAGATGATGAGATGATGAGATGACGAGATCCATCTGACGAGATGACGAGATGACAAGATAACGAGATGACGAGATGACGAGATGATGAGATGATGAGATGATGAGATGACGAGATCCATCTGACGAGATGACGAGATGACGAGATCCATCTGACGAGATGACGAGATGACGAGATCCATCTGACGAGATGACGAGAAGACGAAATTACGAGATGACGAGATGACGAGATGACGAGATGATGAGATGACGAGATGTATCTCGCTGGGCATTTCTACCAAGAGTTAGGGCGTCAATGGCTCTCCGTCTTCATGGATGGATGGAATCATCACAGCATTCAAACTGCAACCAACCAGTTACTATTGCAGCTGTGACACAGATTTGAACCTTGCCCCGATCCACAGTCCAGTTGGGGAGTAGAATGTTTTAATGCACTATGAAATGAAAATCTTAGTTAATCTTAGAGTTTAATTTATGTGATATCATTGTAGTCTTAGGCTTCTGTACTGATTTGGTAATTACAATGAAATAAATATGATTGTTGTCTACTACACACCACACTAATGACGGAACATTCTGATCCGAAAACTCTATAATGTTGTAATAGGCTCCAGAAGGATGCAAGGCAAATCAATGCAAACCTGTGTCACATTCTCACTGAAAACAGAATGGTTCCACACACACACACAATGCAGTCAAAGCACACAGCTTGGCTAGCGAGATGTTCTGTGGCTAAGCCTATCTGAGCATGTTCTTTGCCCATTCTTGCATGTCTAGAGGTCGACTCTCCTTGATTGAGCCTCTTTCATAAATAGTATCACACCTCCAACACCATACTGACACCTGGTACCTCTAGCACCTCCAACACTATACTGACACCTGGTACCTCTAGCACTGGTATCAGCAATGATGTCAACATAATGAAACAAGAACAAAACAACAGCAGAAACAAACACTAAGAATATTTAGACTGCTCTGGCTGTCTTAGAAGACATCACTGCCAAATCTGCATCTGTTTACTTTGAGAGCCATCACCAATTCCTCCTTAAATATATTTTAGTGTTAGCAGGAGGGGAATAATCCCCATTTGAAAACATGTTGCATGAGTGTCAGAACTGTACTCAAGAGAGGCAGCGACTCCCATCCTGTCCAGAACTTGCAAGGCTCACTCACAACATCCTCTTGAGCTGTGACATGTAAATAGATTACATTTTAGACAGCAAATGCAGCAGAATGACAGAAAGGACTCCCACACTGTACTTGCCAATGCTTAATAGTGCAACACAGGGGAGGGTTCTTGGAATGTAACAGCCAATGAAATTACAAGCTTACTCTAACAGCACTCCATGCAAATGCTGATACCTATTCCAAGTACTGAACTTTGAGTATCAGCCGATATCGAGTACCGATCCAATAAAAGGCTATTTTTGTTGTTGTTGCAACAAGCAGTTTTAGTGTCTGGTGGCTGAAATGATGCAATACAACAGGGCTGAAATGTGTGATGGTAATGATCTCAATAATAATACACAACCTGGGATTTATGCCTCTGTTGAATGGTCATTTCAATTCATTATGTATATACCATTTGACTCTAAAAGAATGAGTTATAAATACCAAGAACAACTGTCCTTATCATAACCTTAACATATTAATTCTCATGGGCTGTTATACCTTGCATCCAGAGCTCTGTTTAAAAATGTGAGAGTGGTCACATTTCCCCAGACCCATCTTTCAACATTATACCAAAGCAAGTCACTTGACTCAGACTCAACAGACTCAAAGTCTGTCAAATGTAGCTTGTTCAATGGTTACTGAGCAGTCAGAAGTGGGTGGGCTGTTCGAAAAATAAAAATGACTGATAGCACCAATCAGATATCACAAGTGAGAACATCCCATTTTGAAATGAAAGGGTTTTGTTTTTAGACTGTTGGGAAATCTCCATTGTTATATTCTTACTAACAGGCTAGCTTCTCTAAACAACTCTAGGACGAAAAAGAAAAACAACAGTGGAGGTGGGCAAAAGCTTTCCCAATAGAGTTGGTAGGTGTCAGTTGTTCCCCTAAGAACAACTACATATGGGACAAAAGTGTAGTCTCAGAACAGGTAGAACAAGGCAAGTGTTAACTCCCTGCCCTTAGAACTACTCAGTCAAGCAAATGTGAATTAATGCAAGTTGTTTCAAAGTTGTGTTTCAGCACTGTTCCACCATCTGACTGACAGACTTTGCTGCAGCCCCAGGTCATCTGTGTAAAACAAGCATTGATCTCTGAGTCGTGTAGGGTGAGGCCGGGAGCTGCAGATTGTTCCAACATCACTTCTAGCTGATATGATCAAATATTATTTAATTATACATTTTCTGTATATATTGAAGAATTTACGAATTTACCTCCACATTTGTTGTTTACGTGAAACGATTTCAAAATATAAAATATTTTACCTCCTATACACACTTTTTAAATGTGTAACGTAAACTGCCTTGCCATATTGGATCAAAGGCTTTTTCAAAATATATATGTAGCAAGCAAATACTACTTTTTCAAAATGTTTATGTTTGGATTTTGAGGGTGTGGAGGGAGTAAATATGGTGCAACGTGCTGTGTTTTGGAAAAAAGTCAATTTGGAATTCGCTCAAGGTATTGTGCTTTTTAAGGAAGGTAAGTATACGTGCATTTATTATGCTGCAAAATACCTTCCCCGGGTTATTGCACACAATACCCCGGTAATTACATGGGTCCCAAATCACTAACATTTGTTATGACTCGTATTCTTGACTCTATATATGTTTTGATTATATTTTAATTTAGCAAATCTAGAGTACTGACTAAAATGATAATCCGGGAAATCCCTGTAACCATTTGTTGAACACTGAATTTATAATAATTACTCGAAAGAATCTTGACGGAGAATATTCTGAATGTGGAACGTGCGTGTGAACCCAGAAGTGACGACACACCTCGGTGCTGATTACTGTAGTTACCGGTGTCTGGTGACGTCACTAGGAAGCGCCATAGACTTTGCAAAGTTTTTCCAGGTTTTGGAGTAGCTAGCTAGAAGTGAACACAAGTGCCTTTAAAATGAATTATTAACAGACTGGACAAAAGGTAAGCGTTTACATTTTTTAAATAGTTATAACATAGTGAAATCAGCTTGTCTGACATGAGTTAGCCAGTTAGCAGACTAGCTAGCTTAGCTACTGTTACACCACTGTAGCCTGATAGCATGCTAATGTTAGCCTTCTGCTAGCTAAATATGTCAGTGTGCTATAAGAAATGCAGCTAATCAAATCTGCTATTGTAAACAACAATTTTGTCAGCTACCTAGCAAAGAAATATCTTATCTAGCAAAGCCAAGATTAGGAGAGCTAGTTAGCTAACGTTAGCTAGATACCAATTTGACAGGTCAGCTGTCACTCAGTCAGACACACCCTCTCCTCTGATGAAACACTTGACACATGACAACATGCACTTCGGACCAGGCTGATTATCCACATGTGTCGTTGCTGTCGTGCATTCTCAACAGTACCATTGTTGTGACATTTCTTGTTGCAATGAGAGATTCTCAATGTGGTATGTTACAACAGGAACCGTTGGGTTTGGTGTCTATAAACTAATCCCTTAGGCCTACATTATGTTTATAACCATGGTTCATATTCTCAGAACAAAGTGCTTGCAATTCCCTAAATGTGGATGAAGTCTCTGTCTATTCAATGTTTGCATGGCATCAGCACTCAGAGTAGGTCAACCCTTTCCCCCAATAATAGTAATATGAGTTTCTGTTGTCCCTTCTTTGCCCTGCAGATGGATGACATCAACCTACACTACAGGTTTTTGAACTGGAGGCGTAGGATCAGGGAGATTCGAGATGTGCGTGCTGTGCGCTTCCAGGAACGCTACAAAAGGATGCTGAAGGACGGGGACACTCTCAGGTGAGCCTGTTATGAGTTAGCTAACTTGTAAAGGTAGTACAAATACATAGCAGTAAGTGAATCCCATTTGTTGTACCACCCTGATGGAAAATATATTGACTGTTTACATTGTCTGTTGTTTGTAAAACACGTGTTGCATCTGCAACTTTTGCAAATGAGACATTTCAAGATTCCACTTATTACCCTAGACTCTTTGTGCAAATTGAATGTCAAGATGTGTGACTTAAATCACCCATGTTTTACACCTTTATAACTCACTGGCTTACATAGAGTACATACCGATATTAAGAGATTAAATAATAGGCCTACTAGTATGAAACACTACAAGTCTCTTACTATTCGTTGACATTCAATTGCAATATTGTTGAATATACATTTCACTAACCTTCATATCTACATAAATATCTGTATTGATTTAGATTAATTCCATACAAAACATACTGTAGCCTAGGCAACAAGCTACATTGACTTACGTGTAGCAGATCATCTGAGACGTTCATGTCTCATTCAAATATGTCTTTCATTTACCAGATCATGTGTTCACTGCATGCTCTGGTTTTTCATTAAAGCAAGATTTTGCCACAGAAAAGAAAGATCAAGACGGTTAATGACATCAGGATGCTGTTCATGTCCTACATGTCATCACTGATAATACCATACCAATACGTTTTAGGAGCAGCGTGCATGTCACTGTTGGAAACAGACTTGGGTAGACCGGCTAGTAAAGGGCATGGTGTGTGTGCGTGCAGTTGGTCGATCAGCCTGCACCAAAAACCCAAACAGCTTTGACTCTCTCAACCCCACTGATTGAAACAATTATAATCCCAGGGATTGTCAGTGGAAGCATGTTTTTTTGGTCAGCGAAAGATGAAAGCAAAAGCATGCCAAAGATCACCCCCTGTTGGAAAATAAGCCACACTATAATTTAGCTTTTGTTTGAGTCTCCAAAACCTCAGGAGAAGGCCGTTGTAGCAATGCACTTCTCGTGTGGAGAAGTGGAAATGTTCTTAATGTGTATTACAGTCTTTGGATGGAATGGAAATTCAGAACCTTTGATATTCAAGTGGTGAAACATGCCTCATTACAATACCTGTACGTAATGTTCCTCCCAGTTTCCTGATCCCGTGGATTTCTTTTGTGTGAAAAGCTTTATGAATAATCTCTCTGTGGTGGTGCTGAAAGAATCTCCACTCCAGTAACACTAAGCTGTTCCTCTGATGAGAGGGAGGTGTTTATTGATTGTACTTTGTTTTTCAGCTACCAAGGGAACTCTGATGAAGTGGGTTGTTACGTGGCGCCGCGTCCCTTATCAAAGGGAAATTGCTACTTTGAGGTAAGTGTTGACACCTGTTTAAACACTGCTAGCTATCCTTGATGATAGTCATATCTCTGACCTAAGATAGGGATGGGAACGGGAGTTTTTATTAGCCATGAGTGACTGGCTATTGTCTATAACTCTTGTTCCATCTGCCCAGCATCCAAAGAGAGGTCCCACATTTTTTTTGCATCTTAAGGGAATGTCATATGTGCATTTCACACAGTAAATATTTTGGTTCTCCGATCATTCATTTTTTGAAACGCTGGGGGATTACACACAATATGAGAGGGTTTCTAGTCAGTACATACCATCATTCTTGGTTGTGCCCAAGATTGCTTTTCCATCCATCCTTAGTAATCTTATCCTGTGGAATCTTATTGCTGACAATTTTCTAACTTCATATTAAATTCTGAAAGCCCCCTGCTGTCCCTGTTCATCAGTGCAAAACCACTACCTCAAAAATGTCCATGCAGCGTCGTGGGGTGAAGGATAGGCGGCGGCGCGGTGGGTTAGGGGGGTAGCAGCCTATCTCTGAGCCTGAAATTAATCTAACATGCACAGTGTTTTCACTGTGAGAATATTGCTCATTTATTCAGCCGATGCTCATACGTTAGCCTGTCCAACAGCACAGTTTGCAGGAAAGAAAAAGTGTCCTGGTGATTTAGCACGGGAAGGCCTGCTAGTATTCAGTCGTAAATAATGGGATGGGAGAGGGTTGCTGTGTGAGATTTATGAGACGACGGGTCTGAGTGTGCAGGGGGAAAGTGAGGCAGGCCGAGTGGCCAAGTGGGATGTGGTCTAGTAGTGGCAGGTTGGGCAGGTTTGATGAACCTCTTCTCCTGGGCTTTAGACTTGGTTGGAAATGTTCGGTCTATACATTATTCAGCTTACAGTGTAGGCCAGCTTCATTATCCTGTCATCCAGGCCTGACATAGGGTCAGGCAGAAACCCTCACCAAGAACACCAACGTTGGTTGGTACACACACTGGTCTCTTTTCATTCAATCCCAATAAAAGAGTAACCCAGACTCTTTAAGTTTAACTCTAAAACTCAAGTTAACAGTAGTGCAACCAACTGTAAACTTAGTTACACTACTGTGTAAAATTCTTCCTGGTGCCTCAAGGTGTTTTTCCAGTACTCTGACATTTTCTTTGAAGGTAATGTCCCGCCCTGCCCTGACCGTAGAGATGTGTGGGCTTGAAGCGGAGGACGTTTTCTCCAAAAATGGCCCATTCAGATGCATTCTCTCATTCCAGGAAGTGAATCCTCTTTGTCAGAGCAAATGCTAACAAAAGTATTTTCAAATGAGAGTCTCATTTGGAGTCTTTATGGATAACTCAGGTTAGATTTAGATGAGTTTGACATTTACAGTAGAGCAGTTTAGAGTGGTCATTAAAGAACTCCATGTCCATTCTTTATGTGATGCGGTTCTCCCCATTGTGACGCACATCCTGCAAACTTCCCGCAGTTCTTGAAAGTTTTGGGGGCTTTTTTTCCCGATAAAGGTCACACCCCTGTCAGAATATGCGTCACTAGTGTCCTCATGTTTCCTCATTATGCTTTCACAAGGGATTCATTTCACCTTCGTCAGTTGCTGGTCTGATGTATCTCATCTATCTTCTCTGTGGATCCAGATCGACCATCTGTGCCATTTCACTTATTTCTACAGATTTATTTGAAATCCATCCAACCACATGTGCTATATTCCTATTCACACTTTCATTGGCCTCTCTAAGTCCTTATGCATTTTTATTTTAACTTTCATGGAGACATTTATATCCATTCTTGGGTATTTTAATGTAGATAGGCCTACATTTGTCAAGTGCAGTAGGCATAAGCTGTCAAAGCAGGTAGTTTAAAACAGAGGACAGCTGAAAATATTCAGTTTTACAGAATCGAGCAGATAATATCCTCGAAAGAGGGAAACAAGACCTTGACTTTCACTTAGGAAAACCCAAGGAGTTAAGTTTCAGACTGTGAATAAATACTTGTGTGGGAGAGCTGTTTTTGGGTGTCTATGCTTGAGAAAGAGAGAGAGAGTGGCAGAGGGAGAGAAATAGAGAGAGAGAGAGAGAGAGAGAGAGAGAGAGAGAGAGAGAGAGAGAGAGAGAGAGAGAGAGAGAGAGAGAGAGAGAGAGAGAGAGAGAGAGAGAGAGAGAGAGAGAGAGAGAGAGAGAGAGAGAGAGAGAGAGAGAGAGAGAGAGAGAGAGAGAAAAGTTGGATAGGTAACCTGCCAGAAATGCAGTCAGGAGGACTACCCACTCCTGTATGGGCCTGTATCACCCTTCACCTAATTCTGCTGGGCCGTGTGTGTGGTGCGCTGCTGTGCCTGAGAGGACAGGCAGAGTGGGGTGGTTGCCCAGGCCAGCGGGGTGGTGGGGGCGTCCAGCTGTAGACAGGGAAGGAGTCAGTCAGCCAGGCTCTGTGCATCTGGTAGAGAAGCTGGGCTGAGCTCGGAAAGTCAGTGATTTAATAGCAGCCCCCTTTCTGACAGCAGTTTTCCATTGAAAGTGTGACTCAGGAAAGTTCTCACAGCAACTATTGAGTGTTTTAATTCTCTGTTGCTTTTGATTCGTTTCGCGATCAGATTATTGTGAAACATCAACATAGGCATTGGCAGCATGCCACGATCACTCCCATTAAACAGAGGATCACTTTTCAACATATAGTGTGTGCTCCAACGTCTGTGCTTCAGTATAGGCTACTAGGTCAACCTACGTAGTAAAATAAGGCTTAAATAAACTATTGAATCAAACAGATGTAGCCTATTTGTCTGTATGCTATAACATTTTCTCGTGGGATCTGTTATGGTTTTTCTTTGACACAGATTGTTGTGATGGTGTGTGTCTTACACACTATACACAACAATGTATGCACTCACTGTACTGTATGTCGCTTTGGATAAATGTGTTTGATAAATGGCATATACCAGTATTCTATTCTATTATTGTGGATGTTCCAGTGGGCTGTGTGTGTTCCAGTGGGCTGTGTGTGTTCCAGTGGGCTGTGTGTGGGCTGTGTGTGTTACAGTGGGCTGTGTGTGTTCCAGTGGGCTGTGTCTGTGTGTCCCAGTGGGCTGTGTGCGTCCCAGTGGGCTGTGTGTCCCAGTGGGCTGTGTGTGTTCCAGTGGGCTGTGTGTGTTCCAGTGGGCTGTGTGTGTTCCAGTGGTGCTGTGTATGTTCCAGTGGGCTGTGTGTGTTCCAGCGGGCTGTGTGTTCCAGTGGGCTGTGTGTTCCAGCGGGTTGTGTGTGTTACACTGGGCTGTGTGTGTTCCAGTGGGCTGTGTGTGTCCCAGTGGGCTGTGTGTGTTACAGTGGGCTGTGTGTGTTCCAGTGGTGCTGTGTGTGTCCCAGTGGGCTGTGTATGTTCCAGTGGGCTGTGTGTGTACCAGTGGGCTGTGTGTGTCACAGTGGGCTGTGTGTGTTCCAGTGGTGCTGTGTATGTTCCAGTGGGCTGTATGTTCCAGTGGGCTGTGCGTGCTACAGTGGGCTGTGTGTGTTCCAGTGGGCTGTGTGTGTTCCAGTGGGCTGTGTGTGTTCCAGTGGGCTGTGTGTGTTCCAGTGGGCTGTGTGTGTCCCAGTGGGCTGTGTGTGTTCCAGTGGGCTGTGTGTGTTCCAGGTGACCATAGTGGACACAGGGGTGAGGGGGACCACCGCAGTGGGCTGTGTGTGTTACAGTGGGCTGTGTGTGTTCCAGCGGGCTGTGTGTGTTCCAGCGGGCTGTGTGTGTTCCAGTGGGCTGTGTGTGTACCAATGGGCTGTGTGTGTTCCAGTGGGCTGTGTGTGTTCCAGTGGTGCTGTGTATGTTCCAGCGGGCTGTGTGTGTTCCAGTGGGCTGTGTGTGTCCCAGTGGGCTGTGTGTGTTCCAGTGGGCTGTGTGCGTTCCAGTGGGCTGTGTGTGTTCCAGTGGGCTGTGTGTGTTCCAGTGGGCTGTGTATGTTCCAGTGGGCTGTGTGTGGGCTGTGTGTGTTACAGTGGGCTGTGTGTTCCAGGTGACCATAGTGGACACAGGGGTGAGGGGGACCATCGCAGTGGGCTGTGTGTGTTCCAGTGGTGCTGTGTGTGTTCCAGTGGGCTGTGTGTGTTACAGTGGGCTGTGTGTGTTCCAGGTGACCATAGTGGACACAGGGGTGAGGGGGACCATCGCAGTGGGCCTCGTGCCTCAGTTCTACAAGCTGGATCACCAGCCAGGCTGGCTGCCAAACTCCATCGCCTACCACGCTGACGACGGCAAGTAAGTCACCCCAGAAACGTATGTACAGAGAATGTCTGTAGTAATACAGGTATATAAGACATGTCAGTGACATCACAGTGTATTGAGTCTCTTCATTGTGGTCCACAGAGTTGTTCTAAGTCCTTGTTTAGGGACCAGCTCACAGAGGCTTGTTTTGATTTAATAATGGTGTGTATTTTGTATTTTAGTGTGTTATATATTCAGTGTGTTTGTTTGTAATTGTATTTATATGTGGACAGGACGTACCTACAAAAGAGACCTTGGTCATATTAGTGTTTTTTCCCTGGATAAATAAAGGGGTAAATCACATTTTGAAAATACCTTGCATTGAAGTATAGGGCGCTGGTAGCCTAGAGGTTAGAGAGGCCGGCTAGCAATCGGAAGGTCGCTGGTTCGATCCCCGCCTCCGGAGGGAGCTGCATGTGCCCTTGAGCAAGGCACTTAACTCCTAATTGCTCCAGGGCCGCCGACTATGGCTGACGCTGTGCCTAGAGCGAAAAGAACCGCATTCCAACAATTGATTGACAAGTTGATTGCCTGGCAAATAAAACATCTTATTTAGTATACCGTATGACTCACACCAGAATATGAGTCACACCAGAATCTTAAGCTTTTTTAATACAGTGTCCTATGTAAGTAATGGGACAGTCAAGAATTGCTTCTTCTTTTGGCTCCATACTCCAAAAGGTTGGATTTGAAATCAAACGATGACTATGAGGTTAAAGTAGAGATTCTGGGGGTGTATTTGTGTACCTATTGGTTTCACCATTTTAGAACACTTTATATACATAGTCCCCATATTTCAGGGCACCAAAAGTAATGGGGCAATTGGTTTGACAGCTGTTTCCGGTAAGTCAGGTGTGTTCCATCGCATCATTTGTGCAGGAATAACAGAGCTGTCAAGGTCTAGGCTTTGCGTTTTGCCTTTGGTTATTGGTGTCTTTCAACATGAGGACCAAAGAGGTGTCAAAGGTGACAAAACATTAGGCTTGCCCAAAAAATTATTTGATTTCAAATCCAAAACTTTTGGAATATAGAGCCCAAAAAAATAAAAATGCTGTCCCATTACTTACGCAGGGCACTGTATATGTACTGTTTATAAATAATACAGATATATTGTCTATCAGTGCCCTGCGTAACGACAGTAATGTACTGCAGCCTTCGTCATTAGTTGACTGCTGAGCTTAACCTCCATAGTCATTGTTTGATTTCTAATCCAAACTGTTGGAGTGTAGAGATAAAAGAAGACAACATGCTTCCTCTTTCCAATACCTATGGAAGGAAGTGTGTGTGTGTGTGTGTGTGTGTGTGTGTGTGTGTGTGTGTGTGTGTGTGTGTGTGTGTGTGTGTGTGTGTGTCTCTCTCTGTCTGTGTCTGTGTCTCTGTGTCTGTGTCTGTACTCACTTGACACTTTATTAGGAACACAATACTAATACAGGGTAGGGCTAGCTCTCGAAACAGCCTCGATTCTTCATGGCATTGATTCCACAAGATACTAGAAACATTCCTTTGAGATTCAGGTCCATGATAACATGATTGCATTACGCAATTCCTGGGGATTTTTCAGGTGCAATTTCAAGCTGTGTATTTCCCGTTCTACCACATCCCAAAGGCGTTCTATTGGAATCAGATCTGGTGACTGGGAAGGCCACTGAAGAACACTGAACTCATTGTCATGTTTATGAAACCAGTTTGAGATGACTTTTGCTTTGTGACATGGTGCATTATCATACTGGAAGTAGCCATTAGAATATGGGTACATTGTGGCCATGAAGGGATGCACAAGGTCAGCAACTATACTCAAATAGGCTGTGGCATTCAAGCGATGATTGATTAGTACTGTATTAACGGGCCCAAAGTGTTCCCACACCATTACACTAGGTGAATGAATGAGAAGGTGTACAGGTGTTTCTAACAAAGTGTTTGGTGAGTGTACCGGTATATATACGGTGGGGGAAATAAGGATTCAATACATAAAAATAAAAAAAATCAACAATTATTCAGTATTTCCATTGCAGCTATTCACATGAAATATAGACCAGACATTGGCATTATCTCAATAAAACTACACAGCTAAAGAAATTGTAAAACTCCATGTTATGTTAAAAACTATTTTTAAAAAGTTGATGTTCCTTCCACTTGCGGATAATGGCCCCAATGGTGCCTATAGGAACATTTAGGAGTTGAAAAATCTGTCAGTAACCAGTGCCATTACTATTCTGCTCAACAATCTTGTTGCAAAGCTCTTGGGAGAGCTCTTTGCCTCTACCCATCATGAGATATTTATTGCAGGAAAGCTTGGTGACAAATTATTTATTTAGTTGCATTCAGAGGTGGGAAACCCTTTTTCAAAGAGTGGAAGTAGTTACCCACCAACATGCACTAACCCAGCTGATTCTAATTAGCACAGGTAGGAGAACTCTTTAGTGGCATAAGCTAGTTTAGTGTGTTTTCTTACTGTGTTCAATACTTTTTTCCTGTGTCCTTCCACTTTATTTCACATAGCTTTTTTATGGATTGGAATGTTACAATTTCTTTATCTGTGTAGTTTTATTGAGTTGGTTGAAATTTCATAGCTGCAATGGAAATACAGTATGTTGAATTAAAAAATGGTTGATATGTTGAATACTTCCACTGTGTGTACACGTCTCTTCACAACACTGGCTCCCCGCTGGTGGAATGAGCTCCCCACGGCTGTCAGAACGGCAGAGTCACTACCCATCTTCCGTCGTAGACTGAAGACCCATCTCTTCAGGTTACATCTTAACTGCTCCTCCTGAGACATCTTCCGACCCTCACCTCTACGTCTCCTAAAGACACCCGCTTTCCCCTCTACTGTGTCCCTAGAACTTCTACTGCCCCCCTTGTACTGTTTCTCAGTTTCTCCAGTAAAAAAAAAAAAAAAAAAAAGTTTTAGTAGAAGGCGATAATAGGGAGAAGGTTTCTCCTTCTATCAGTGGCCCCGGGCCCGAGCTAGAGTACTCTTCCTGCAAAGAATGGTGGACTGCTGATTCACATGCTTAGTATTCAAATGTATTGATTGTAAGTCGCTTTGGAATAAGGCGTCTGCTAAATGCCAAAAATGTAAAATGTAATGTGCTGTACACAGTATGTGACAGATACAATGTACATGTTTATGACATGGTGTGAGTCATCATCATCCGACTGCAGGCGATCAGGGGCATCATTTATAAAAGTCTGTGTTGACGTGAACATTTTGTGTACGTACGAAAGACAGAAAGTTTACGCACAAAAATATTCTGATTTATAACACACGTGTGTACGCGCGTCCCACGCCGGTTTCCCTATATAAATTACAATCAACTCAAAATGTTGCGCACATGAAGGAGTGTCTTGTCCCACCCTTTTAACACCCATAGTTGCCTATAAATGGTAATTGAAACACCCCTAATGAATGATGATCATGAAGACAAATCCTGACAGAAAGGCAAAAAAAATTCACCCAGTGAAATTCTGCTCAACGAAAGTGAAAACAATATATGAAACTGTGCACTCTTATCTGCCCGACTGAGGCATCGAAAACGGCATCAGTTTAAACTTTGTCCTACTGTTCACCTTATTATTTATGAGAATACATTTCATAACGTGCAAGTATTGTTTACAGATCCAATTAAATATGATTCCCAATTAAACTGTACAACTTGAGGGGTTGTTTTGCAAAATAGATATCTCCGTTTGTATTTATTATTCTAAATAAATGTGTTTGTGTGCACTCCAGGATACTCTAATACGTGAGGTAATATTTACATTTATTTTACACAATCAATAAATATACATTTCAAAACGTTTCTCGAGTTTTATCCTTCTGCCATTAAGTGGCTCATTTCTCCAATCTATGTGCGTACGCATGGGTCAGAGTGTCCGTGGAGGACAGCACATTCTCCCGCCAAGTTTGTTTTTTATAAATCCCAAAGTTAGCTTAAAAGTGCGTACACAACATTTATAAATTAGGCCCCAGATGTTGTTGTGACACATATCATCGTCATGACTTATGAGTCAGAGCAACAGACATCCGCAGAGCAACCTCTAAGTGACCTCCAATGAATGTCAAACAGAACGGCCAGTGCTTTGTTTTGAACGTTTTTTTAAAGGGCACTGATATTGTACCTGTCGATAGGCTGTACAATGGCAACCCTGTGGGGCAGCAGTTTGGACCCAAATGCAACCGTGGTGACCGTATCGGGTGTGGGATCTACTCTGATACTGTTGAAGCTGGGCTGACCACTGTGTTCTTCACCAAGAATGGTAAAGAGGTGAGTTATTTGCTTTTGGCCACGTTGCATCACATACACAATGACATTATCAAATTAAGGGAAATGGCTGAACTTCATACAGGTTAAGCAGAGTTGAGGTGTGTGTGTGTGTGTGTGTGTGTGTGTGTTTCTTTGTGTGTGTGCGTGCTTGTTTACATGTTTTTTTTTTGTGTGTGTGCTTGTTTACATATGTTTTCGTGTGTGTGTGTGTTTTTGTGTGTGTGTGTGTGTGCTTGTTTACATATGTTTTCGTGTGTGTGTGTGTGTGTGTGTGTGTGTGTGGGTGTGTGCTTGTTTACATGTGTGTTTTCGCGTGTGTGTGTGTGTGTATTCAAGGTGGGCTCTGCGGTGGTGCCCGTGGCTGTGGAGGGTCTGTTCCCCGCCGTGGGGATGCATTCCCTGGGGGAGGAGGTGAGGGTGGACCTGCAGGCAGAGTGGGCCCTGGAGGAGGACGACAGCCTGATGATGGTGGACGGCCACGAGGACGAGTGGGGGCGTCTCAACGACGTCAGGGTCAGCGGCACGGTAAGACTCTAGAACATGGACATGGACTATAGAACATGGACTGTAAGACTCTAGAACATGGACATGGACTGTAAGACTCTAGAACGTGGGCGGTAAGACTCTAGAACATGGACAGAGTCCTCTGTCAGTCAGTGTCTCACCTCCAGAACACACTGTAGACCTACACTATAGTGAGGACAAACCGCAGGTATACAATGTACAGTATATGGTATGAGGTCCAGGAGTTTTTCCTGATCAGGAAAAGCTCCATAGACTAGAACTAGGAGCTGGAGTATCTGGGCCAGGTCACATGCCGGTTAGGAACAGCGTCCCACTACTACGTGGGTATGGCTAATATACTGCTGTTTGGTGTCTGTTACTGGAAGTGGTAACAGGGGGTGGATCTGGGAAAAGATTCTGCCCTAGTCATCACCACCCCCTTAAGACTTATTTACTTCTTAAAGACCACAGAGTTCATGTGAATTGATAACATAAGTGTGTGTGTGTGTGTGTGTGTGTGTGTGTGTGTGTGTGTGTGTGTGTGTGCCCCTGGCTACGAGGACAGACAGAGTGGGGTGGTTGCCAGGGGCGTGGGCGGGAGGGGGGGGGGTCCAGCTGCAGACAGTGTGTGTGTGTGTGTGTGTGTGTGTGTGTGTGTGTGTGTGTGTCTGTGTGTGTCTGTGTGTGTCTGTGTGTATTAGTGTGTATGTGCGTGCCTCACTGCTGAGAAGTGTGGAATGTTTTCTGTTTTCACCGTAACGTTTCCCAGCACTGTTTAGGACAGTTAAAAGTAACATCCTGGTCTGTGTTTGTGTTGCGTGTACAGTATGCAGCTCAGACCACCGACACCCTCCACCCCCTCTTTAATACAGTGAGATTAACAAAGTGCAGATATACAGATGTTGATACTGGAGTAATCTCATTCCCAGACTCTTCCCACCACTATGCTTGGAATTTACAGTAAGGTCTTGTCGACCGATGCGTCGAACTCGGCCTTTGTTTCCCCAATACGAAGATCGGGAAAAGCTCCCGGCGCATAGCCTTTAACTTAGCGTCAACCTTCCCCTAAATCGGACTCGGTGTTATTCCAGGTTTATATGCCCTGTGTGCCACAGCCTGGAGACAAGGTTAATACCGGAGAGTGGAGAGAGGCTGTCTTGGCCCAGTTATTGATTGCGTGACAGATGTGTTCATCCCCTGTGTCTGTGTCTGTGTCTGTGTCTGTGTCTGTGTCTGTGTGTGTGTGTGTGTGTGTGTGTGTGTGTCTGTGTGTCTGTGTGTCTGTGTGTCTGTGTGTGTGTGTGTGACCCCACACCTCCACCTCCAGCCAGGAGCACACACACAGGACCACCATCATGATCATCAACACCTCTGAAGGTAGACTGAGGTCATAAAAGCAGTGCTGCGGGTTAGAGATGAATTAACACGCTCTCTGTTTTCCTGGACTGAAGGCTGGCAATGGCAGGGAACAGGTCGGTGGAGCCAAGGGCTGGCAGCTCACCAGGGTGTAAAAATTCAATAAGGGGAGTAATGGGACTCCAAGGAATCTTTTACTCCTTCTCATGTGGTTGGAGGTTTTCACAGCTGGGGTGCTCAGTTAGGCCAGTCCTGCAGACAGTTTTGTTTGTCTTTATTTTTGATCTGAGTTAAGGAGTGATTGAGTAGCCCTCACCAGCATGTTGTGGGGAGAGAATGGTGCTGGGGCTGGGGTTGGTGATGCTTGAGCTGATAAAGGGTGTTGAGTTTTGACAAGCACAAGGACTTAGCCAGCGTGGGTAGCAGAGAATGAGGCCTCTCAATATGTCCTCTCGGCAGTAGCACTCTCAGAGGGAGGCGAGTGCAGTTAGTGTAAGGGAAGGAGAATGGTCTTGAGGGTTATTACTAGGGCTATCAAATGATTTAGAAAATGTATTAAGTCAATCGCATGGTTATCTGTTATTAATCGCGATTTTATTTGGTCAGTTTTGTAGCCCTAATTAAGGATAACTTTGTTGAAATAACCTCTATGTTGGGTTGTAGATGTCATATAAAGGGGAGAAAACACAAAATAATCTGTATCAGATGTCTAATTAACATCTTCTTAACCAAATAACAACACATAATAATTCAGCCAGGTGTGGTAAACGTCTATGTACCTCTCTAAAGTGATATAAATACTTTTTAAAAATCTCACTTGAATCTACTCCCCCCATGTCCATGGTATTCAACATGACAAGCTATTATACAACGGGGATGGGACACATGGATCTTCTCAGCGGAGAGTCACAACAACACCATAAATTCAACGGGAATAATAAGTCTCCCATGGTTCCGATTGAATTACTGCACTGTAGGAACTTGACAAACTCTCAGATCTCTTCTCATGTCAAGAACTATAGGCCTATACCACAATGTACGGAGTGAGACCTAGAAGACATGTTACACCATACAGTAGCCGCTGCAAGACTACAGCAAGACTGAGCATCTGCCCTGGACCGCACACTGTTTACAGGCCTGTTTCCCTCCAAGACTGCTCCCCGTTTGATGGTGGGTTTGAACAAGGCGATGCGCAGAATCACTGATCTTACAAGTCACCTGGGGGGTATTCCATCAACGTCGCTAAAGGACAATCCAGGCTTATTTTGATAAATCCCGCGAGACTTTGACAAAAATCCAGCCTTATTTTGATAAGGCTCGTGAGACTTATCAAAATAAGCCTGGATTTTCCTTCAGTGACGTTGATGGAATACCCCCCTGCTGCCAGAAATAACCACGGATTGTTGATCAATATCAGCGAAACTGCGCACTGGCTTGCTGAGTCTGGTCATCTCAAACACGGAGAGCGGCGTTGAAAACCCCTTGGCTAAGTGCCGCAAGGTTTCAGGCACTTCATCAGCACGTCTGTCCTTCTCCATCGTTGCGTGCATGCGCTCAGTGAAAACAAAACTATGGTACAAACTGGGGATATTGCAATAAGGGCGTTAAAAATATAATAACGCACATTATGGAATTTGTTTTTATTGCCGGAATTAACACCTTCCCTTTGACAGCCCCAGTTATTAACTAACTAAGACTAGCTACAGTAGTACTTGGACTGTCTGTGTGATGTAGAATTGCAGCAGAGGATATTTGATCAGGCATGATTAAAGTTGGTGTTTGGTTTGGAGGTCTGAACCGTGAGATATTTGGTGGAAACCAATACCGAAACTCTTCCACCTTCCACAGTCTATTTTTAACCTGTGTTTGTTGAAGGAATTAAGCGATCCCCTTTCATGATGCGTTTCTGCTTGTTCCAAACCAAACACCTTGATGTTTTTCAATAGCTTTCTAGTTCCCATGCCATATCACTGTCTCCATAGGTGGAGAGTGTTAGTGGTAGTTAGGGGAAAGCCATGCGAATGTTTATCTATGCACAGAGAGACAGAGAAAGCAGCAGAGATTTCCAGTGAATGTTTCCGATCACATACCGACAATACCAGGCCGACACCCTGGGTTGTTTTGAGTCAGCATCGCATTTGTAAACTTTGGAATTCATTTTTACGTGTTGCTATTTTAGTAAGTGTTGATATACCGGAATAACTGTCCAGGATAATAACTGTCCATGCCTTCGGATGGTTTCCAACAGAAAAAGAGACTTCCCGCAAGATAAATGACTTTTCTGAATGGTATGCTATTTATGAGGCGGAATTGAGAAGTGCAAAGCCGCAGAATGCGCGGAGGACAATGGCGATGGCACTGACTTGCCTGCAACCGAGTCCTTGCCTTTGTGAACTGTTTACATTGCAACCGGCGGCACGGCCGCTCCTGTTTAGATAAGTGGGTATCAGATCCCAGCGCTGTGCCAACTGTCATCATGCATGTCTAGCAAAACACCAAACCCGCCTGCCACATTTTTCTCTCTCTCTGTCTGCCGTCCATCCTCCTCCCATCTTCAAATGTAGCCTACATGGCCGTTATCTCGGCCTAGGCTGTCCTTGACGCTGGTGTGGTGGAAAAGATTTATTAGAAACCTAATACCATTCTAGCTATGTGTATATTATTCTTGTCTTGTCTTCCTCCCCCTCTTCCTCCTTTTCATTGAAATATGAAATCAGCGTTTCACACAACCTCCTGTCTCTTGGATGAAGGCCACTTATTCAGGATAATGAATCCTTCCCCCCCCCCGTCACTCACTGAATTGAGTGAGCCTTCATTCAGCATGCTGTCCTTGGAGGCCCTGCGTGTTACAGAACAGTACAAGTCGCACCGAAGGCTCCTCCACAGGCAGCTCAGTGACCCACCACTGGCCTTGACGAGTGCTCTCCCGATGACTCAGGCACTTTTGAGTTGATTAATTTGTTTGCTTAGTCACCTTTTAACCCCCTTTTGGAATAGATGTATTAATAGGCCCACCATGCTTTCACAGGCGATGTGAAATCTGCCTTGTTGTATTGCATACATTTCCATATTACCTCAGTTTTGATTTATGCTTAGTGCCTTTGTCATAATTCTCAATGTCAGGTACTTAAAACCAACAAAACACGTTTGAGTAATCCATATAAATGATAAATGACAACTACTCCGAAATACATTCAGTAATGCTATACGTTTGTGTCAACCACCGTGTTCCTGCCTCTGTGTGTTTATCTTGTGAGGAGGCGTTTGGCTGGGATCCGCTGCGTACGTGCCGCTCGATATGAACGCAAGCCGCCAATCCCTCTCTCCCTGTTGCCACAGCAGCGGCTGTGCCCACCAACTTAATCCCCCCCAGCGCTGCAGCGGGTGGCCAGCACCTGGGTCTGCAGGAATGAGCCTATCTCTCCCTCTCAGTTCTCTCTCTCTCTCTCTCTCTCTCTCTCTCTCTCTCTCTTAACCTCTCTCGTTATCCCTCACTCTCCCTCGCCGTCCCCTGGCTCTTCCCTGTTCTCCCCTCTTTCTCCCTCTTGCTCGCCCTCTCTCCCTTGCTCTCCGTCACATGTCTGCCTACAGTGCTGTCCGTGCCTCTGCAGACGACCCGCAGGCCACCTGTGTACCATGTATGGTCACGTAGCCCCTCTGATTGTTGCTGGTGTCTACGGGGTCCGGGAACCCTGTCTTGAGTGTGGCCTGTCTCGTGTGAGGAGAAGCAGAGTCTATCCCCAAGCTAGTCTTGCTCATAATGAATCTATCAGAAACAATTCATCATGCTTTACTGAGCATTAACCACAGCCTATTAATCTCAATGGAGGATCATAGTCTTTCTGTGTAGGCTGCTGTGCCAACTCCCTAAAACGGGACAGTTTACAATGTATCATCTGGGTTAGCTTGTGTTTATATTACTGCCAATACATGTAATCCACCCCTCTAGAGAGTTCAGCACAGTCTGAACCACCACCACACCAGTCATGTCCATTTCCATTAGCTGAGAACACCCTTCTAGAACACCCTTCTAAGGTTGCCGGCTTCCTTCCTTCCTTCCTTCCTTTTTTTTCCTTCCTCCTTGCATCCCATCATGACTCAGTTGTTTGATCTGGTGGAGTTCATCATTTTCCCATAAACTGTTTGAATCCCCCCCCACCCCTCACCCCTGATCACCGCTAGGCCCTGCCTACCTGTTGTGGCACCGACCGACCGACCGACCGACCGACCGACCGACTGAATGCCTGTTCTCCTCTCCTCTCTGGGAACCCCAGCAGCGTGAGAAAGGAGGAAGCTATGAGTTATCTGTCTGTCGTGGGAGGTTCAGGCTGGGCCAACCTGCTTTAACAAGACCAGTCTGAAAGCTTCCGCTTCGTCTGCATAATTTCCGAAAGCGTCCCTAGATGGGTGAGAGTGATCTCTAGATGGGTGAGAGTGATGTCTAGATGGGTGAGAGTGATCTCTAGATGGGTGAGAGTGATATCTAGATGGGTGAGAGTGATATCTGGTCCCTAGATGGGTGAGAGTGATATCTGGTCCCTAGATGGGTGAGAGTGATATCTGGTCCCTAGATGGGTGAGAGTGATATCTAGATGGGTGAGAGTGATATCTGGTCCCTAGATGGGTGAGAGTGATATCTAGATGGGTGAGAGTGATATCTGGTCCCTAGATGGGTGAGAGTGATATCTAGATGGGTGAGAGTGATATCTGGTCCCTAGATGGGTGAGAGTGATATCTAGATGGGTGAGAGTGATATCCAGATGGGTGAGAGTGATATCCAGATGGGTGAGGATGATATCTAGATGGGAGAGAGTGATATCTAGATAGGTGAGAGTGATATCCAGATGGGTGAGAGTGATATCTAGATGGGTGAGAGTGATATCTAGATGGGTGAGAGTGATATCTAGATGGGTGAGAGTGATATCTAGATGGGTGAGAGTGATATCTAGATGGGTGAGAGTGATATCTAGATGGGTGAGAGTGATATCTGGAATCGTCACAAATGACGATGACTCGGACGTCTGTTGTACATTAGGAACAGCAGCTACAGTTGAGACAGTGAGACTCTGGGGCGTCTCATGATACAGTATTCAATCAAATAACAGCCCATATTGGTTTTGACATACAGTAGTTTCGCTGCTGACGAGATGTTGCTCTCCTACTTTAAGCACATGTTTCTCTCTTGAGGCTCTCATTTTGTCTCATTTCGTCTGCAGAGGCAATAAAACATTTTGTGAAATGACAGATTTGTGTGCAGGAGCCCCAGAGTTCTACCACAGCTCATTTGTTTCCTGCTATCGCCACATAAAGCGCTTCTAAGCTGCGCTCCCTGGAGGTAACCAGCAGATTATCAGTGGGGGGTTGGGGGCAGGAAGAGGCTGCTGCTGCTGCAGGCAATTATGGTCTTAATATCACATGTGGGGAGGAGAGCTGAGGAATTATTTCTAGGACACTCGTGGACTCCCCAACTGGGAGATTTTAGAAAGAAGAAAAGTTATGGTTTTTTTCTTCGGTACACTCGAGTGAACAGGAGAGTATTGAGTTTTATGTAACAATGTGTAATAATTACTTTTTGGAACACTTTTATGTAACAGCTGAATGTCTTTGAAGCAAATAGTCGACTATACTGCTCTTACACTTAAAACCTAAGAAGAAAATGATAATAATAATAATAATAATTGTTTTATTGCCATGCAATCAACATGTCAGTCAATTGTTGAAATTTTTTATTTTATGCTCTAGGCAAGGGGTCGGCCATAGACGGCGACCCTGGAGGAATTAGAGGTTCCGTGCCTTGCTCAAGGACACCTCGACATGTGGCCAGCCGGAGTTCGAACCGCCGAACTGCCAACCTTGCGATCATTAGATGCTGGCTCTACCTCCTGAGCCACTGCCGCAGTAGGCATACAGGTTTTGGAGATCATGGTTGAATGCAAGAGGAGGACATTCTCCATACAGTAGTGAGGGCATAACAGTGGAGGTAATAAGTATTCAACACATCAACATATAATTCAACATATTTCCATTGCAGCTATTCACAGGAAAGTTAGACCAGGCATTGGTATTAACTCAATGAAACTACACAAGACATTGTAACACTCCAATCCATAAAAAGAGTTATGTACAATAAAGGGGAATGACACAGGAAAGAGGTATTGAACACTCTAACTTAAATGTGTTTAATACTTGGTGCAGAAGCTTTTGTTTCAAATGACAGCTTCAAGATGCTTTCTTTATGAAAACACTAATCTCTCACAGTGATCAGGTGGGATTTTGGCCCATTCTTCAACACAGACAGTCTTTAAATCTTGAAGATTCCGGGGGGCGAATCTTGATCTTCAGTTCCTTCCACAAATGTTCTATTGGATTTAAGTCTTCACTAGGCCAGTCCAACACCATTTTTCGTCCTCTTGAACCAATCGAGAGACTCCTTTGTATTATGGTTTGGATCGTTGTCCTGCTGGAACATCCACCCGTGTCTCATCCTCATCATCCTGGTGGATGGCAACAGATTATTTTCAAGAATTTCCCGGTACATGGCTCCATTCATCTTCCCTTCGATAATTTTGATTCCACCAGCACTATGTGAAGACAAACAGCCCCATACCATGATGCTTCCACCTCCAAACTTCACTGTAGGTATAGTATTGTTAGGATCATAATCATATTATGCAGAACCATTTCTCCTCCAAGCATGGTGCGTCGTATTGTTGTACGAGAAGTTCTCGTCAGAAATGTTGTCTCGTCTGACCAGACTACATTCTCTCAGTAATCTACAGGCTTCTCCAAATGTTCTGTAGCAGACTTCAAACTAGCTTCAACATGCCTTTTCTTCAGAAATGGAGTCTTCCAAGGTGATCGCGACCATGTCGGTGGAGTGCATTGCCTATTGTTTTCTTTGTGACAAATGTACCCGCTGCTTCCAGGTCTTTCTGGAGCGCTGCTCGAGTGGTCCATGGATCTCTTCTGACTAACCTTCTGACTGCTCGGTCAGAAATCTTGGGAGGAGCTCCTGTGCGTGGCCGATTGATGGTCGAGTGATGTTCCTTCCACTTGCGGATAATGGCCCGAATGGTGCTTATAGAAACATTTAGGCGTTGAGAAATCTGTCAGTAACCAGTGCCATTACTATTCTGCTCAACAATCGTGAGAGCTCTTTGCCTCCACTCATCATGAGATGTTTCTTGTAGGAAAGCTTTGTGACAAAATATTTATTTAGTTGCATTCAGAGGTGGGAAAGCGTTTTTCAAAGAGTGGAAGTACTTTACCCACCAACATGCACTAACCCAGCTGATTCTAATTAGCACAGGTAGGAGAACTCATTAAGCTAGTTTAGTGTGTTTTCTTACTTCCTACTTTTTTCCTGTATCATTGCACATAGCTTTTTTTATAGATTGGAATGTTACAATTCCTTCAGCTGTGTAGTTTTATTGAGTTAATATCAATGTCTGGTCTACATTTCATGTCCCATATGACACCCTATTCCCCATGTAGACCTAGTGTACTTGTTTTGACCAGAACCACACACTGTTATGCCTTTAACCAGTCAACCCCATTTAACTGTGAATTCTTTGTTGATAATAGCCTAGCATGTGTACTGCCCTGTCTTCATGGCATCTACGCTGTGGAGCATTTTACGTGTTTCCCATAAATAGCCTCAGGGCTTTTCCAACATCGTATTTTACTACTTTGTAAAAAAAAAAAAAAAAAATCAAAAGAAATGATGGCACTGCAGTGCATTGGCCTCGGAGCAGGGGCACGGTTAGGCAACATCCTCCCTGCAGCCCTGGGAGTGATGGTAAAAATTATTTGTCTCTATTAAAAGGTGATGAAAACCTCCACATGCTCCGTGAGTGATGAGGTGTCGGCCCAATGCTCTGGTGGTTTTCCTATTTTACAAAAAGAAAACCACGGGGGTGGATGATTAAAAGTTGACTCTGATACTCTCGGCTAAATGTTGATTGCACGCACGGCATGCGTAAAGAAGGGTAGGACAGTCAAATACAAAAGAATGTGGATGATGGATGGAAGACATTGCATCATGGGAGAGTCAAGCTCCTATCACCAGCGTCACCTGTATATTTTGGGACTGAGAGGCATTGGCTGGATCCACCTCCGGGTGCTTCTCATACTATGACTAACCCACTGTTCCAAGTAGCTTAACCTTGTCTTAATGCCACATACTCTACTGTATACCTGATGCTTATTCAAGCTGGAAAGATGTTGAGTCATTGTTCAGATGGATTTATTAGTAAGCAATAGGAAATAAAGACGCCCTTGCAGCCATACACACCCCAGTGAATGTTCAAAACATTCCCGAAGAATCTGGCATCTGGAAAACGTTTTGTTTACCAAACATCACTGAATGAGTTACAGCTCATTTCTGGAGTGTGTTTTGACTCTTATGTTGACTATCTTTGTAATCGGTGCACTTGTCTTGGGTTGAATTTACTGTGTGACTGGCTACAGAAGTTGTAGGCTAGTTACTGGAAAAAGAATCAACAGTTAAAGCTATGTTCCCCCCCCCCCCCCCCGATGTACTGTCAACAGTGGAGACAAATTGAGTTTTATTTTGGTTCTGCTGGGTGCATTAAATAAAAACGGCACCTGTAAGCTTTTGGCCAGAGGCAAAAGCCTTGAAAGAATGCTTTTAACAGTCTGTCAGAATGAGAGAGCTTTTGTTTCAGTTAATCGCAATACTCAGCAAGGCTATTTAGGATCCAGTGGTTAAGTGACGATTGATGGACAAGTCATTTATGAGAGACAGAGAGAGCGTGTGTGTCTGTGTGCGTGTGCATGTGCGTGTGCGTGTGCGTGTGCGTGTGCGCCAGGGTGGAGGTGGGGGCAGGGCCTTGTTTTGTTTTTGAGAACTTGGAGAGGCTAGAACTCAGACCACGGCTTGCACACGTGTGTGTCGCTGGTGTACGCGTGGTTTTTTTGGGGGGGGGGGCGGGGGGGAGATGAACAATTGCAGTATCAGGGACCAGGCCAACCTGGGTCTGAGTCCCAGCCTCTCTCCAAGTTCTCTCCAGGAGTGACAGGAAGGAAACAAGGAGGACGTCTCAGCGTGTTGCACCTGTTGCCCGGGCAGCAGGTCAACAAAACAGGGCCCTGCCCCCCACCTCCACTCTGGTGCCAGGATCAGAGAGCTAGAGAGAGAGAGAGAGACAGAGAGAGAGAGACAGAGACAGAGAGAGAGAGACTGAGAGAGAGAGAGAGAGACTGAGACTGCGGGATCTGTCAGCGCTCTCAGTGAAGCTTGCTCCAGGCTGCAGGGAGAGCAGATTAAAGCAGTTTCTCTCTCTCTCTCTCTCTCTCTCTCTCTCTCTCTCTCTCTCTGTCTCTCTCTCTCTCTCCATCCATTACTCAGCAGCACAGAGGCAGGAAGGTGTGACTACTATGGCAACTCCCTCCTCCTGCTTCAAAAGAGCTGCGACTGTCCAGGCATGAAAGTTGAAGAGGTTGAGAGGGGGGAGGAGGAGAGGAGAGCTTCTAAAAACAGAAAGATGGAGAAAGTGGGTGGTGAGGGTAACCATGAATTGAGGCTAATGACTTGGGGACATCATGTACTGTACAAGCCAGTCGTTTATGGTAACCTTAGTCGATGTACAGAGAGAACAGTAGAATGAAATGTTATCTTTCAAAGACAAGTCTTGTCAGTTGCTAGAGAGGTACGGTAACAGAGAAGTCAAATGTTGAAAAAAATAAGTCTAAGTCTAAAATAAGTTTAATACGAGCGTTAGTGAGATGCTAAGAAGTATTAGTCGCTGTATTAGCCGTTTAAGCTTGACTGTTATCCACAAGGTTTAGTTTCTGACATTCTTGCATCATCAACTTTCTTCCTCCCCCCCTCTCCATGATAAGGCAGATTCCAAGTTTTTTTTTTTTTTTGATTAATCTGGAAGCATCTACTCTTCCTATAGAGAAAGCAAGGTCAATGACTCGAGGTCAAATGTAGCTTTCATGTGCAGATTCCCTCTCCAGTGTAGACTCCCGGGGGATACCATCAGCACTATTTCATCAGTCTTTCTGAGCCACCTCTCCTGGTGCCACCGCGCTGTCTGACCCGCAGCTCCACTAGGATACACAACAACCCCTGTAGATCTGTGACACGTCACGCTATCCAGGAAATGTTTCCACTGCCCACAGCAGATGTGGAGAGGACACGGGAGAAGAAACAAACACATTCAGCAAATAATCTTTGACCAAAAATAAATAAATAAAAATCATCGTATTCGAATTGTGACAAGATGAGAGAAAACATTTATGAACACACTGTTCATCTGAGCAGCAGAGAGGTAGGTGAGAGGTTTGTCAGGTTAAGTGTCGGGTCCGTGATCGTGAAAGAAGCTTGGTTTGAATTACAGCCGATGGCGGTAAGGGTACAGTTGTAAAGTATTGTGAACTCTGGTACCTGGTAGGCAAGGACATCTGAGTGCTAGTAATTACAGTACAGCACAGCACTAAAATTAGTCAGACTCAGTCAATTTGTCTCTCTCTCTCTTTCTCTCTCTTTCTCTCTCTCTTTCTCTCTCTCTCTCCAGTTTGATTGTGGATGGGGATTTGACCAACTTTGATCTCTCACACATGGTGGTTTTACTGACTAATACTTGTATTTGGCCTAACTAATACTTTGGCCTAAAGGTAATGCACTCACATAAAGAAACGATACTGTACTATATCCCTGTATGGGTCCATCAATCAGGTTGAACAAGAAATGAGAATAATTAGTGTTTTTGTTTTGTTTTGTTGACTGACACTCAACAACAAAGCGTTATTTCCACTCGATGGATCGCCAAGCAACCAACGCATAATAATCTGAAAAGGAAAATGGAAATGATTGCTAATTGGGAACCTTTGCTCACTCCCGGGTTTGGCTTCTGGGCTAGGCCCTGCCACACGCCCAGGTGTTGTAATAAGCTTATTAGAGGACTCTGTTAAGTCGGATTCCACCTCATCCATGCCTGTCATCTTTGTCTTTTCAACCCCGGGGGGGGCGGAGGCGGTTCACCATGACAGACGACGAGATGATGGAAACTACTGGAGCATAAAGAACACCTGGTTGCCTAGTTGCCCATCTACAGTACAGTACAGTACTGGCCCATCCTTACCTGTTGTTGTCCCCCACCCTCTTTGTAAACAAACCCCTTTTGTGGAGACGTTACTATGTAGAGACGATGTTGGCTAAGACTGTCTACACAACGTGCATGTAGTAAACATGGGTGGGCCAGTGGGCGGTTCACGAGGACGGGTGTGTCCGCCAGTATCACCTAGCGTCCTGTCATTTGTGAGTACCTCTGCCCCCTCGTAGGACTGGAAATATGTGAATATCTCAAATGACATCCGTATCCCCATATAGCCCCTTCAACCAGAGCCGTGTCTCTCTCTCTCTCTCTCTCTGGTCAAGATTGGGGCTCTGGTCCAAAGTAGTACTGTACGCTGCGAGCAGAACGGCGCGTAACCCGAATTATGACGCAAGTTTCTCATTGACGATGTACGCGAATGTGGGAAGTTACGCCTTACAGGGATACAGTGTTATTTTAGACTCGGGACCACGTGTCCTCGTCCGTAGTCTACTCTGTTACTCTGACCTGTGTGTGTCTTTCTCTGAATACTCTCAGTACTGTATGTCCTCTGAGGTCAACTTACAGTACTGTCAAAATAGCCTGATTAACCTTTACCTTAACCTTTCTCTCCCTCCCTCTCTCTGTCTCCCCCCCCCCCCCCGCCACAGCTGCTGGAGTACGTAGGTAAGGGGAAGAGTATCATGGATGTGGGTCTGGCCCAGGCTCGCCAGCCTCTGACCACCCGCAGCCACTATTTTGAAGTGGAGATCGTTGACGCTGGAGAAAAGTGCTACATCGCCCTGGGCCTGACGAGAAGGGTAAGCAGCACTCTCAACTCATAATGCTGGATCTCCCCAGCCAACCCCCTAGCTCCTTACACCCTTGAGTAGATCTCAAGAGGATCGGATAGGTTTTTAAGAAGCAGTATGGCAAGATTCCACCTGGCTTATCAGAGGACATGATCTAGCTATTGCCATAATCCCTCTTCTTCACAAAACGGTCTACACAAAGTAGGTGCTGGGCACTGATTTGGGATCAGGACAGTCTGTACACATGTTGTTGTTCTTGTTGTTTTTATAACGATCGCTTCGTGTCATGAGATTGCACGTAGTTAGTTTTTTTGGGTCATCCTACTTAATTTCTTTCCCATTTACTAAACAGCTTTGTTGTAGGACGCTGTGTGCTCGCCGGACATAATGGCGACTTGGTAAGATGAAACACGCAGAGGAGGAAAAAAACAATTAAGAAATGTTAGCACGTCTAATTGGAACCCTTGTTTCTTTTTCCAAAGAATGCACATGAGGTTCCCATTTAATGTAAGCACAGCACAGGAGTTGCAGTTCCCATAATAACCTGGCTTTACAGCGCAACATGAACCAAAAAGCTGTTTTGGTACTGATCAAGACCGATCAGCACACAGTAACACAGCATGGGATATCAGTGGGTAAAAAGTTGATGTTTCAGGCACTGAAAAAAAATCCCCAAGTGGACCAACAAATGCATGATGTTGAGGTCAGACCATATACAGTATCGTGTGACAGAAGGGAGCACAGAAATACAGTTGGAAATGACTGAAGAAGGTCCAATCCTGATGCATGTGCCTCGTTTGTTTTTTTGGACTCTGATTTCGAGGACCAGAGAGACAGGATGGGATGGGCCTCTGTAGGTACAGAATGTTCTAGCCTTGAGACACCAGTAGGGTGCTTGGTGGTGCTGGTGGTGGTGGTGGTGGTGGCAGCGGTGGTGGTGGTGGTGATGGTGGTGGGGGCAGTAGTGAAAGCCTCCCCAGCCATGGCGTGGGCTGCTGCTGCTGTGTGGCGCTCCTCTCTCCCTGGTGCGTCCGAGGCCGTGGCGCAGGCAGAGACTAATGGCTGTCAGGCTGGAGACCGCAGACACTTTAACCAACTTGTCTAGTGGGGGAAAGTGGAGCAACAAGGCCACTGGGTCTGCTCTCCTGCCTCCCCTAGACACACACACACACGCACACACACACACACACACACACACGAAAACACACACACACACACACACACACGAAGAAAACACACACACACACACACACAGACTAAAAAACACACATACACACACACCGTCGACCAACTTATCTTGTGGCGGATTGAGCAAGGCCGTTGCTTCCCTCACCCAGACCTTAAAGAAGCTGGGTGGTGATAACTCCCTCCCCTCCTCCTCCTCCTCCTCCTCCTCCCTTCACAGTAATTTCCATCTCTCTCCATCTGTGTTTCATTACAAGGACATTTCGTGGCAAAGGCCAACAGAGGTGATAATGCAGGTAATTAGACATTTGTCAAAGTACTGTTTACTAGTCACATTGCATGCTGGGTTCACACAGCATCCTGCTGCTGGCCCGGCCCAGAGAAGGGACCCCAACACAAACACGTATCAGGTCATTATTGGCCTGGAGTTTAGGAGGGGAGTCGTCTCCCTGGTGACTGATGGCTGCGCCGTGCCGACCTCTACTTCCATTATGGCAGTGCAGCAGACCTCTACTTCCTGTATGGCAGAGCAACAGACCTCTACTTCCAGTATGGCAGAGCAGAAGACCTCTACTTCCAGTATGGCAGAGCAGAAGACCTCTACTTCCAGTATGGCAGAGCAGAAGACCTCTACTTCCTGTATGGCAGAGCAGCAGACCTCTACTTCCAGTATGGCAGAGCAGAAGACCTCTACTTCCAGTATGGCAGAGCAGAAGACCTCTACTTCCAGTATGGCAGAGCAGAAGACCTCTACTTCCAGTATGGCAGAGCAGAAGACCTCTACTTCCAGTATGGCAGAGCAGCAGACCTCTACTTCCTGTATGGCAGAGCAGAAGACCTCTACTTCCTGTATGGCAGAGCAGCAGACCTCTACTTCCTGTATGGCAGAGCAGCAGACCTCTACTTCCTGTATGGCAGAGCAGCAGACCTCTACTTCCAGTATGGCAGAGCAGCAGACCTCTACTTCCTGTATGGCAGAGCAGCAGACCTCTACTTCCTGTATGGCAGAGCAGCAGACCTCTACTTCCTGTATGGCAGAGCAGCAGACCTCTACTTCCTGTATGGCAGAGCAGCAGACCTCTACTTCCTGTATGGCAGAGCAGCAGACCTCTACTTCCTGTATGGCAGAGCAGCAGACCTCTACTTCCTGTATGGCAGAGCAGCAGACCTCTACTTCCTGTATGGCAGAGCAGCAGACCTCAACTTCCTGTATGGCAGAGCAGCAGACCTCGACTTCCTGTATGGCAGAGCAGCAGACCTCAACTTCCTGTATGGCAGAGCAGCAGACCTCGACTTCCTGTATGGCAGAGCAGCAGACCTCGACTTCCTGTATGGCAGAGCAGCAGACCTCTACTTCCTGTATGGCAGAGCAGCAGACCTCTACTTCCTGTATGGCAGAGCAGCAGACCTCTACTTCCTGTATGGCAGAGCAGCAGACCTCAACTTCCTGTATGGCAGAGCAGCAGACCTCGACTTCCTGTATGGCAGAGCAGCAGACCTCTACTTCCTGTATGGCAGAGCAGCAGACCTCTACTTCCTGTATGGCAGAGCAGCAGACCTCTACTTCCAGTATGGCAGAGCAGCAGACCTCTATGTCAGGTGTGGTGGAAGCTTAAAGGCCTATTACACTTCCAGTGAACTATCTTTTTTTTCAAGAACCCCCCCCCCCCAAAAAAAGAAAGAAACAAAAGGTTCTTACCCTAGATGTTCTACAATTATTATTATTTTTGCAATAATTAAATAATCTTTTAGTGGAAATAAGTGAAAATGAGCTCCAAATCTCAGTCTATTTCATGGCATTCGTGTCTTTGTGTTATGAAGTTTGGATGTTTGCTAATGTACTCTGTGCGTAAAGGAGGTGGGGGGGGGGGGGGCCTGTAATCTAAGATCTGTTTAACCCCCCAGCCCCACTTCCCAGACCTGGCGCTACCTCTGCCCTCGCTCTCTTTCCTCTACAGATAAGAGTGGAGATGTATGTATGTATGCTTGGTCGCTGTGCAGCTTGCATCCGGAATACACACTGGTTGCTATGGTGCAGGACAAAGACCGATCTAGACCGAGGGAGGCAGCGGTGGAGAACAGCATTGGAGCCTCAGCTGTGTGTGTGTGTGTGTGTGTGTGTGTGTGTGTGTGTGTGTGTGTGCGTGTGCGCGCGTGTGTGCGTGTGTGTGTGTGTGTGTGTGTGTGTGTGTGTGTGTGTGTGTGTGTGTGAGTATGAGCCACTGTGGCGGGCCGTTATCGTTCTGGCCTACTCGGCCCTTTCCTCTGCCCTCTTCCTTCCCCACGGGGTCAGTTTCAGCTCCAGCCCCCCCCACCCAGAGGAACTCAGTTTCCTCTGACCTGGGACTGGGAACTACCCTCCCTGATGGAGCACTACACACACACACACACACACACATACACACACACCGCCTGTCTGCTGCGTGTGAACATGTTTATTCTACAGAGGTCAGGTTCAGAACAAAGACCACTGTGCCTGGGCCAAGCGTAGAAATAGAGTTGACAGAACAGACATTCCCATTCAAATCAAACGGCCCGTGGCGGGTAGAGCGTGAGGGGAGAAATCTATTTCTAGAATTCTGGCCTCTCTGTCCAGGTTCAGCAACAACAATACAACATGCGGTTGTTGACTTAACTCCATCAAGACAAGCCGCCGATCTATCTGTGGCTGGCGGGCACTTCATGAAAGTGGTGGTTTTACACCATGATGACAAGGGGTTACGTTACACAAACAGACAAGACTACACCCCCCTCACTACCCCAACCCTCCGTGTATTTCTGAGATTGTAGACACACAGACACACATACACATACATACAGTACATGCTCACACACAACACCACTCTCTGAGGTTGTGGGCACTCATACAGACACATACACACACCCACACATACCACACACACACGCTCACCTGTGGTGATCCTTGGGGGATATTTATAGCTGGGACTGGGAGATGAGTATCTGTTTTGTTGGCCACGGGTAGCAGCAGCAGCATCTCTCTGGCGGTTTGTTGTTCAGTCTGTCACAGTGTGGAAATGCAGGCTGCTCCTGTGACACTGATAAAGCACCTAGGGATCAGATAGGGCTCTGCTATGGACCAAAGGCTAGCTACTGTGTTTGTTGTTCTTGGATGCAGCTCACTTGATACCGATGGCTTCTGCAGACTTGTGGTGGTCGAAAGTTCATGTTTAGGAAGGGCTTAGGTTAATGTGCAGCACGTACATTTACACAGAGACAGTTGTTGACAGTTTATGCCTATTTGTTATTACAAATGTGAGATATTATATCAAATATTCATATTATACCGTACTTGGTAAGCTCATTTGATTACTTACAGTTGTTGTTTAATACTAATAGCAAGTTGTCAATATTTGGGCAATTACTGCTGCATTGCTCTAGCCCCAGACAATAACTTGGCTGAAATGGCAGGGATACAAACTGAGGGGTATTATATCTTTCATATCTTAGACCCAGGCCTGCGGTTCAGAGGGAATACTGTAAGTCCATCAGATAAACAGATCCAATAAGCACTGGTCTCACCGAAGAATTGATTCAGACCAGAGTCTCATCCCTTGGTGAAACCAAACCCCTGACCGACAAGAGAGACAATCCTCTCCTCTGGTCTCGTCTCGTCATCCTGAGAGCAGGCCAGAGAAATCCCTGGGCTTGTGGTCGAGAGAGGGAAAAGAGGGAATAGAAGAGCAGACTTGGCTGAAGCGTTGGAGCGGGAGCTGCATTCCTCCGTCTCCGAGTCTTCCTCTACTGGTGTCTCGCTCTGTCTCTCTCTCTCTCTCTTTCTCTTCCTCACTCTGTCTCTCTCTCTCTCTCTCGTTCTCTCCCTCTCCCTGTCTGTCTGTCTCCTCTTCTCGCCCCGGTGGGGTTGTCAGACTGCAGCGTCCGTCAGTCCGTTCGGGACGGCTGTGTTTCCCCTCATGTCTGACCCGTAGCATCTGGGGTCTCTCTCCGGTCTCTGGTCTCTAAGTCTCTGTTTTATGACCGGAGGAGCTGTTGCACCATTCCCACCTGTGGGGAAATCAGAAGTCAGTTTACACACCAGACTTGGGTCAGACACATTCAGAATGTCAAATACTTTGGCTCTGATTGATCGTGTTTGTCTTGTTCTATGGGTCCAGTGGGAAAGGTTCTGAAAAGTGCTCTCCAAAGTGCAACGCTAAATCAACCACACGTCAAATACTATATACTGTGTATCGCACATTGCACCTACCTCTTTGATATAGCCTCTTTTATACATCTGTACATTACATACTGTTCATAAGCTACCGTAACTGTACATAGCTCATAACTGTATATACCTCTAAACTACCGTACATGCCTTACTGTACCTGTCATTGTCATGTTTTTATATCATGTTTTTTTTTAAATATCATGTTCTTATCACTATTCGCAGTGCACTTCTGGTTAGATGCTAAACTGCATTTCGTTGTCTAGTACCGTACTTGTACTCTGCAATGACAATAAAGTTTAATCTAATCTATACTGTATATACACACAATGTTTGGGTTTGTGAGGAGGGCTACACAAATTACAAATACTTTCCTCTTACTTTGTATTATTATTCATATTAGCCTGTTGCATGTAATCGGAATTACACATGGCTGAATTACCCCGGCTATTATATAGACGTTACAGTCGCTTAATTTGTCATCATTTAGAATTGTTTGTAATCTTCATATGGAGAAGACAGGTCTCCTAGGAGGGTCCTCCGTATCCCACCGCTCCTGGGTTGTTTTTAGGAAATGGAGTAGAAGAACTGGACCCAGGGATGAATGAAAAGGTTAGACCCAAGTTGTCTTCCTGCTCTCGGGTCTGCGGTCCTGTGGTCGACTCCTAACGGATGTCGGACTGAGAGAACAAAAAACATCTCCGGTTATTCACTCTGACTCACTCTCTGATCTTTGCCAAATGTTGGCCCTCTGATTATTTCTGTTGGCATGACGAAGCTGCATAGAAAAGAGGTATCAGCTGTGCCCCAAAGTGGCAACCAACCAACCAACACTGGAAATGAAAATCTAGTGGGGAGGAAAAATGGTCTGGAATCGAAAAAACGGTCCCAGTGGGAATCGAACCCCATACCTAAGCAATGCTAGCACCTACGCTCCACCAACTGAGCCACACAGAACGAACCATGAATGTAATACTATAATGAAACGATTGTGGCGTAATTTAACTCTCTCAATGACTATTTGTCAGGGCTGGGGTTTCTCTGGTGACAAGAGTAAATGGGGGAGAGGATGCTAGCTGTAGTGACCTCTGTGTGTGTGTGTGTGTGTGTGTGTGTGTGTGTGTGTGTGTGTGTGTGTGTCTCTGTGTGTGCAGGACTACCCCAAGAACAGACACCCAGGCTGGAGTCGAGGCTCAGTGGCGTACCATGCAGGTGAGTCATCACACGCCCCACTCTTCTCTCTGTTGCCTCAGTATGTAGTACCATACAATCGTCTTCTGTTTTGGCCCTCCGACCATCTACCTGTCTTAGCTTATACACATTCACTTTCCCTTAGCGAAATACAGTATGTGGGAGGTTGTTTTTAGATGGATCATCACTCACAGACATTTCCTGTGTATCCATCTATCTACAATTCAGTTTAAAAAACCAACATGTTTGGGCACCCATCTCTGCTGGCTGTAGATAGAGTCTGCAAGCATCGCACAGCGTCTGAAGAACAAAGTGGATCATATCTCACTCCGCGGGGAGTTATCTCTTAAACTGAAGATTGAAAAAAACGAAGAAAGAATTTTTTTTTTTTTTATGGAATCGGTGCGAGATATCGCTCAAACTCAAGAGAGAGACAGAATCAGTTAAGAGTTATCACGGTTGTGTAACTGCTCAGTGTGGCCCTTTGTGACGACAGCTATCTCCTCAGGGATCTGCCCAAAGCCGACATGCAGTCTTCACCACCCGTACGCTATCGCTAACAGATTAGCCATCAAGTGATGCTGCTGTGATACTGTCGGAAGGAGCTCGTGGTTCTTTATCTGGCATGGCCCAGTATGAAGGGCCCGATTGTTAAAACCTCAGGGGGGGTTGGAGAGGGCCTCAGCCATGGCTGTTTAAGTGTGTGTGTGTGTGTGTGTGTGTGTGTGTGTGTCTGTTTGTGTGTGTGTGTGTGTGTGTGTGTGTGTGTCTGTGTGTCTGTCTGTGTGTCTGTGTCTGTGTGTCTGTGTTTCTATGTGTGTGCATGCGTGTGTGTGTGTGTGTGTATGTGTGTCTGTCTATGTGTGTCTATGTGTCTGTGTGTGTGTATGCGTGTGTCTGTGTCTGTGTCTGTGTGTGTGCGTATGCGTGTGTCTGTGTGTGCGTGTCTGTGTGCGTGTGCGTGTGTGTGTGTGTGTGTGCACGCGTGTGCGTGTGTGTGTGCGCGTGTGCGTGTGCGTGTGTGTGTGTGTCTTCACTCCACGCATGTTAAGAGTTGACAGTGCATCAGCTTGTTTACTCGCTCCATATCTGTCCTACTGGGGGACTGATGCTGCAGTGCTGAGGGATGGGGCTCACAACACTCCATGCCATGCCAGTCCCAGCGGACTGTGTTTATGTGAGCTGCCTGGTTTGGCTGGCGCACGGAGGATGCCACAGCAATGTGCACGTCCCAGCACAGCTCCCATTAATCTTATTTGTTAGAGACTAAAATGATGTATGTGGCTTTCCACGCTGCGCCTGAGGTTAGCCTTCCCATGCTTGGGTTGAGGCGCAGGCTCTGATCCAGCTCCTAGAGCTCATCGGGCGTCTCTCTCACCCCTTATTACTGCCCGCGCTCCACGCATCCTATACTTTTCACAGAGCAACGCCGAGGTTTTTCGAATATGGCAACAACATACTTTGGCGACATGACAAAGTACCTATGTGTACAACGCTTAAATACTTCTACTCTTCAAATGAAAGGACAGATTCTCATAAAAGAAGAGACGATTTAAGACAATTTGGTTCCCTTGTTTGGTTTCTGCAAGCTGGGGTGGGGAATTAAAACATATATTTTTTAAATGTACAACCAAACCCCAGTGAAGGGCAAAGAGCACTCATGTAAAGCGTCCCCCTGCCCGCTGGTTACCTCCTCTGGCTCTTCAGGTCACCACCGTATCTATTTATGTGTTTACCTCACGTTCCTGGAGGGCAGGTGTCTGCCAGCGTATCGCTCTCTCTCTCTTTATTTATGTATGTGTTTATGTTGGATGTTGGCTCGGTGCGGACCTCTATCCCGTGTGTGGCTGTGATGAGGGGAGGAGTAGGAGGAGGAGGAGGAGGAGGTGGAGGTGGTGGTGTTGATGTCGATGGGCCGTGGCATAGCATGGACCCTCTGCGCCCTGTTTGGAGCCGCCAGCCAGCGAGGCAGCAGCAACAGCACTCAGCAAGCCTCATTAACCCTGTGGCGCTGGCACGGCGCCCTATCGTAGCTCCTCATCAGTGACTAACACGCGCTGTGACTCAACACCCGCACCAGGACCCAGCCCAACCACCATGCTGCTCTAAACCGCCAACACCACCCAGTCTTGCTAGCTTAACCTCACTGGCACAGGGCCTGGTTACCACATAGCTCTACCTAGCCTAGCCTAGCCCGCCCCACTCAGGCGGCAGTAACCCTAATCCACTCGTTACTCCACACCGCTTTGCCCAGTCTAGCCATGACATGGACCAGCTCCACAACGTAGCCCCCCAGCCCAACCCCCATACAGCCCTAACCACCACCACCACCACCACCACTTCCACTCAGCCTAGCTGAACCTGACTTAGACCTTTTAGAGTAAATTCTTAGGGTGAAACCCTAATGCCTCTACGCGACTGTGATGTTAACAAAAAAACCTGGATTTTTCATGTTTTAGGAACCTGTTCGAGTCAAAGTTTCCTCAACAGGGAAGCCCGGTCTTTTCCAGACAAACTGGCATATTATGAAATCTTGCCGGCCCTGTTTCCCCGTTCCCAGCTCTCTATCGCCAGGTTTCCTGGCTTCTTAGGTGCCAGAGAGGCTGCCTGCCCTGCCCAGCCCTGCCCCAGGTCCCCCCCAGCCTCAAGTCCCCCCCAGCCTCAAGTCCCCCCCAGCCTCAAGTCCCCCCCAGCCTCAAGTCCTCCCCAGCCTCAAGTCCCCCCCAGCCTCAAGTCCTCCCCAGCCTCAAGTCCTCCCCAGCCTCAAGTCCTCCCCAGCCTCAAGTCCTCCCCAGCCTCAAGTCCCCTGCAGCCTCAAGTCCCCCCCAGCCTCAAGTCCCCCCCAGCCTCAAGTCCCCCCCAGCCTCAAGTCCCCCCCAGCCTCAAGTCCCCCCCAGCCTCAAGTCCCCTGCAGCCTCAAGTCCTCCCCAGCCTCAAGTCCCCCCCAGCCTCAAGTCCCCTGCAGCCTCAAGTCCCCCCCAGCCTCAAGTCCCCTGCAGCCTCAAGTCCTCCCCAGCCTCAAGTCCCCCCCAGCCTCAAGTCCCCCCCAGCCTCAAGTACCCCCCAGCCCCAGCCTCAAGTACCACCCAGCCTCAAGTCCCCCCCAGCCTCAAGTCCCCCCCAGCCTCAAGTCCCCCCCAGCCTCAAGTCCACCCCAGCCTCGGCTCCAGCTACCACCCAGCCCCAGGACCCGACCTCCCCCTCCCCCCCCCCCCTCCACTCTCCACAATCCACTCCACTATTTTTAGCAGCGCTCCTGTGCCGGCGTGGCTCCAGGGCTAGCAGAGTGTGTGGTGTTGTGACAGGGCCCGCATGGGAGCCGTAATGATACAGTGTCTCCGTCTCCCGCCCCGTGATCCGATAGAGATTGTTTAAACAGTATCCTGGGCCGGGGACGGGTCCCATGACAACTCCACAAATATTTACCAGCCACGCCGTGCTAGAGGATTCTGTCTGCAGGCTACCCTCTGCAATGTTTTTCTTTCTTTTTCTCTCTTTTTTTTATTTTTATTTTTTATTGTTGTCTCTCTCTTTTACTTTGCGTTTGTTGTTTTGTTGTTTTCCAGCAGAGTGTTTTTCCGGAGTACGGCACTGGCCTGTTGAGATCACATGGGAGTGAAACTTCAACCACATAGTACAGAGAACTTTCAGGATGCGGTTAAGTCTTCACAGGGCTTTTTAGGTTAATTATGTTAAAACAGTGAGGTGAAAGGCAAGAAGGGACCTGAACTCATTGTTTTTAATTCATCCTTGATATACCAGTTAGTCCAGTCATTTATATTGAATGATGTTTAACATCCCATTAGTGAAGTTGTTTATCTGAAACACCAGTCTACTTTAAGAGGCTTATGAAAGCCACATGAACAGTGTCTTCTGACTCTTCTCTTTGCATCTTCTCTCTCTCTCTTCTCTCTGTCTCTCTCTCTGTCCCTCTCTCTGTCTCTCTCTCTCTCTCTCTCTCTCTCTCTCTCTCCCTCTCCCTCTATCTCTCTGTGTGACAGATGATGGGAAGATCTTCCATGGCAGTGGGGTTGGGGACCCCTTTGGTCCTCGCTGCCTTGAGGGTGACATCATGGGTTGTGGCATCATGTTCCCGCGGGACTACATACTGGACGGTGAAGGTGAGGGCAGGTGAAGGTGAGGGCGGGTGAAGGTGAGGGCAGGTGAAGGTGAGGGCAGGTCAGGTGACTACATACTGGACGGTGAAGGTGAGGGCAGGTGAAGGTGAGGGCAGGTCAGGTGACTACATACTGGACGGTGAGGGCAGGTGAAGGTGAGGGCAGGTGAAGGTGAGGGCGGGTCAGTCACCCCCATAAATGACATAACATTCTGTATCACACATTCTGTATCCAAGCACCTCGAGAACAAAAAGGCCTATGCCCGAATTATGTTTGTTGACTTTAGTTCCGCCTTTAATACGGTACAACCCCACGTACTCTTAGGAAAGCTCAAAGACATGGGTGTCAATAGTACTTTAATCAAATGGATCCATTCCTTCATGTTAGAAAGAGAACAGCAAGTGAAAGTCAATGGAACACTGTCAGTGACTAAACACTGCAGTACAGGTGTCCCCCAAGGTTGCGTTCTGTCTCCATATCTTTTCTCAGTATACACCAACGACTGTAAAAGTAACCACCCAAGCAACCATATTATAAAATATGCTGACGACACTGCAATTCTAAGTCTCCTTGATAAAGATACAGACCCCTCGGTGCTCCATGATGAGATTAATATATTCACTAAATGGTGCGACAGCAACCATCTCATCTTAAACCCCACCAAAACTCAGGAGGTTGTGTTAGACCCAAGGCAGGTAACTGACCATGAGCCTGTGGTCGTTAAAGACCAAACAATCATCCAGGTGCCCTCTTACAAGTACTTAGGTATTCAATTAGACAACCATCTCTGCTGGAATACACACTTAGACAGCTTATGTAACAAACTACAGCAGAGGCTTTATCACCTGAGGCGACTCAGACTTTATGGGGTGAGAAAGCAGATCATGAGAATTTTCTATCAGTCCATTGTTGAAAGTGTAATCAGATATGGAATAATTGTGTGGTTTGGCAACTTAACTGTACAACAAAAAAACAGACTAGTCAGCATTCACAAAACAGCTATGAAAATTGTAGGTGAAAGAGACTATGTGATCCTAAATAAACTATATGAAAAAGCTGTCCTGGACAAGGCTAACAAGATAATCGCAGACCCCCAACATCCGCTCTCCACAGAATACGAAGTTCTCCCCCTAGGTAGAAGGCTTCGCATGCCAAGATGTAACTATAAGCTCTTAAAACTATCATTTGTCCCATTCTCCATTAAACTAATCAATTCTCTCAAGCAGAAACGATGATTAGGACATGATCACCAGCACCTGCACTTTATCTTAGACACCACTTGAAGGGCCATGTGCAATATTCGAAAACACCACTTGAAGGGTTATGTGCAATATATATTTATACCAAATGATGCCATGTCCAGGTGGAAACTGCTGCCAATGTCACTCAATGTTTGTTGCTGTCCTGTTGTTTACTTTGTCTACTGTATGTTGTATCGTCACTGTTGCACTTGAAGCATGAAAGTACCATGCCCAAGACAAATTTCCCCTCGGGGACAATAAAGTACAATCAATCAATCAATCAATAATGATGATGTGTTGCTATCTGAGGCAGACCTGGGTCAAATCCACTACATTATGTTCAATACTTATTGTGCTTGATTTAGCTTGGAATTTTCACTTTTCAGGCAATTCCATTAGTCCCACTGTTCCACACAAACTAAATAAAGCGCTTCTCTCGTATGTGACAGTATTTAAGCTATTGAGGTTCGAAAAAACCTTTGCAAGAAGGCAAAGCTGGGAGGTACAGACTGTACAAATACAAAAGATAGAAATACACATGAAAGACAAGTGTCTGCAGGGCATCTGGGCTCAAGGTCAAGGTACGGTGCAGCGTTTACATTTGAACTCTTGGGCGCAGCTTGCGGCGACCTCAAACCTTCGCGGCCCACTTAGGAAACAGCTGATTAGGAAGTGCAACCGGGTCCTCCGTTGAAAAACAATGGTGCAATGCCGCTGTTGCGCTTATCATCCGCTTGAGAGATTATTCAGCTGTGTGTGTGTGTGTGTGTGTGTGTGTGTGTCCTGTCCTGTCCTCAGATGACTTTGATGACTGGGACCGGCTGGAGGTTCGGCCAAAGCAGGGGCGCATTCAGAATGTCCTGTACTTAAACGACGAAGAGGAGGAGGAAGAGGGTGACGACATGGAACAGGAGAACGACGGCAGGAAGGTCATGGTGAGCGGCTCTCTTTAACCCCAAGTCCACCCCTGTTAAAGTCTCCATGCACAAACACTGACATAAGCCCTGTCCGGACGGCATATAAATGTCCTGAGGACCTCGGTAATATATGTTTTACCTGGGGTAATTCGGTCATTTTTATCCCGTCCGGACCGACCATGTCAGTGATTTACTCCGGGGACCCCAGTAATTATTCCGGCTGGAATTACCTACTGTTTTTCAGCAAACCCTGAGGTCCTCTGATAATTATATTACCGTCCGGATTGACATGTCAGTATTTGGTACGCATTGCATGATTTTGCGTGATATTAATACTAGAATTTACCGCTTTGACCGGGCTGTGAGATCTAAGGTATTAGGTGAGCTCTGTGCAAACAATGGATGTGGATGACATTATTGACTCCCTTGAATCTCCACTATCGGATAACCAAACCACCTAAAAGGTTAATTCTAGCGAATTTACCTAACATTAGCTTGTAAACTGTGCAGTTTGTATGGTCTGGCACTCTATAAATCACGGTGTCTGACAACACACAGGGATGAAGTTAGGGGTGGGAATCGCAAGGTAACTCACGTATTGATAACCGTACAATATTTTGCCCCCCGTACCCGAGTTAAAGGGAAGCCTTGTTTTGAAATATAATCGTTCCAGACTTGAGATGTCGTATCTGTTTTTCCCCGCTTTGCGCCATTTCAGCCATTCATCTTCTTAATTTTTATAACATCACAACATTCTGATAGAACATCGACATGCTAGAAACACATAACTACACATAATTAGATGATCACACAGCCCCAAACGCGAACACATCCCAAAACGAACGTATTTACAAAAGTCTCCCTTACCAGTAGCCTATGGCAAAGGAGAATAGTAAATCCAATCAACAAATTATGAGTATTTTGTGATCGTTAAACTGCTGTTTATTATATCGAGTGGGTACTTTAAAACGTAAAGTTTCATGTTATGAAAAAAACCGAGTCTACGAGTGGTTTCGGCTGCGTTCGTAAATTCGTTCTGGAAATCTGATCAGCAGTCATGGAATGCCTCTGATCAAGTAATCAAATGACTTGTTGTTGCTACACGTGCGTTGTGTTGTGGGTCTGACAAAACATCCGGCGGGAACAGCTTCTTCTTCTGTGATGTTAAATGGCAGCTTGCACCCGAAACGCAAACATGCATGGATATGTTTTATTCCATCCGGATCGGTCATTAAAATCACTGGGGTCCTAGGGTAAAAAAATATTACCGAGGTCCTCAGGTAATTTATATGCCATCCGGACAGGGCTATACTGACACTGAAGTCGTGAATGCCACTGTACAGTACAGTAGATACAAATTCCCCACAAGACAAAATACACAAGACAATATACACAAGACAATATACACAAGACAATATATACAAGACAATATACACAAGACAATATACACAAGACAATATACACAAGGCCCAGATAATAAACCACCTGTGTATCGACCTCATTCAAAGCATCCAATAAGGGATTGAGTTGTCGTTTGTTTGTTTGTTGTTACTTTGATACGCTGTAGTTGCTAGATTGATATAAGGGCAGTGAAGTTACAGACCTCGCGTCTCACATTGCTGTTTTGCACGTGCGTTTGTGTGTTTGTGTGTGTGTGTGTGTGTGTGTGTGTGTGTCTAACACTCGTGCATGTGTGCGCTGTTGAAACACTCAAGGGTGAGAATACAATAGGCCAAGTCGTAATCCCCGGATTTGTCAATATTTATCCAGCAGGACACCTTACCCACAAAGCATAATACGTGTCAGTTGGAGTCTTAAGGCTGCATGCCATCAGAGCATAGAAAGGCGGCGGTGTTCAAAATTAACGGCTGTTTGCATTTGTAGATAGAAGTCATCAAGATATGAAGTTGAATACATGTGAAGCGTAATCTTTAGAGTGGTTGGTTCGTGTTTGATATGTGGCGTCATATGACTGAGTCTGTGAGGTACGTGTACTAGAAAGTAGTGAATGTTTGTGGATGAGTGGAGACTGACTTGTCGCCCCCCTGTGGCCGTGCAGGTGTTCTTCACTCGGAATGGGAAGCTGATGGGGCGTCGCGAGGTGGGGGTGCCGGTGGGGGGGTTCTACCCCACCATCGGGATGCTGAGCAGCGGAGAGAAGGTCAAGGTGGACCTGCACCCCCTGAGTGGATAACCTCTGTACCTCCACTGTCCCACAATGTACATGTTATGGCCTGGCCAAGTAGCGACACGAGGCCGGGTACAAGAAGAAGAACCAAACCTGAACCAGCAGGATCTGTGGCAATCAGTCAGGCATACTGTAAAGTACTTGGCAGAAAACCTCCTCAGAGACATAGAGTTGGATAGTTCTATGCAATTTGTTGTTTTATCATTTCTCCTCAAAACTCCCTTTTCCCCTCTCTGTTAAGCAAACAGCCCAGTCCAGGGGCTCTATAACAGTGAGCCCTTAAATTCCCCTCATGAGGTCTGGCACGCTTGGTTTATTTCATCTGTCACCAACCCAAACATAGCAATGCACGGCCAGCATTTGTGCAGAGTCAGAAAGCCTGCCGGTAGTTCCTCTCGCAAGGCACTAAGTTACGTACTCTCCAATCTCAAATGTCTTTCCTAGAACCCTCGCGTCCGCTATCCCCCCGTCTCCTCTCCAACTCATTGGAGGAGAGGGTCTGAGGTTGTGTCCCTCTAATCTCCTCCTCCAATGAGGAATGGAGGAAAGGAGAGGACATGAGGAATGGAGGAGTCTTGAGATTTGACCCATATCTCTGTGTGGAGGGGGCGGGGGGACGGGTGGAGGGGGCGGGGGGCGGGGGGGGGGGAGCCCTCCTGTGAGGGTGCTCTGTACCCTGCCCCCCCCCCCTCGGGCTGGCTGGAGGTGAACATAGTGTTCTTCTGCACAGCAAAAAGAATGGCATCTCTGTACTAACTTCTAAGCCCTTACCCAAGAGTCCAGAGTCTGAAATGTCTGTGAATACACATGTAAAATCAATACTGTAAATGACCATATACTGTATATTTTTGAATGTACAGATTTGTATATCTCTCCCCAATAATATGTTCATTTCTTAGGGTTCTCTGTACATGGAATAAAAAAACATGTAGCTGGTCACATGTAAGGGAAGACTGTTGGCATGTTAGGCTTTCTCCAACGGAGAGAGATAGTCGGAGGGTTAAGGTGTAACTCATTATGCCAGAGCACTTTGTAAGTGATTGTTTGCTCTCCCTATGGAGGATTATCTTACTGGTTATTTTGTCAGAGACGTATCCCAATTAAGTGCCATTTTGATAATGACAAAAAAAAACAACGTATGGGAGTTAAGAAATGCTGTTCCAACTAAAATGGCAGTGATACCTCCTCAGACTGCTTGAGCTGTCGAAAAGACAACGACTCCATTTTCAATCAGAGGAAAAGCTTTAGACATACATAGATTAAAATGCCCCTTCTGATTCAGGGAGCATTTTAGTCTCACGGTTTATCAATATACGAGGGCTAAATTATGATATCACGTTCAGATGTATTTCTCTTGTAAGTATGTGTTGTATATTGCAACCACAGCTAAGTTCCATATTTTAGTCAAGAATAAGAGACTGTTATTCTGTTGAATGACAATGACATTGTGTCCAATGTCTGCTGCAATGGTGAAAAGATACGATATATTGTTGTCACAAGCACTTTAGACGTGTGTGATAATGATTAGGGGTGAGAATAGTACACAGCAGCACCAGCAGGGGGCGCATCTTTGCTGCTTGGTCAGAGATGATGGGACGGGGGTGTCTGTATGTGTTCACAGAGAGGGTGGGACAGGGGTGTCTGTATGTGTTCACAGAGAGGGTGGGACAGGGGTGTCTGTAACTGTTCACAGAGAGGGTGGGACAGGGGTGTCTGTATGTGTTCACAGAGAGGGTGGGACAGGGGTGTCTGTAACTGTTCACAGAGAGGGTGGGACAGGGGTGTCTGTAACTGTTCACAGAGAGGGTGGGACAGGGGTGTCTGTATGTGTTCACAGAGAGGGTGGGACAGGGGTGTCTGTATGTGTTCACAGAGAGGGTGGGACGGGGGTGTCTGTATGTGTTCACAGAGAGGGTGGGACAGGGGTGTCTGTAACTGTTCACAGAGAGGGTGGGACAGGGGTGTCTGTATGTGTTCACAGAGAGGGTGGGACAGGGGTGTCTGTATGTGTTCACAGTAAATTAAACGTACATGTTCGTAAAGGATGAGAGAAGCTTGTTTCGGTTCTATGCCAAATGTGTCTGATTTGGCAGCTTATATGTGTCATGTACTGTATTTCCCACAATCATGCTAAAGGGAATCTGATTAACTAACATGACATATCATATCTCTTTTGGATGATTTAACCCAACAATGAATGATGATGTTCATTTCACCTTGTCATGTCTGACCTTCCTTGAATCATGTTTATACAATCCCAGACCTCGAGCCTTGTTTTCATTCATTCATTCATTCATTCATTCATGAATTCATCCATCCATCCATCCATCCATGCATGGATACAGCAACTATCACCTAGTTAAAAGCATCAAGTTTCATGGAAATGTTTTCCTTATTGACAAACTGTAGGTTGGCTGTCTTTCCATGTCCATAATGTTAATTGCAATGATATTACTAGCTGGATAAGAATAACTTATTGATGCTGATGAGCGTGTGCATTTATTTCACTCACTGGTATCAATACAATCACATACCTCAACAACATTCTGTCTGGCATTTGTCGTAGTGCATGTCTAGGGCTATGAACTGGCCTCTGTGCTCCTAGCTTATGGAAGGATGAATGCAACCACTTGTGCATGATGAATGGTCACATACAGCCCCTTGTTTAACTGGGCTCTTAATGTAATGTTATGTTATCTAGCACCTTGCTTATGTGCAGCATGTAATGATGGTCTTGCCAATTGTATGTAAATACCTTGATAATAAAAATGGTTATTTCCATGTGTGTCGTTTTGTTGTTGGAATTGTTTTCCTAGACCTTCCGTCTTCTAACTAAACTGTGCCAGCGTAGGGTTAAATGAGAGGCCTAAATATCGGGATTTTGTGTACAACAATTCTTTATTCATATGAACAATAACAATCCAGATTTGGTCCCTTGAAAATAAAGTGTAAAACGTACGATTACAAACCCTCCGATAACATTCAGAGACATGGAATGACCCTCTTAGTTTCACCTAATGTGTACAAGCAGTGACCATTTGTCCCAATGTTTCAGTGACAATGAAAGAAAACTAAATTACACTTAGTTGTGAATGTTGTTTCCAGTTTCACAAAGAACGTGTGTGTCAAACATACCCCACAGGAAGACTTGACATCAAACAAGTTGAACAGTACAGTCATATGTGCAACAGCAGACTGTTGTCTCAATGGTGTCCTCTTTCTTTTCTCCATAATCTCTGACCTGACAGGACATGACCAGTATTCCTGCTTTTTTCTTATAAAACAAACCATCTCAGATGATCATGTGACTCTGTCTTCTCTCATTCAGAGATGCAGGTGAAACAAAGATGAATAGTTACATTTAGTTCTTTCATGACACATTCCAAAACATTCCAATATTTTATAAAAATGGGATATTCTTGTTTAAAATTAGCATTATAATGGTACGCACCACACTGCTCTGCGTTTCATGTCAATCATTCAGAAGACTTACACATGAACAATTTCCAAATACAGTCATAGTCCAGAGGCACAAATAAAAACACTCGGTGAGCACACGCCTGACCTGTCACTTCACAAAAACAAACAGACTTTTCTTTAGGTACGTAAGAGACCGAATCTAAAAAGTTCAAAAGAAGAGGAAGGAGAAGGAAAAGGAAACAGTCTGATGTTTATGGCTATTACGTTCATGGCAGACGACAGGGCCGTTCAGTTCCCCTCGTCCTCTTCCTCATCGTCGTCATAGTAACGGTTCCTCTTGATCATGTCCTCGACAGACGCTTCCCCTCGGCCCTCCTCCGCGCCGTCCCAGAACCCCACATCCTGGGACTGCCGGTTAGGCTTGGCCTCCGCTTCAGGAGACGAGGGGGGCGTGGCCTCTGGGGAGGCAGTCTGGGGTTTTAGAGGGAGCATGTCCTCTCCTCCATCCTCTCTCTCCATCTCCTCCCCTTCCTCCTCTTCTTCTTCTTCCTCCTCCTCTTTGTCCTCCTCTGTTGCTTCCTCTTGGTCTCCCCCTCCTAGAGAGTCATCTTCTTGCAGACTAGCATCTCTCTCTTCCTCTTCCTCCTTGTCCTTCTCCTCCTCTTCCTTCTCCTCTTCTGAGCTCCCCTGTATATCCACGTCATCACCAGTAGGCGTGTGGGTATCAGGCTCTAGCTCCATGCTCTGGGGCTCAGGGTTGAGCGGTCTCTCCTCAGGCAGGGGCGCCTCTCTGGCCACAGGGGCGGGGTGATGGGCCTGGCCGGCCAACGAGAAGGGCCGGCTGCGCTCCTTGAGGGAGGCGGACCTGCGCAGGCTGGAGAGTTCGCTGCACTCGGGGCCGGCGAGGCTCTGGTCTGGGGAGGGTACGTCCTCCTCGGGGGGCCACTTGGCCCGGACAGGCCTGGAGGCGCCCTCCTCGGAGACGGGGCTGCTCGCCGCGTGGCCCTCCTCTGCCTCGGCGCTGGGGGGCCAGGAGATCTTCAGCCTGCGAGTCTCCACAGGCTTCTCCGCCTTGTCTGCCGAGCTCTGGCCGAGGGTCTCCAGGGAGGCCGTCACATCAGTGACCTTGGCCAGAGGAGACTCCTCGACGTTGGGGCTGGCGAGCTGCTCCGTGGGGGTCTTCACCGGGGTCTGGGCCGGCACGGACCCCTGCTCCTCCCCAGCCTCCCCTCTGGTCTCCCACAGCTCCTTGTGAGGCCGCATGCCGAAGCCCTCGTCATAGTTGCCCTTGGCCTTGAACAGCTGGCAGAAGTGGGGCTTGCAGTAGACGTGGCTGTGCAGGGAGGCGTAGTTCCCCAGGCTGACCAGCAGAGGGAGACAGAAAAAATACAGTAAGAAAGCAAGAATAATTTACAATGAGACAGCATAATACCCAGAGAACTGGGGGGTATTCCATCAACGTCGCTAAAGGAAAATCCAGGCTTATTTTGATACGTTTCGCGAGACTCTAAAGAGTTGATGGAATACCCACCTGGTCTGCATCTATTTATTGTGTGTGTGTGTGTGTGTGTGTGTGTGTGTGTGTGTGTGTGCATGTGTACTCTCCCCCTCACCTGAGCTTGGTGTTGCAGTGGGAACAGCGGAAGCAGGTTGTGTGGTACACCTGTTGGTTAGCCACCAGCCGCTCCAGAGGATACACAGTCTTCTGACAGGACACACAGCTCTCTCGCACGGGGGGGCGGAAACCCTGAACACACACGCAAACAAACAAACAAACATAAACAGACATACAAATAGATGCATCATACTCATCACACTACTAGGTTGGGATGTCACACGGTCAGTGAACGCCTTTGTCATTTCTCTATAGACGTAGTGAATGCAGTAAGTGATTTTCAGAGTGCAGATCCAGTAGACTTACCCTGGTGGTCTTGGGCTGGGAGGGGTCCTTCTGAGTGGAGGACACAGAGGTACCAGTACTGGACCCTGCTGGTGATACGAGACTAGCATGAAAAAACGACAATGGCACAGCTAGAGGGAGCTGTTGCCCAAGGAAAAGCAGAAAAGGTGCACAGCCTACAGTGTAGACGTCACAAACATGACATGCAAATAACGGCGGTTGAACAAAACAGGGATTCGAGTGAAATGAGTCAAATGCCGTTTATGATCCCAAAGATATGAAAAGAGAACATTAAGACTGAGGTACCATTGCCGTCAGTGGTGGAACTTTTCCAACTGTTGGGCTCAGAGTCCGGACCCTGAGAAAAGAAGAAGACGATGAAGAGGTGAGTGAGGGGCAACACAGACACACACGCACACGCACGCACTCACGCACGCACGCAGACACACACCCACACACACACACACAGGTTCTCACCATGTCCATACTACTTGGGGGTACATTCTCCTTCTGTTTCCCACCGTAGCTGCGTAGCTCTGTGTCCATTTGATCCATCTGACAGACACACAGAGAGACAGATGACTGGAATGTTCAGAGAAAAACAACATGGCACCCAGCTCAAAAGTGAGCCAAAGTACATAGTATAGACATACAGTATAGTATACACATATAATACCTACAGTATACATATATACAGTATATATATCCTAAGATTTCTACTTCCCCCCTTGTACTGTTTCTCCAGTGTCTATTTTTTAAAATATCACGACGACTGCCAATGGCCCCTGGCCTGAGCTAGATTACTCTTCCTGCTACGACTGGTGAATTGATGATTCACTTGCTTAGTCAAATGTATCGATTGTAAGTCGCTTTGAAATAAATCTGCTAAATTCCCTAAATGTAAATGTAGTATACACATACAGTACACACAGTACACACATCTCTAACAGGCACAGCTGTATAGTGACCTGTGGTGTCCGGGGGTGTTCACTGTAGCTACTCACACTGACAGAGGTTGTGAGGACTTCCTGCTTGGACACAGCTGCCTGGTACAGGGCCATCCTGTCTCTCAGAGGGGTGCTATCCTGCAGCCCGCCGTCTATACACACACACACACACACACACACACACAGTCAGGAGTTATCCTGGTCAGGTCACATGGTCAGGAAAAAGCCCAGGCCCTAGTCACAGACTACAGAGATTAGAGACGGTACTGTATCCGTTCACCATAGTGTGTAGACAGACAGAGGCCCTTTGAAAATGCTGCTTGTTTTGACATGATTATTTGAAGCCAATGCTCCTCTACATGTCGCTGTCACCAATCCATTTGAAGTAGATCAGTAGTGGCTCAGAGGAAGAGAGGAAGGAAGCATGCATTTGTAAGGTGTGTGTGTGTGTGTGTGGGGGGGGGGGGGGGTCACTTCCTGCAGCCCCAGCACCGTTCTGCTGACTGTGTCCCTTTCTCTCAATTGTTATGAAACTTGATTCCTCAGGTCCTCGCTACTCACTTCCCAATGCGTGTTGAGGAGGAAGTGAGTGGAGGACGCAGACAGAGTTTCTAACAATTGAGAAAGGGCCCGCGGGAAAGGGCCCTCCATGTTGTCAGTAGTGTGAGTGTGTAACTACCTCCCAGAGCCTCCATGTCGTCAGTAGTGTGAGTGTGTAACTACCTCCCAGAGCCTCCATGTCGTCAGCGACGCCTCCGTTCCCTCCACTCCTCACCGCCTCTCTGGACACCTGGACACAAAGACACAGACGCTGGTCACCACCTGGGGGGGTCCTCTTCACGGGTCAAATGACGAATTTGAGATTTCCACAAATGTACTTACTGAGGCTAACATATCATACTGACAGAGCCAGGGGCTTTGTCAGCCCGTGGCTTTTCTCATGGCTTGCACACAAAGCCTTAGTGACGATGCTCATCACAATGTTAGCAGCTTGAGCACAAGGACACGGGTGAGAGAGGCCTACAGGGCTGTATCAGACAGCTGGGGAGAGGAGAGGAGGGGTAGAGAGGAGGGGTGGAGGGGTGGAGAGGAGGGGAGGAGAGGGGTGGAGAGGAGGGGAGGAGAGGGGAGGAGAGGAGGGGTGGAGGGGTGGAGAGGAGGGGAGGGGAGGGGAGGAGAGGTGTGTTTGTCCCGTCCAGTGTGTTCTAATCCCCTTATGAGCTCAGCAAGACTGAGGCAGATGTCGCCGTCTGTCCACACCGCTCAGCCAGGACATGTACACACCTGCCACACGCACGCATGCACTCACACACTCACACACTCAACTCACCAGTCTACAGTACACACACACACACACACACACACACACACACACAATTCCAGCCAGTCAGCCACACAAACACACATCCGACACCACCGAACCATCTAGTAGTATTACCTTGCAGACTTCCCACTATGTTCCGAGGAGTTGAGGATTAGGTCACTTCCATCTAATCTCAACACATTCTCCAATGTAACCCCCCCTGCCCCCCCCCCCCCTCCCCTCCCCACCCCCTCCGAAAAAAATCATATGGTCCTCCTCCAGCCACAGACACTGGCTAACTGAACTGATCCAGTTCGAGCGACTCCATCGCGCATCAGTGACCCAGACAGACAGACACCACACCCAGAGACGGACCTGCCTGCACTGCCGCCCCGCGACCAGAGGATCCACATCCCTGACGAGAGGATCCAAATCCCTGACGAGAGGATTTCACAAAAGGTCACAAGCCCAAGACGACGCAGGCACGGGAACAGCCTACGAAGGCGTATAAGCTGACAGGGGAATGATGATGATCGGTATCAGAGATTAACTGTGCCAGGGAGGGTGCCAGGGAGATAGGGGGCGGATGTGGGGTGTGGGTTGGGTTGGGTTGGGTTGGGTTGTTGGGGGGGGGTTGGGGGGGCAGAGTAGAGTCACACAAACACACAGACAGTCAGTGGGGGAGATGGGAGGAACAGGAGGAAGAGGAGGAGGAGGAGGAGGAGTATTTCGCCACTACAGCCTGTCAATACAGAAAAAGGAGACAAATAAAGCGGCCCAGTTCCATCCGGCAGACAGTACAGGATTATCTAGCCTAGAGAGCAGCGGGGGAACAGTCTCCCCTCCTCTCTCTGTCTCCAGACTGGAGAAGGGATGGGGCTCCCCCTGGGGAGGGGGGGGGGGTTGGGTCGTGGGGGGGGGGGGCAGGAGGTAAATAAACAGCAGCAGCTGCCAGCCTCAGAGCAGCTGATCAGATGGTGACCAGACAAAGGCTCTGCTGCTAATCCCAGATACAATTAAACCCACAGGCCCCCCCCCCCCCCTCCTGAGCCCCCGCTGAACCCCCTCCCTAGCCCTCCTGTCCATCCCTCCCCTCCCATCTCTCCCCCGCTCCCTAGAGGCCCCGCCACCGCCCCCCCTCCCTGGTGCACTGATAAAGCTAAAACAACAAGAAGGCTATTTCGAACAGAATATCACAGTGAGCTCCACAGTCAAAAACCTTTCAAAAAAACATTATAAAAAGTCCTAGAGAAACCCATTAAATAAGAGAGGGGCAGGGGGGGGATTTCCACATAGGCTACCTACAGTTGAGTCAAGTATAGAAGCCCGCCCATCAAAGGATTTAATTCAAAGCGTGGTGGCAGTAAATAACCTAATAAAAACAGCAACCCACTAATCCGACAGCAACCCAGCTAGGCAAGGTAAGCAAATACACTATAAAGCGAAGAGTGTTTAAGAGACGCGAGTAATCAAACTGGGCTTAAGGCAGGCGGGCATAGAGAGCAAACAAAGAAAAATTAATAAGCGCATATCTACCTCTTCCAAACGCCAGGACCTGAAGAGAGGACGTGGAGACTGAGGGGAGGAGAGCCCTACACTGGAGCGCTCATGGTTTTCTTGGAAGAGCTCCTAACCGACAGCTAACTAACTCAATCCTACTCATTAGATCTCTGGCTGCGATGGCAGAGGTAGGGACAGCCGACGTGGAGCCTGCCGCTTCCCTGAATCCCTGCTCTATCTAGAGAGACAGAGAGAGACACAGAGAGAGAGAGAGAGAGAGAGAGAGAGAGAGAGAGAGAGGTGCAGAGGGCAGGCCTTCAGAGGGGAGCTAGTGGAGGGGGGCTAGTGGAGGGGGGCTAGGGTGGGGGGTTAAGGAGGGAGGCTGGGGAGGGGGACTAGGGAGGGAGGCGTGTGTGTGTGTGTGTGTGTGTGTGTGTGTGTGTGTGTGTGTGTGTGTGTGTGTGAGTGAGATCAGGTCAATTCATTTCACAGTGGCTCAGCCTCATGACTGGCTCCTCCAGTAAGGGAGAAGGAGAGGGGGTAGGCCTGTTTTTGAGGTTTGCGGGGGGTGGGGGGATCAGAGGAGGGTCATTGTCTCAGCTTTCGGTCTCCAGTCATGTGCATGCCTACCCCATGACATCATCCCTGAAGCTGGAGGAGAGAAGGGGATCAGGCACACAGGCAGGTCAGCCGCAGTGCTGGGGCCAGGGCACTTCCTGTCAGCTGGGAGAGGCCTGCTCTGTGTGCTGCTTAGGTTAGGAAAACTAGCGAGGGTGTGGAGTCTTCAAGAAGCTTCTCTGATAGGCTCAAGGTTGGGCAAGACTGGGTCATCTCAAAAGCCAGGGAGGTTCTGGACGTAGCCAGGGAGGGTCGGGTCTGGACGCATCAAGCAATAACCCCCCAAGTGTGCTATATCGGGGATATTGATTTGGGACGGCTGTGACGCGGGTTATAGGCGCGAGGCGCGGCTGAGTACCGTTGACCATCACAGCCGCACCGATATCCTAGATATAGAACACCCTTGAGCGTGTTAGTGCTTATACACAGGTATAACAGGTTTACACAGACAGAAACACTTCAGGCAACAATAGATGGTGCTAGTAGGTTTTTGTTTTCAGTACATATTGTATTGGTTTATGCCCTTAAAATAAATAAATTAATTAATAAAAAATAAAAATAAAAGATGACTCTAGTAAGCGATGGAGGTCGGTCGACGGTTCTGGAATGCATGAAACACAGTGTCACCGTGGTTTAGGGACGCAGGTTGGTCGACTGTTCTGGAACGCACGGCCTAATATGATTAGCATGCTTCAGAATGCCTTCCCGTCTTCTCTTTTCCGCTCTCATTTCAGTGTTCATAAACGTGGGAATGTTTATGTCCTCAGTGTTCAGTCAAATGACTGAAATGAGGCCAGTCCATGTGACTAGCAGCATGACTGGAGCCTGGGGGGTTTCTGACCCCCCCCCACCACCACCACAGAACAAACAGACTCTTCAGTTTGTGAGAAGATGATGGATGTCATGCTGCATGAACCAGAACAAAACCATAGCCCTTTGAGAGTCCCCAAGGCTTCCACGTGTGCCTCATCACTAGGGCCCAGAGTGTTCCCTAGTGAGAAGAAACTGTTGGCCCTTCTTACGGGGCCTGCTTCGGCAAACACATAAGTCACTCTCACTGCATACGATTAAACAGAAAGGCCTACCAGCTGAGTCACAGGGCATTGAGGCATTGATGGACCTGACAAGCAAGATGGGACTGAAGTTGTACTTACTTTGTTGTTCTCGCCCTTCTCGAACATCATCTTCAGGCTGTTGAGGGGGACGTCGGGCTTCTCTATGGAGACACAAGGCACTTCTGCTGCCTCCAGCCTCTCAGGGTCTCCCTGCTGCTGCCTCCCGTCCATGGTTGCCTGGGTCTGGGCCTCAGGGCTGGGGGGGTGCCGAGCTGCGCTGGGGGCGTCTCCGTGCTCTTCCGGGAGAGGAGTCTGGGGCTGGGCTGTGGGTTTGGGTTTAAGGCCCCGTGGGTGTGCGAGGCGAGCGCAGGGTAGCGGGGCGCAAGGCGTGTCTAGCGGCTGGTCTCGGGGAACGGGCTGCTCCCAGCGCTTCTTCAACACACTCAGGTTGCCACTGCGGACGGTCGGCTCGGCTACCTAGGTGGAGAGGGAGAGAGAGGAGGGGGGAGAGAGAGAGAGAGAGAGAGAGAGAGAGAGAGAGAGAGAGAGAGAGAGAGAGAGAGAGAAAGGAGGGGAGAGAGAGAGAGAGAGAGAGAGAGAGAGAGAGAGTCAGACTAATTTTAAATATGAGACAACACTTCTTTTCAGCAATTCCGAGAAACGTGGTTTGAAACAAGGGTTGCCCAGATCAGCATAATTGGTCACAGTCAAAGACAAGGATGACTCCTTTGCTGTGTGTGAATGAATGAATGAATGAATGAATGAATGGTCTTTATTGTCATTGCTATAGTACAGGTACCAAACAACGAAATTTAGGAGGGGTGGCTCCCCTGGTGCTAGGAAAGAAAAGAAAAAAAACAAGAAGGGAAGGAGCTGGTTTACATAAATAAAGGCTATGTACACTATCCACTATACTATACTGTACAGATAGACGACTAGGGTTGTCATATTGCACATAGTGTTATTGCACATTCATTTGAAGTGTCGCAGTTTGCAGGCTAGAAATGTACATATTTGTGCCTCAGCACTACACCTGATTTTTTTTTCAGTCCAGCAGTGTGCTCTGGAATAGAAACTCTGTAGAATGCTAGATAGAGGAGTGATGCCGCAATGACGTTAGCAGAATGAGGAGGAGGTAAGGACTCCCAGGGCCAGGGCCAAGAACACTCTTAGACCCAGTCACTGAAATAGCCACAGGAGACCGTCATATTGTAGCATTCAGATTGGCAACCACAGTTAAAATGTAGCATTCCTGGCTAAAGCCCCACTACCTGGGGTCATGACATGGCAGTTTCTCATGCCCGTTAAACTGCCAGGACCATATCAGATAACACACTAGTAACGTCACTATGACCACTGTCAAACATGGATTTGATTGAAATTGTAGAGTATGGAAAACATATTTCCTGAGAAGTGGAACAATCCTGCCAGCACTGTCAGTCGACCTTCTTTCAAGTAAACAATTGACTCATTGTCAGTATAATGTCATCTCAACCCTTAAAACAAGAAGAAACAACAGAAGGACAGACAGGAGAGGAAAGATGTACAGAAAACAAAGAGAACTTAGTCAGACTAAACTTCTGTCTCCCTTTGTCAAAGAGAAGGATAAAAACCTTGGAAAGCCTGGTGACCTGGAGATCCAGTTGGCTGTGTCTGCCTGGCTGTGTCTGCCGGGTGGAAATGATAAAAGTTCTCCAGATGTGAGCCTTTAGAACAGATCAGTATGAAGGATAGGAGCTATAGCCCACCCCCCTATGCCAGATAGAGAGAGAGAGAGAGAGAGAGAGAGAGAGAGAGAGAGAGAGAGAGAGAGAGAGAGAGAGAGAGAGAGAGAGAGAGAGAGAGAGAGAGAGAGAAACACATAGAGGAAGGGAGGGTGAAAGAGAGGGAGAGGGAAAATCAGAAACAGAAAGAGACGGCCAGTGAAAGAAGGGGGGAAAAATCAAGGAAACAATAATTTGATACAGAGCAGTGGTACCACGCCTCTTTCCCTAACTGGAAAGGACTTACGTGATTTCCTCACTTTCGGTTCTTAATCAAATCAAATTAGTGTGCTAAAATGGCTGACAATAAATGTGCCATAATTTCTATTAAAATATAATGATATATATTCCAAAATTGTTTATGTTTTTACACTAAATGTAAAGCTAGCCTTACACTGCAGTTAAAGGGACACATTTTTAACACATTCATTCACATTATTACTACCCCCATACCTTTGTCTACATTATGTGAAAACTGGGATTTTGTACGGTCTGTAGTCAAAAAGATAAGAGAAAAGGTCCTATGGAAATTACATAGATTTTCAAAAACAACAGCCACAATCCACCTGGCTGGAAACTCATTTTAATCCTAATGACAACACAAGGGGCAATTTCCTTAGGACCTTTTTAGGAGCTTATCTTTGTGACTAGAGAACGTATAGTAGAAAGCTATTTTCACAGTAGTGGTAAGGTGCTGGAGATAGTTAATGTGATGTAATGTAATGAAGTCCTTAGGCTATGCCAAAACAGGAGCTTACAGATCACATGACCTACACCGCCAGGATTCCTCCATGGTTCACCTGGTCCAGACAGCAGGGGGTCTTTAGGTAGCACCAGTAATAGCACCAGTACCATTTCTTTACAGACAACGTTTGGATCCACAAAGCTTTTTGTATGTCTGAATTAAACTACCATGGGAGCATACCAGAGTTGCGAACATTCCTTAATAATAATAATAATAATAATAATAAGAAGAAGAAGAATAAATTCTATTCTACTCTTCTGCTTAGGGCTAGACTCGAAACCCGATGACTCCCTTTGTAACCAAAAGGTATATATCTAAATACAGATCACACAAGTACAGCACTTATCTAACAGTTAGAGAGACGTACCTGAGACTGAAGCTTTATAAACAATTCAATTCCCTGTAGTTTTAAATCCTCTTGGGTATAGGGTTAGGGTCAATTTTCTGTCCCAGCCTGCTGACCACTGAGCAGAGTGGAACCGTAGGCTGGGGGGGAGAGGTCTTACATTGTAGCCGTCTATGCTAGGATACATTAGTAGTTCATTTATTAGTCCCTGGGCAGCACTAGACATGTAAGGCATTAAGAGCTGCTCTCTGTTCACCATCAGCAGTATTACCTACAGATTAAGATGTCTAAATAAGGATTAAAGCTTTACCGGCCTCCAAGTGCAACATGTGGACGGGCATGGTTGGGATCTACTGTGTGTGTGTGTGTGTGTGTGTGTGTGTGTGTGAGACTCACTGCTTTCTTCCTCTCCACGTTCCCCTCCTCTGCAGCCATCTGATACCTGAGGAGAGGAGAGAGGTGTGAGGGGAGGCAGAGACACGTCAGACTCTCTGGACTAGGATGATTTGGGCCCCAACCACTTGACACTGGAACAGACATCTTGTTCTTCCCCCTTGGCCATAATGTCTAAGTTATGATTGGGGAGAGAGCAATCTGATCCTAGATCCGTGCATGTGTTGTTATGTCAACCCATGAGTTGCCTTGAGGGGAAACCAAATCTCAAACGTCTTTCCTTGAGCCCTGACGTCCTCTGTCCTCGCCGCCTCCTTAAAACACATTGGTGGAGAAGGTCTGAGGTTCCTCCTATAGGACCTTCTCCTTCAATGTGTCTTTTAAGAAAGCGGTGAGGAGAGAGGAAGTGGGGAATCAGGGAAAGACTTTGGAGAGTACACGTCTGGACCACTGTGGAGTTTCTCAAGTTGTCCCTCAAAATCCATGCACTCAACACTGCCCCCAAGTGGTCAGAGGTAGAATGACGAACGTACCAAGGAAGAGGAGACAGTTAAGACGTAACTTAAAAATGTTATTTGTCATTTGTAAATGTGTACTTTACAATGAAGAATGAGTATGTTTGGGAATTGAGGGGTATTTCAGAGTTTCAGAGTTACTAAAATAAACATGGCCTACAGACGTTACTAGAATAACAGGTTTGTGCTGATGTTATAGATAAACAAGATTCAACGGTAAAGCGAAACAAAAAGTTAGACAGGTGAGTGTGTGTGTGTGTGTGTGTGTGTGTGTGTGTGTGTATGTGTGTGCCGGGGGGGGGGGGGGGGGGGGCATCCAGCATCCATCACTGTAATAACCTGGGCTATTTGCCAGATTTGCTCAAATAACTTATCAGCAATGTTACAAAATGAAATGCTACCTATGTTACGTAGGTACAGTAATAAGGTGACTGGGCAGAGACACTTACTTGGAGAAGCGTTCTGCGATGGCGTTGTTCTGGCCTCTGGAGCCGACTATGGACATCTCCTTGGCTGTGACCCTCAGGGACTGAGACGCCCACGGCCTGCGACTGAACGGAGCTACTGCCATCTGTCCTGTCTGTCTGTCTGTCTGTCTGTCTCTCAGGAAATGGCTGGAGGGATGAAGAGAAGAGAATGTTTAACCACAAACAGAAAAGCATAAAGAAAAGTTGCCAAGCAAACATACTGTGTCATTCATGGTACAGTTCTGTTTAGCTATGTTTAACTGTGTATATGTCATCCTATTAGGCTAACCCCAAGGCAAACCAAAGAGTGACTGTCATTTTACAGCCATTAGACTAGAGCAATACTGTATTAGCCCTTTATTGTCCCTGGAGGGAAATGTGAGTGCAGTTCTGTAGATGACTCAGTAGTGGGAGTTGTTCCACACACCAGCTGTTTCATCCCAGGCCTCTCAGCCGGGCCTCTCAGCCGGGCCTCTCAGCCGGGCCTCTCAGCCGGGCCTCTCAGCCGGGCCTCTCAGCCGGGCCTCTCAGCCAGAACTCTCAACCAGGCCTCTCAGCCAGGCCTCTCAGCCAGGCCTCTCAGCCAAACCCGGCCAGATAGTGGCCTCGTGGCGCCCCCCAGGCTGCCATATCTCCGACCTACAGGGAGGTCTCTTCTCCACCAGTCTCCATGCCAGGATGCTGCATCATCGCAGTCACTGTCTGGAAGGCCGGGCAAGCAGCGACACGCACCCACAGGGTCAGCGTCACTGTAACTGTCATCTGAGGATTACATCTGCTCCAGCGGACGTAAACAATGTGTAGCTAGGCGGCTCGATGAGGAGGCCAGTGACAGGGCAGCCTCTGGGGGGTTTGCACAGTTAATGAACCAAGCCTGTACAGTACTGAGTCATCTGGGTTGTCCTTTCTCCTCTTTTCTACAGGAGAAAGACTGATTAGACACACCATCCATTCATCCCCCCAGAGTGAGATGAGTGGCTCACCCTTAGGAGGACGTGTGGATGCACTGCACTACTTCATTTCCTCTGTGTTGATTCATAACATCAATCCCAACACGAGAGACAGGGTGAATGGCATATTTGGCAGGTATGGTTGGGGGGGAACAACTCTTTCATAGATGCCTTAGACAGGTGGTCTGGTTTGTCCGCTGCTCATACACGCAGCAGAAGTTAAATCGAGATACCTGCATCTCGGACAATGACTCTAGGCTATTCAAAAGGTATGCAAAGCCTATTTTACATATCTCCTGGCATAGAACATCCTTTTTTCCCTCATATTGTGTGTCAGACAAGCTATAGCTACGAAAGCAAACAGCAGTTTAACGTGTAAACAGCCTAGGCCTATATCTATACGGCCAGAAGGCACGTCATTTCCAAAGGGGATATGGCATAAACAAATCTGTATGGACAGCATTAAACAGAGTTAAACATAGCTTACTCAATAAAAAAGAAGAAGTAGCTAGCAGCAGTTAAACACCACTCTCCATAACAGTCTAATGGGTACAAACAAAGAGAGTAAGAGACAAAAAAAACTGTAGCCTTTCCAGAGAGAAAAAATCAGCAGACAAACAGTTGTACACCACAACAGGCTTTTGAAGAATACCCAATCCAATCCTCTTCCCATTGTAGCCTATATCCAAAGAGCTCAGACAAACTCACTGGCTTGGAATGGAATTACAAGCTCTATCTCCCCCCCAACCCTCTTTAAATAGGCTACATACCTTTGAGATTCTCTTCTCCTTCCTCTCTTAGTTCTTGATGTAAGTTTCTATTCCACAGTCTCAGGTGTACAGTTCCCTCTTAGTCTTCTCTCCCACTCTCCTCAGTTTACACTGCAACTGAGGTCTTATAGTGCGCCTAAGGAAATGGGAGGGGTCAAATCAACACTATGAGGTTCCTCTCAACCAATCAAGATGCAGAATTCACTTCCACCTGGCAGGTAAAAGCAGACCTCCTCCCATTCCAAACCACTATGTGTTTGTCTGTGAGTGAGTGCACCATCTGTGGGCTACCAGGTGAGTGTGGTGCAGTAAATAATATGACAGAGAGCTAGACTGGCAGGCGGGGAATCCCACACAATTCCTGGAACTGGAGCGGCGGGCCCCGCCTCCTCTTTCCCACAAGGTTAAAGGCTGAGAGGATGTGAGTCATTCACCATTCTGACTCAGGACAGTAGACTATGTAAAGGGGGAGGATTGATGAGTTTAAGACATAAGACAATTACTTTTGTTTTAAAGTCCAAAAGCAGTGAGGGTAGTAAAAGGAAGAAAAACTAAATGTTGGAGTGTATGGTGAGGCCAAAACCCACCTTGTCAAGGCTCCCCTCAGGAGAGATATCTAGCCTCCATCACAAGTCCAATGACTGCCGATCATCCTCAATAACCCATGGCCAAAACAATTCCTTTCATCGAAGACATTTCAGGTACTTTGCCCTCTAGATTAGGAGTTTGAGGCTGAGATAGCTGGGCTGCCAGGGTCTACATCAGTGTCACATCACAATGACTCTAATCCCAACCACATGATTCAGTGGTGCAGGGGAGGGCTTGCTGCTTGGCGTTCCTTAAGCTAAATGTTCCAGACACGTAGCTATGTCCACTTAACAATGGCACAGGGAATTTCAGAGAAAATAAGGTACAGGCTGTGGTTTCATTTGGAGTGTTGGGTAACAGCAAAACCCTTGTGTCAGAAGAACAGAATAGGCCTAGAGGCCATTTCCTTTGACTGGGCAGAGCAGAGGTGAGTTTCCCTGAAATCTCGAAAGATGATCCAAGCACTACAAAGGAAAACTGAAAGTTTTGGGAAGAGAAGGAAAGTATACCCTGATCATGTTTCCCATATAATTCCAACAGTGAAACCTTTCTTTCACTTTATCCTTATATGGCACTGCTACTAGGCCACTGTATGAACAAATACATGACATCATCCTTATCTAACATGACTCAACATGGTAGATAACATGACTATCATTGACATGATCTGTGGTCCATGCAGGCTCTATGCTCAACAATAAGCTGCATGCATGCCTTCATGCAGGCTGGGGCACGTTCCTCTCAATCTCAACATGACATCAGCCCAGATCATCATAACAGGACAACTGTCTGCCTTTGTGATGTAGCCTACAGTGATCCGTTGACAGGAAATACCATCAACATATGATATCTCTGTGGAAGAGATTCTCAAATCCAATTCACAGATTGACCTATTTAGACAGAGACATCAGAGCCTTAACTAATACGAAACTAAACAAAGCCAAACAAACCAACACACATTGAGTACAGGGGAACGTAAGCCTTCGCCTGATGTCACATATACCAGCTCATGAAATCAAGTCAAAATAAATCAACATATCTTAGCCTACTGATGGGCAAAGAACTGGCATAAGTAATAATGCCCCAGTACTGGGCATCCAATTAGCTATGAATGTAGCCAGAGCCATTTCAGTCCTGCATTAGAGGCAGTTTATGTCACTTCAGTGACACACAATAATGAGTATGGTGTAGATTGTGTTCTTAGCTGGCTGCCAACCAATTCCCATGAACAAGACAGTAGGCCTACTGTCTCTTTGGAGCTGAGTCTCAAAATTACTCAACTAATTGATGACGGCCAGAACAAGCTGCAGCCTGCATACATCAGCAGCAATCTGTGTTATTATTGACAACATGGGGAGTGAGAGAAGGTTTCCCCCCTCTGTTTCAGAGAATAGGAATAGACACAGCATTCATGGAGTCCTTCAGCAATATGCATATAGTTATCCCATACATTTACACTTGAGAAACAACTTCAAGGTGGTCACCAACAAGTCAACACTCATGTCATGGGTAGTAGTAACTCACAACTACTCACTCACTCGTGACGTTTGTCTGGCTGGATGGACATGAACAGATGCACATTAACCATCAGCTATAAACGAGTTAGCTATTAGTTCAATGCATTGCTAAAACAATTGAATTGCTGTTAATTAGCTATGACCATGATCAGGCTGTCGCTCCACCACCCGGTTGCTGAGTCTTTCCCAACACGATGCGGTTCCCCCTACTGTCCAGCAGGCGGCGGTGAAGCCCTGGTGGAATGATACATGTTGATGTATGATGAAGGAAGGAGTGATCGCAGATCCTTGTTAATGAACTTTACTGGATCCATTTCTTCAAGGGCGCCCTACTGAGCTGCGTAAATTTCTATCAATTATATTTTTTCAAAAGTTAGATGAATGAATGAATGGAGAACAGTTTGGAGACAGATAAGTGGCAATTCATTCGACAGTCAAGTCAATCAAGGACCCCAATTGAAATAAGCCAGTGGCTTTCTTGGGTTTTTATCCTATTAGTTTGACCTTGTATGTAATATGTACTTTCATGTACCTACTTCTGCAAACATTCTAATAAAGTTTTCAATCAATCAATCAAAACAGTAGGTCGAATCATCTGAGACCCCCCTAGTGGACATGTGGATTGCATTCAGAATGCAATGTGAATACAATTCCACTAGATGGCGCTAGTGGATCATAAACTCTACAGTTACGGTCAATGTTAGAATTCAATTTATATTCAACTGGAGGAATATCTTTTCTTATCTTGTCTATTTTTCACAAGCTAATGAGCTTTTTATATATTCATGTGATATCTTGATTAACATGTCAGAGGATGGGATAGTTCACGAGTTTTCTATATGTTCATTTTGTAATATATGTTTTTATTCAATACAAAAAGCCATGCCAAATGATTTGCAATTGCTCTTTTTGAAACTGCATATAAAAAATCCAATCAAGGGATCCCTAATATGTGATATCGATATTATTTAAAGTATTACACTGAAATAGATCTACCAATGTTTTTGGACCTTCTCTATTTCTCTGGGCAGTGTGTGAAAAGTAAGAGAAGACTCTATGTAAAGACCGTTCGACCACGGCATGAAAATAGTTGGTTTGGTTGGATAATGAACGCACACTTCGCACTCCTTGTCTGTTGTGAACATTAAAACAGTTGTCTTGCTTGTCTGTCCATCCAAAGTAATCCAAATAGGAATAACTAAAAAAAGTTGTAGCAGTTGTTGTTGTTGTACACCATATTGGGTGTCCGTACATGGCTACGAGGGACCCTGGTCCTCTGGTGAGCCTGTTCCGTCGTCAATTCGGTCATCTCGCTTCCCCAACGGTTGAACAGGTCGTCACTCTGGGCCGTGTGGGTGTCCACCTGGAGACCTGGAGACGTGTGGGTGTCCACCTGGAGACCTGGAGACGTGTGGGTGTCCACCTGGAGATGAGGAGCCCACTGCCGGAGCACGGGAATAAGTTGAGACGTGAGAAGTTGTGACACTTGTACTTTTTACAATGCTAAACTGCTATTTACACACAACGACCACTAGTTGGCCGCTTGTAAATTAGCCTGCTTCCTACACAGAAAAACGGCAAAATAGCTTTATATTAGCTTATCCTGATGTGATTTTGAAAATGTAAGAATACTTGAAATTTGATCGAGTGCAAAGATAGCTACCGGTATACAAAATGTTACTCAAATGACCCCTCATAGCTGTGTAAGATTTCCCTTCATCAACTGTAGTTATATAATAATAATTCCTTCTCTTCACTTTAATATTATTGACTCTGTAGTCAATGGTGACTTTTCAATGGTGTTGTTTTTTCTTTTCTTTTTTGTGAAGAGTGTTGTGGCACACACATATCGATGAACACTTAGATGCACTACTACAAATACTGTCCATCTACTATGTGAATTATAACAAACGTGGTGTTCTGTCCTAGCCCTCCTCCACCCCTCTCAGACCCCCACTAGCCTCATCACATCACTGTACCTGCAGAAGGATCTCTCCAAACTTCCTCATCCAGCAAGCCCCGTTGGCTTTCTCTCTCTCCCCAATTGTGAGGTCAGATACACCGACCGTGTCTGGATCCTTAGCCACCCTGGTCCTCTGGTGAGCGTTAGCAATGTGCTCTGTGGTGGCCAGGTTGGTCCACTCTGGCCTGCCATTAACCTCTCCATCCTTCCTCCACACAGATAGCTGTTTCTGTTGTTGTTGTTGTTGTTGTAGTTGTTGTTGTTGTTGTTGTTGTTGTTGTTCTTGGCTACGCGAGGCACTGATGGTGGGTCTAGTAGCCTTAGCCACCCTGGTCCTCTGGTGAGCCTGTACCGTAGTGAGTTCGGTCGTCCAGCTTGGCCGGCGGTTGACCAGGTCACTCTTGGCTGTGTGGGTGTCCGCCTGGAGATGAGGGGTGCTGGCCCAATGCCGGAGCACCATGGGGGGTGTAAGTGTGTCCAGAAGGACCTCACCATGCGGGAGCTCCAGAGTGTGGAGGGCCACCAAAACACCAATAACCAATAATAAACCTATAGTAGCACACTTCCTAGTCATATTTAAAAAGAGCTAAAATCATCCAGTAACTTGAAAAAGCAGCTGCACTCGAAGAGAGACAGTTGAGTTGTGTTCGTTTGGAGGGTTGTAATGAAGTTGTCACAGTGGGCATTATGACATCATTGCTGTATTGGGAAGTTGAATTCCGATGATTACAGTGATAAGAGCCAAACTACTTTATTTTGATACACACAATACTATGTAATTAAACATTAATAATAATCATTTATATAAATAATTCCCATTATGTTTAACTGGGGTGATTTTGTTTGTGAATTGTTATTTTCAAATGATTTATTCTGAATTAATATAAAACGGAATTTAAATGGTAATTTCCATTTCAAACCCTATTTCTAACTTGTAACCGCGACAACAGTTTTTAAGGTACACAAAACATATTATAGACAGATGTGCATCTGGTTCCCAGGCTTCCTACGGTGTGAATATCTAAGTTGTGACACTTATACTTTTTTGAGATAGAGCTGTCTGAAGCTGGGCATGCTTTTCTCAGGCTTCTGTTGTATTGCTGGGCATGTGACGCATAGGTGACTCCTGATTGGTTTAAATCTCATGCTAGGAACACACAGACACAAACACATGCTGTGCAAATACCTGTTAAGTAGCCTACGTAGGCTCCTTCCAGTGTCCGGGAGGCGTACTAATGAGAGGGGCGCAGATGAGCATCGGGTGCTGAGGCTGTTGCACCAGATAACAGAACGAACAACATACAACTTTCAATTTAAATTATGTTGTATAATTCAACCGCTTATTGAATTCAACATAAATTGTATAATAGTATTCGGTTTTTCTTTACATGTGTTTGTAATTCTAACTAGGATATACCCCTCATTTCAGGTACGTTTTTTTTTCTTCTCAAAATTGATGACCAGTAGTCTATGTGCACCATCAATATCGCAGCAATGTGTGTGGTATATAAATAGTAGCCTAACCAATTATGGCAAAACATTTACAAAAACATTGGTATCAAAAACCTGTGATGTTCTGAGTAGGCCAAACAATTATCAAATTAATGGGATCACTAATTGTCCTGTGTTATTTATTGATTATGATTGGGCTTTTTGTTTGTTTATGTATGTGTTTGTTTGTTTTATTCTATAACCTGATGTGAAGTGGTCATACAACCCATAGCTACACCTGCAGCCTGTAAAAAAATGTAATAGTGTCCTTTATTATGACCATTATGTACATTCATCACCGCTAGATTAGTTCAAGGTTATTGTTATTGAAAGAAGTCTAGCAAGAAGTGTATTTCTAATCAATACAACAAATTGTTCAAGAGGTAACGAATGATGTTGCTTGTAAGGCCTATAAGTTTGATAACACCTAATAGTATATGTACAGTATATCAGAGATAGCACCCTTACATTGTCTAATAGTAATTCAACACAAATGTCACAAATACCAGCTATACTAAATTACTTGTTTCATGAAATGGTCTCATGTTGGGTGAATAGGAAAGTGACAGTGTTTTCTGTGTCTACGTAAACCTATACAGCAGGTTGCAGGGCTCAGTAGGACATGAGCTTCACTACCCTCTGCTAATACGCTTCTAATTCAATTTGCTGACCATACAGGGATCTGCTTAAGCGGATACCATAGTCGGACCAGTCAGACTAAGGCAAGACACGTAGAGTACCTAAACATCATTTATTCTTGGGTGCGATTAAGGAGGTAATATGTTGTCTTCTAAAATGAAAAATGTTCAGCTTTGTGAGGCTTCCTGCTTCATTGCTGTAGACCAATAGAACAGTAACATTATTTTGGGGGTTTCTGAACAGCACGTCCTACTGTTGGAGTGTTTGTTTGCTTAGCATTGTTCTGTAACTAGATTCCTTTACCACATGTTCCAAACAAAGGATTTAAATGGTGTCGTCGGCATCAAACCGCCCCTCATTTCCCCATCTGTATCCTGTACTTTAACAAAGGGTCAGGAGAAAGCAGCGTGAGATCCAGAGAGGATCTTAGGGGAGGGTTGTGTGGGACAAAGGTACACCTTCCGTTTACTGTTGAGAGGTATTTTGATTTAAATGTTGATATGACGCTGTATGCAGTGTTAACTACGATCATGTGTATTCTGCCTATTATATCTCGCAATATGGCCAGGTAAAAACTCCAGGAAAACCCCAGGGCCCAGTCATGTCACATGGTCAGGAAAAAAACAGGGCCTTAGTGATTGTCAATGTTCTTGGCTGTAGAGTTGATTGTCCTCTTCTTCTTTGGCAGGTGCAGAACAGGAAATGGTGTAAACACATTGACGCAGGAGTTTCCTTTTTCCTCGGCTCTTACATTCCAACATAAACTATTCATCACATTTCCCTTTAATGAATGGAGCAAAGTCCAGCCCCAACGGAATGGCCTTAATTGCCAAATAAAAACACATCTTTATTCCAACATCTGAACTGCTGCTGCTCCAAGATGGCAGATCCCTCAGTTGATATAACTGATTGGGCAGGATTGAGCTTGGCTGAAGTGAGCTTGGCTGAAGTGGACACATGCGAGCTAGAGATTAAAAAGAAGTATGAAGTCATCCCATCTGTAATCTGCTCCATATGTCTGGTGTTGGGGCTCATCTACTGCTTTATTGGTAAGCATTTGACAGAGGAACATACGTTTTATGTGGAGTACACACACAAACAAGACTAAATGTACAGGAGAATACATTTCTTCTATACACTTTTTCTAAAGTTATTACCCCACAACTGTAGATGAATCATTACATATTATTCTAAATTGAACAGCATTCCTACCTGACTATAATGTATGTCACCATACTCTATTAGCATTTCATCACCTCAGTTGATTCCATTGACGGGCTCAGAGTCCGAAGCTTAAGGTCCTGTGTCTGGGATCTGCCAGGGGTTTAAGGTGGATAACCAGATCCTCGCCGGAAGAGGCAAATGGGCCGCTTGAGATACTCACCCTGTATTCCTCTGAGTCTGTGTCAACGCCTGATCACCTGGGTGATGCAGTCTCACAGCAGATATACTTGTGAACGTCAATGTCAGATAGATAATAGACCCAAGTAAGGTCCAGTATGTACAATTCAAGCTTTCTAAAAGCTTCCTAATAATGGTTGTGATGACTCCGTAGCGATCAGGGAATGAGATCCCTTGAAATAAATATTTCATTTACAAACGCTGTTTTGGTCTGGAAAAAGAGCTTTCTAAAATGGAGTGTCCTACTCTGTTTGCATATAAACATGTTGTTACTGCCATGAGGCAGTGGACTCAGCGGTTTTCACCTTTCTGTCTCTGGTGGCTGCCTCTTAGATCATGTGCACATGCAGGCACACAACCATTAATGTCCAACACAGCAACTCCATTTCGGCGGGGGGGGGACGACGACGACATACGCCATTTCTAACATATTCTGTGAATTATAAGGATGTGACAAATGAATCATCTCTAGTCTACATTAATTTATTACACAAAACCATAATAAGCCACTGTTAAGTTCCATTTGGACATTGTATGGTCAGTTTTGGTATTCAGGGACTAAATGTACTCTGCTACCACCAATGGATCACACATAGTACTGCTACAAGTTGACAGTATTTGATTCCAGAACACTTGGTTTCCGTCTCCATTTTATGGCTTGGACTGAAACAATGGAATTGTCCAATACTTAACATAATCCCCTCTTATCTCTCTGCCTGTAGGATACCGCTGCTTTAAGATGGTTATGTTCCTGTCAGGCTTCGTGTTTGGATCTGCAGCCGTCTACCTGCTGTACCTGAAGGAGCCTGTGTTGGAAAATCAGTTGGCGATGGAGACCAAGGCCGGCATCGGCCTGGGGGTGGGCGTGCTCTGTGGCCTGGTCACCATGCTGGTCTGCATTCTGGGGCTCTTCATCTTAGGCCTACAACTGGGGTTTATGCTCACCCTCGCCAACATGCTGGTGGTCGGACAGTTTTACAGCCTTACTCCGGCATGGGTGCCTCTCAGCGCTCTCCTGTCCACAAGTGTCGTCTGTGCCATTTTCACACTGCACTGGCAGAAACTGTTCACTGTGCTCTCCACCGGTGTGTTGGGGGCAGCCGTTGTGATGGCGTGTGTGGACTACCTGGTCGAGACGTCGCTGCTGGCCCGTCATATGTACGACATCCTGTGTCTAGTTCCCCCACGGCCTCTCTGCTGGTTTAGCTGGCCGATCGCAGGCATCTTCCCACTGCTTGGTCTGATTGGTGTGTTGATGCAATGGAAGCTTACTGCACACGGGGTGTCCTATACTGAAGGTGAGTATTTCATACAAAATACTGAATGTCTAAGCTGTTAGAGGGAATGGCTTTCAAGATAGAAGCCAAGCCATAGAAAGCACAACTCTGTGCCTGTTGTAAGACAATGGCCATCTCATAATGCATCATTTCCTTGATTCATAGCAGCATCCCCCATTCTCATTATATTCCCTATTCTCACACCGAATGCACACTTCCTCAAGATCATCACTAATTCATAAGTAGCTTATATGTATTTGACCAAATTTACCTTCAAATACTCTTACATCCTAGTAAGTAATGTGTGTATGTGTGTATAAACCTCTTATGGTTTCTGTTATTTCTGTTCTATCTCTGTGGATGCTCCCAGCCATAATCAGCAGACGGCAGAAGCAGGTTAAGTTGATGCAGATCCGACAGAGAGAAGCCAGGAAAAGACCCAACGGGACATACCGGCGCCGCAAGCCTCCACCCCTAAAGCGCTATGCTGGAGACGTCCTGGCCCCCGTGAGTTTGCTAATATCACAGTAATCAATAAAGTACACACAATACACACTTAATACAATACAGAAACCCACCAGAGGCCTCTCGGTTCATCATAGATCAGTTTCCAGTTGTCCATCTGCATTGATGAAACTTCAACACCTTAGATCATTGAATGTTTTTTTTTTCAGTCATCCTGCACTGAATCCTAGAGAATACGTGTAACAACAATGTATTCCTCTCTCCTCGTCCCACCAGAGTTACATCCAGAGTATTCGCGAGCGGCAGATGGGGACGGGCTCATCAGCAGCCTCCGCAGCCTCAGCAGCCTCCAGCAACATCAGCACAGTGACTCAGACTATGGTTGACTTTGACTATGAGACAGGTTCCATGGTGCCCCTGGTGCCAACCTGGTGCTCTTCACCTGTCTATACAGCCTGAGGGAAGACTGACTCTGACCACCAAACACACAGCTCCCTAAACTTGTCCTGCCTGGTCCACTGAGGTGCCACACCACTTTTAGAAGTGTCCCAACCAGTTGTTTTTTCTTGGTAGACATCCCCATGACTGTCTTCTGGATATATACAAATATATTGCCACCCTTTGTGCTGCATATTCACCCCCCTATCAATGACACAACTTCCAACACAACAGTATAATGTCGTTTTTTTGTTTTCAATATTCCATCTCTCAAATATATAAATATTAATATTAAAGTAATATTGCTTTATTCTGGTATGTTTGCTCATAGGAATTTTAGTGAGGACATCAATTGTTATGAATTATTTACAGTACAAAAGATCAGATTGATGCTTTACATGTATATTCTTACATGCCTTGCACAAGAAATATGAAACATTTCTTTTTCTTTTTCATTTAACTGAATAAATACAAATCTCACTTGGAGTATACTAGTTTATAGTGAGAATGAGTCTGCTTCTGGAGAATAGCTTTTCCCAGTGTAATAACAGAACCCAGCATGACCTCTTGTGGCCTAGTTAACACATTGCATCCATTTCTCTTTAGTGCTGAGAGGGTAGCCCTTATCCACTACTGGGTGGTGGCTGTTTACACGCCAGTACTGATCTCCTTTGAAGAGGTATATATAACCGTTCGTCCATGTGAAGGCACTATCCAGGTTGTAGGGTACCCCAGTGAAGAGCTGTGAGATAGGTTTGGGGTACATGTCTGTTGCCTCAATTTCATCCCACTGCCAATACTCAGAACCCTAGTGAAAAGGGAGGGAGTGAAGAATTAATTGTTATGTGGCCACTTTATCTCACACACTAAGAATAAATGGACACACGTTAGCTGGAAACCAACAGGTTTTTTTGCTTCTTACTTTGATGAAGACCACTTTTTTGTTCTGGTTAAAATAGAAGGCTGAGTCGACATCAGGAGGAATGTTGGCCAATTGTTTGGGGAAGCCACGGTCACGTTTAAAGCCTGTGTACCTCCACACTTTGGTGCCTAAAAAACAGCATGGGAATGACACATGAGAAGGTGAACTACAATACTCACGTGTAGTTAGTTACACTGTAATTCATCTTCTATCAACATCACCACTTTGTTAGAGTGGGACAGTGAGTGTAAGGTACCTGGTTACCAACGTACCTTTCAGGAAGTAGGACTTGTTGGTTCTCTGAGAGTGAACAGCTGCCTGAAGCCCCCCAGGCAGATCTCTCCACAGCCCAGAGATCAGGGTGGGCGCGCTGTAGCCTGTGTCAGACACTGTCCACACGTACTGACCACTGAAGACATACGTCTTACGGAAAGGACCTGGGAAGATAAAAATAAGGGAAAAAAATCACCTGTAGACTATGTGTATCCGAATTTTATTGTAATTATAAAGGAATATGAAATGTATAAAGGATTGATTGTGGACTTTCGTAGAAACCCATAGTAGAGTATTAAATAAGGATAATGTGTTTGCAGTACCTAACATAATTGCGTCCATGGTTGCCCTGCAGGGATCTGGTGGACCTGCCACTAGGTCTTGTTTCTTACTCTCTGAACTGGATGCAGGTTTTTTCTTTTGCAGAGTTTTTGGCTTTCCTATGAGAGAACACAAACATGTCAAAGTTCCAATCTGCTCTCCCTCAAACACTCGCAGTAAATCAATGTTTACTGCTTCAAATCTCTAAGGTTTTTGTAGAATATCAATAGTTAAATATGAAAATAAATAAAATAAAATCCCGCTGTACCGTACAAAGCTTGGATCCCTTGTATATCATCAGAATGTAGCTGGAATTCGTCACTGTAGCCCCGGTAGACGGGCCCCATCAGGGCCTTGTGGTTCTGTGAATGGCCCAGGCCCAGGGCGTGGCCTATCTCATGTGCCGCTACAATCCTCAGGTTGGGACCGGTGTTCTTCCCCTCCGTCCACAGCTCATCAGCGTCAAAATGCACCATGCCTGACTCAGGGGCGTCTGCATGGGCCAACACTCGCCCTAGTGACAATGATTGTTTCAGGATGGTGAAATAAATAGTTTATCCTTTCATTAAATCATGTATAGGCAACATCAAAATATACACCCTTCTTCCTCTTTTGTCAACATCATCATGACACATTATATTCACTACGGAATTTCAAAGATATTGATCTGGAGACTACTATGCTTCCATTCATAGGCTTGAGAATGACCAGTTGTACTATATATTGTTCTACTTCTATGTGAAACTTTTACCCCCCCCCCCCCCCCTCCGCAAAGCCTCTCTAATTCAAAACAAACCCACTCCTCAATTGTCAACATGTAGTGATGTTATTATCACATCCAAAGAACACATCATATTCCCTCTATATGAGCTTCTCACAAATCCTGTCCAGGTGGCTATATAGATGAAATTCGGAAGCTATAATCCATACAATAACAATGAGCACCATGAAACATGAGATGGCTCTTGTGAATAAGGCACTGTATGAAATTGCAGAGACTATTGGTCAAGAACTGTATTGCAAGTCTGCAACAACACAACTCCTCTCATTCTCATTGCAGAAGGACAGTTGCATGCAGGTTTACACCTGTGGGGTGCTCTCACCTCGTCCATCAAACGGCTCTGGACACATTTTATCCTTCTTCCTGTGAAAAGCTATCTTGATGTCTGCTTTTCCCCTTGACACTTCTTGGAACCTTAGGGGTGTCACTTCACTCCAGTACCTAAACGCAGACTGGATGGCCAATCGTGTTTTTGACAATCCCAAATCTGGAGTGTAATTATAGATGCGGTAGGTCAGCGTCTTCTTACGCCAGTAGCCTGTTGAAATAGCCATCAGTTGTGAAATGTATCATTAAAATATTTCACCCTTTTTAGAGCCAATTCGATTGGGTGGGCCTACTTTTGCTTCACTAAATCAAGATGGTGTCATCTAACAATCTGCAACATCAGGAAAAATGACCTACCCATCACCCGATATTTGAATGATTTCTCGTTGAAAGAGTCCTCAATACCACATCGAGGTTGCTTCATCATTGCTAATGTGGCCTTAGTGAGGCTTCCTGAGATGGGTAGGTCAGTTGCGTTCTGGAAGATTCTGAACGTAATAAGGGGAAAATAAAAGGTAATGACACACATGTACTGTACCATCGTTCATACTTACATTTATAATGTATATTGGCCTCTGAATATCTACCAAGCAAGACATGAGTAAGACAGCCATGCTGAAGGTATGGTAGCCACTTGGGCAGCTTAAAGCAGATGAGAAAAAGAGAGCATACACTAACATTTATGGTGCTTACCTCAGTGCCTCTAAGATGTCCTCAGTCCGATGACCTTGGTTCTTACTGTCCAGTGCGATGTGCAAATAGCCATAGTTCCTGAGATAGGTCTAGAAAGATAAGGTACAAACATATTATAGCAGATATATACTGTAGCAACTACATGTATATGTTGAGGAACTTGTCTTCAAGTCCTAGTAAGTCACTCATCCCACAAGCATGGTTCACCAAACCACATCCATTATACTCTACCCTATTTGACATCCTCTTCATCTGACTACCAATGTGGACCAATGTGGCCAACTGGGTTTAACCTGGATCATCTGTGTGCCACAAAAATGTATTAGCCAGCTAGCTAGAGTGGTAAGGTAATGCTAGTCGTCAATGTGAGGCAAGTTACTAATCAAGCAATCATGGTTCACAAGAATATATTGTAGCGAAGAGTTAACTCTCTTGGTGTTGTGGTTAGCGCGGCCGGCGGTTATGCGGGAGGTCGGGGTTCGACTCCTGCATGGGGCGAGTTACACTACAAGTTCCCGTTCGCTACACTGGTGTCAGAAGTGGGATGGAAGGAAGGCCATCGGAGAGCAGTGTCCCACGTGAGGGACTTGACATAGTGAAGCGTGAGGGCACGCTCTCCCGAACGGTGAGGATAGTGTAACGATCCTGTATGAGGCCCGTTAACAGCTCCACCAAGGGAGTTAACTCTCTTGGTATTGTGGTTAGCGCGGCCGTCGGTTATGCGGGAGATCGGGGTTCGACTCCCGCATGGGGCGAGTTACACTACCAGTTCACGTTCGCTACACTGGTGTCAGAAGTGGGATGGAAGGAAGGTCATTGGAGAGCCGTGTCCACGTGAGGGACTTGACATAGTGAAGCGTGAGGGCACGCTCTCCTGAACGGTGAGGATAGTGTAACGAACCTGTATAAGGTCCGTTAGCAGCTCCACTAAGGGAGTTAACTCTCTTGGTGTTGTGGTTAGCGCGGCCGGCGGTTATGCGGGAGGTCGGGGTTCGACTCCCGCATGGGGCGAGTTACACTACCAGTTCCCGTTCGCTACACTGGTGTCAGAAAGTTGGGATGGAAGGAAGGCCATCGGAGAGCCGTGTCCCACGTGAGGGACTTGACATAGTGAAGCGTGAGGGCACGCTCTCCCGAACAGTGAGGATAGTGTAACGATCCTGTATGAGGCCCATTAACAGCTCCACCAAGGGAGTTAACTCTCTTGGTATTGTGGTTAGCGCGGCCGTCGGTTATGCGGGAGATCGAGGTTCGACTCCCGCATGGGGCGAGTTACACTACCAGTTCACGTTCGCTACAATATACACTCACCGAACACTTTATTAGGAACCTGTACACATCCTGTACACTTCATTCATTCAGGAGGTGTAATGGTGTGGGGGATGTTTTCTTGGCATACTTTGGGCCCGTTAATACCAATCAATCATTGCGTGAATGCCACGGCCTATTTGAGTATTATTGCTGACCATGTGCATTCCTTCATGGCCACAATGTACCCATCTTCTAAAGGCTACTTCCAGCATGATAATGCCCCATGTCACAAAGCACTTGTTTCATGAACATGACAATGAGTTCAGTGTTCTTCAGTGGCCTTCCCAGTCACCGGATCTGAATCCAATTGAACACCTTTGGAATGTGGTAGAACGGGAGATTCACAGCTTGAAAGTGCACCTGAAAAATCTTTTGATTCCACCATTGTGGAATCAAGGCCACAAAGAATTGAGGCTGTTTTGAGTGCAAAGGGAGGCCCTAGCCATATCATTTTACATTTACATTTTGGACATTTAGCACTAGCAGATACCTTTGTCCAAAGCGACTTACAACAAATACATTTGTTTAAGTAAGTAAATCATCTATCCATCAGTCATAGCAAGAAAAAGGGTGCGTTCGTAGATACGTGCTGAAAGCGCCGAAGCTCACCCGGGGTGCTCTCTGACCGTTCAGAAATTAACTGATTTCAGTTGAAACCAGAGCGCTCTGAGCAACTTTCCAGAGCGTATTTAGGAACGCACCCAAAGTAATCTATGCTAGTGCCAGGAGCCATTGACAGTCATAATTCTAGAAGAAGGGCTGGTGAGATGGGTTTGGAGGGAGTGGTGGGAGCGGTGTGTGGAAGTACATAACGTACAACATAATTATACATTGATACTGGCAGTGGAACAACAATACTGAAAGTGCTTCAGCTTTGTTCTCTTCTCTAATTGAGCTTTAGTCATCACTTTTCTCATTGATGACAGAAGGAGAGCCTGAGTGGAGGCGTGATCACAAATAACCACAATGTGAAAACAAATTACATTCAATATCACCACCACACACATATATATATATATATATATATATATATATATATATATATATATATATATATCACCACAGACCTTTTCAGTTGGAGGAGAAAGCTTAAGTTGTATTACAGAGACAGTTGTAATCTGTATTCTTACCATGGCTTCCGTGAATTCCTCCCTGTTCGAGGCATTGGACGATACGGTTGTCAGAAAGACAAGAAGCAGCATGAACTCAATTCTGTATTTCATCTTGAAATATTTCCAGTCTGAGGAAAATTAAGTAAATGTTCTTGTCTGTATCCTATGTTGATGAATATGTTGATGGATATTCGAGATAAAATTATCTTTGAATCTTTCCCAGGCAGTGTTGTCAAATCCTGAAGTTATTCTACATTTTCTCGTCGACGCTGTCTATCATTTATCCACTGTTGACCTCTCTCTCTCTCTCTCTCTCTCTCTCTCTCTCTCTCTCTCTGTATGTCTGCTGTATGTCTGGTTTGAATGCAGTTTTTATACCACCAAGTGACCACTGAGGCCTGCTTCCAACCACACATTACAACACCACATGGAATGTGATGTGGGATTACTTAAGGATAAATAAATACCACAGACATCATCACACATCATCTCTTGAAGTACACTCCTACTTACACTTACACTCTCACTGTAGCCATCCCAGTATCTCCTTTCAATGGATAGGATGGCTGCTACACACGTCAGAGAAAGTCCATAACGTTATTAATTCAATTTAACTAACAATAAACCTTTTAAAAGACCAAAGTGAGACAAGGCGTCAAAACAGATGTGGCCTGGGGTGGTCCAGTGGTCTAGCGCCGCGGTCTATGCTGCACAAAATTATGCCCATGTCGACATGGGTTTGAATCCGGCCCATGCCCTGCTGTCATGCCCTCTTTCCTGTCTGTCTTCACTATATCTGCCCAATAAAAATGAAAAATATGAGTGGGACCTGCCCCACTCAGAAAAAAATAACTTAACAAAAAACAGATGTTACCTCAAATTCATGTAAGATTGAGTTAATATACAACAGAACACTGTAGTAATTCAAAGGAAAGGTTCTGTCTTTACTTCATTTCTTTGATATTTCATTATGTTGTAATACTTTTCCACCAATGTGTTAATCATGTATAATAAGTCTGTTTCTTTCATTATAACAAAATGTGAGTCACTAATAACAACTGTTGAACCCTCTAATGTTGGCTCCCTCTTAAGACCACAAAGACAGCTGAGCAATAACGGAATAACTTATTGATCAACCCAACTTGAGGCTATGCCAAATATAGCCTATGGTAACCATATCCTGGATGTTGTTCAAATGAGATTCCTGTTATTGTTTCTTGAGTGACAGCACATTTCTCTATACATATATCTGTCCTCTGTAAGATAATAATGCTGTCAACCATTTACAATTTGTGAGTTTTACAACAGTCCTAAAACAGCAAAACAACAGACCACATTTCCGCTCTGAGACAAGTTAATTACAATGATTATATTTAGGAACCCAATCATACAAAACAATGTTACATAATATACTAGTTTGGTCACTACATGAGTTTGAACTCATCTCTACTGTATGTCCCGTCATCAAGTTGAGCTTAAGTATTTGTTTAAACTGAGCATTAGTAAATAGTATCACAGGTCAGACTTAACAATAAGTAGACCCATTGCTTAAAATAGGTTATGACTGTTCATGGAAGACATGCATTAGAAAATACTGCATGGCTATCTAAAAACAAGGTCATAACTGTCAACTTTGAACATTGACCCGACTTGACCCGACTTCCATTCCCTATGTATGAATTCTCCCATGATGCTTAGAGAATCGGAATTCCGCCTCAGCCAAGTTGGAACAGACCCCCCCCTCCCCCCCCCCAAAAAAAGTATGTCTTATATTTTTACATTTGGCACATTCTTCTTTATTTGTCTACTTGAAGCATCCTTCATGTCAACAATCAAACCAGACTGGATGTGTTTTGACTGTACCACCCCCATAAGTCTGGGAAACAGTGACAGGAAAGAAAATCCTTTCTCTTACTTTTTATTATGCTGTAGTGTACTCATGATTCATTACAGTGGTGCCTGACTCCTAGTCTGTGATTTGACCAGTAGAGGGCACCATTCATCTATCTAAATTGACAGTAACAATAAATAATCATTTCAGATGAGTGGAGAGCATACATTTCAGTGGTGGAAGGGTGTTACTGTACAGTTACTATCAGGTACCAGATTAATTCCCAGTAAACCAAGAATAATGGGTTTATCAGAAACATGCTCATCACATTTGCTCATATACCTATCATTACTTCGTCTAACTAACTGCGACCTCTCTTATGCATCTCAGAAAATGATGTCTTTCATGTTATCATGCAAGCCACACAGCAGCACCTCTTACTCAACCTGTTGGCAGAAACAGATTAAACTCAGGGGCACCAGATGACACAAATGTTGTTTTCTACAGCACTCTTAACTGTCTCACATGATGGTTTTACTATGGTTTCACTTTTCATTGTGGACGTAAATTCTAACTGTGTTTCAAAATCAGCTAATCGTTAACAACATTGTGACCTTTCAGTTTAAACAGAGATGGGCCAACAAAATGATCCCAGGAATGGGGAATATTTAATGTAATTAACTCTAATATAGAATATTTGATGCTGTTATCTTGACAGTTGAAGGTAAAAAAATAAATAAAAACACGACGCAAGACATGATTTTACAACTAGAAGTGAATGGCCATTGTTCCTTGCCAATATGTGCAGATATCAGTTCAAATATCTCACCAATTCTTTCACAAGTACATAATAAATGAAGTGAAGAAGTAAAAGTCTGCATGAGGTCTGCAGTCATTGTCAACATAACTTGAGGTGTTGGTTTGATATTCACTTGATACTCCAAAGCCAAAGTTCATATTGATTGACAGATAACACCAAATCGTCAGAAAATGTTCAAAGGAAGCTCTTCTAAACACAGCTGTACAAAATCCCTTTCTTTTTGTGAACTGGGTGTTTGTATATCTTTTTTTAAAACTGTATCTTACTCCCACAATTGACCGTCTGCCCCTTTGAGAGCCGTTTCTCAAGAATCCTCCTCAAGCTGTAGCAACTCGTCCTGTAAGGCCTTAACCCTCCCAAGCTTTTCCAACTGCTCTTTTGAGGCTTGTTTGATCTCACCAGAGTCAACTTTCTGCTGCAGCTCCTCCGCCTGGCGCAGCTTCTTCCTCAGGTTTTTGATCTTCTTGGCCTTTTCCGCCGCGACTGTCGAAGGGTCGTCTTCAGACACCCCAGTACCCTCCGCAATTGCCACATTCTCAACAGCATCTCTCACTGTTTCCACATCCACATCCACATCCACATCCACATCCACATCTTCGTCTTGGCCTGGTTGCTGCTGCTTGCGTTTTTCTTTCCGTTTAATGTTGCGTTTGGCTGTCTTGGAGAGGCCGGCTGTCTCACTCTCATGCTTTGACTGGGACGCATCTTCAGGGCTCATACCAGGGGGTAGGTCCGGCTTGCTCTTGAAGAACTTCACATATTTGTTTTCATACCTGAGTGCACAAAGACAGATAGCACAGAGAAAGAAAATGTATGAAACCAAGCTCTAATCAAGAAGCCATCAAAACACAACTCCATATGACCTTATCTCGCATCCCAGATTTTATAGCTACATCACAGTACATGCAATATTCAAAGGCACACGTTTGACTAGATACTACTACATGTCTAACTAGAATGAATAATGACAGCAGCAATCTTCTAGCAGTATTTGGAAACAATGTATTAGAGCAACTCATTTCAGATGGGCTCAGTACTTCACATGCGTATGCTAGGGAGAAATCACTTACACAGGGACTTCTTCCTGGGGGACAAAGCCGTCCCTCACCTTCCGAGGTTTCCTCCAGGTTCCATCAGGGCGCTGCGTGGCAGCAATGTATTTCCCTATAGCAAGAAAGCAGAAGAAGCAATATGAGGAAAAATTACAAACAACTTTGTTTGTTGTTTTGTTATGTGGACTCAGGCTTGCTGAAATATTTTTTTCTACTTACATACTTTAGTTAAAACACAGTCTTTACGTTATAATACGGTAATGAAATGAGAATATATCGCTGGCTAATTGCCTAATAATTAACACAATTACATGTTCCTTATGTGTTTGTTTTTATATTGTTAAGTGAGACATTGGAAGCAAATCATCAGCATGTTTAAAAAGTGATGCTGCTCTCATGAAATGACATCCCTTGCAGGACAGTTAGCTATGCCATTGAGTAGAAATCAAGTGCAATGGGATGACATCCGTTTGCACCATATTTGGTTTTTGATAGCATGCACATCTTTTTACAGAAGACAAGCCTAATCTGTTTTATTTTTTTCTTAGCATATCTACTACTAGCAACAACAGGCTGCGTTCGTAAATTCGCTCTGGGAATCTGATCAGCACTCATGGAATGCCTCTTGTCCAATCAAATTACGTGGTCCCTTTATGACGTTGAACCCAGTGTGCGCTCCGGCGCTCTCGGGGCGACTTTACGAACAGCATCCAAGTTCGAGTCAGCTAGCTTTAAGTTGGAACCCTGCATTGTGAGAGGGAGCCCGTGAAATCTCGGTAGATTTGGTAGCTAACGTTAGCTAGTCAGCATGCCATAGCAATACAGGTCATGTTAATCGCTCCACAACGTAGCGTTAGCTATCACTGTTGCAGGTTATATGTGTTTGATATCTAATGACAGACATGTTCGTAACACTTCGTGTTGTGCGTGTTTCTCCTCAAATAAGATCAGTTTCATATCAGCCTTACCAGAATCATCTTCCACATAAGGGGTTGCCATTTTGGACAATGTTATACTTCCGTTCGAGCAAAGAGGCTGTAACCAAGAGGCGGGACGCGCTACCCTGATATCGGAGTGCATTGTGGTATACAAGGAGACAAGCCGCTCGGTAGAGGCCAATTAAAGTGAATCAGTGAAATGCACCAAAAAAAGAGACCGCTTGATAACAACCTACTTCACCTTCACTACATCATACAACTCATTTGTTTTCGAACTAACCTGACATTAAGATGTCAACCTTCCGTTGAGGAGTGAGATTGAATGCTCCCGAGCTCCTCAAGTCAAATGAAGTCAAAGAATAAACCCAATAGTCAATAATGAATGAATGAATGAATGAATGAATGGTCTTTATTGTCATTGATATAGTGCAGGTACCAAACAACGAAATTTGGGAGGGGGGGCTCCCCTGGTGCTAGGGAAAAAAAAACTAAAAACAAGAAGGGAAAAGAGCTGGTTTACATAAATAAAGGCTATGTACACTATCCACTATACTATACTATACTATACAAATAAAACACTGTGCTGTACTCTATGCTATGCTATACCTATTCTAACATTTCCTATTCTCTGAACCTTATGTACCCTAGGGTAACTTGTCATATTGCACATAGTGTTATTGCACATACATTTAAAGTGTCGCAGTTTGCAGGTTTGAAATGTACACAGTTGTGTTTCAGTATTACACTTGATTTCAATCTAGTAGCTGCCATCAATTTGTCTAGATTGTCCAGGGCCTAGAACCTAGGTCTTTGCTGTGTTCAGGGCCTGGATGGCCCTGGGGTAGAAGCTGAGCTTCAGTCTGTTTGTCCTTGCGAACATGGTCCTGAACCGCCTGTTCGAGGGCAGCCGAGCAAAGTGTTCGTACCCAGGGTGGGATGGGTCTCTGGAGATCTTGGAGGCCTTCCTGAGGCAGCGTGTGTTGTACAGCTCTTCCAGAGAGGGGAGGGGGGCGCCGGTGATCTTCTGGGCTGATCTCACGACTCTCTGTAGCGCATTCCTCTCTGCGGCTGTGCAGCTGGAGAACCAGATGCAGATGCAGTAGGTGAGGATACTCTCCACTGCGCAGCGGTAGAAGGTCACCAGCATCTCCTGTCCGATGTGGTCTTTCCTGAGGACTCTCAGGAAGAAGAGCCGCTGTTGTGCCTTCTTGATGATGGCTGCTGTGTTGATCTTCCAGGACAGGTCATCCTGTATGTGCACCCCCAGGAATCGGAGGGTTGAGACTCTCTCCACGCTCCCTCCATCGACGAGCAGGGGCTGGACCTCAGATTTTTTCCTCCTGAAGTCCACGATGATTTCCTGGGTCTTTGACTGGTTCAGCAGCAGGTTGTTAACCTTGCATAGCTTGCTCAGCTGCTCTACCTCATCCCTGTACGCCGCCTCGTCCCCCCCCGAGATGCAGCCCACCACGGTGGTGTCGTCTGCAAACTTTACGATGGAGTTGCTGGGGTGGACGGGGGTGAAGTCGTAGGTGTAGAGGTTGTAGAGGATGGGGCTTAGCACGCAGCCCTGGGGGGACCCAGTGCTGAGTCTGAGGGCTGTGGAGGTGTGGGAGCCCACCCGCACCCTCTGGGGGCGGTCAGACAGGAAGTCCTTGATCCATGCACATATAGAGTGTGATAGTCCCAGGTCTAGTAGTTTGGTCACTAGCCTGTCTGGAAGGATGGTGTTGAAGGCAGAGCTGAAGTCCACAAAGAGCAGTCTCGCGTAGCTGTTTCCCCTCTCCAGGTGGGATAGAGTGGAGTGGAGAGTCGTCGCGATGGCGTCCTCTGTGGACCTGTGGGCTCTGTAGGCGAACTGGTATGGATCCAGGTTGGGCGGGAGGCGTGTGAGTATGTGGGCCCGGACTAGTTTCTCTAAGCACTTCATGATGATTGGTGTGAGTGCCACTGGGCGGTAGTCGTTTAGGCAGCTCACCGTGCTTTTCTTCGGGACTGGGATGATAGTTGAGGTTTTCAGGCAGGGTGGGATGGTGGCCTGGGACAGGGACTGGTTGAAGATGTTGGTGAAAACCCCGGCCAGCTGGTCGGCGCAGTCCCTCAGCACCCGTCCCAGGACGCCATCCGGCCCTGAGGCTTTCCTGGGGTCCACCGCCTTCAGCACGCATCTCACTTCATGCTCTGTCAATAAGTCAAGATAAAGTTAGCAATACAATACAGTAGGCCTAATAAATAGCAGCAGTTATGGCAGTGAGTGTGTGCGTGTATATATATACATGCGTATATATATATATATTACTTACTTACTTACTTACTGACACACACACACACACACACACACACACACACACACACACACACACACACAACCTGGAGGTAGAAGCTGTAACCCTGTCTATGTGGAAAGGGGGTCGACCCATCGACGTGGACTTTTATAGTTCACAATCTTCTCCTTGGTTTTGCTGATGTTGAGGGAAAGGTTATTGTCTTGGCCCCATTCTTCTCCTTACCTCCTATAAAGTATAATCTATAAGACCATCTTGCCTCTCTACCATCCCAATCATGTCATATCAACACAACAAGCGTCTGGGGAGTAGTAGGAGCTAGGGGTTGTTTAATCTGGACAGTCAATAGCATCTTTGATAACGCCGCGAACGCGCCCCGTGAGATGAACCAAGCGCACCGTTGCCATGCGTGATAAGCATGACCGAGGTCTCTCTGCTAGGAAGTGACGACGTGGTGGTGTGTTGAGGCTGTGTGACTGAGGGGACATATCACTACATATCAGCAGCCAGACCACTGGAGCTACCGTCGCCTGAAAAGACACCCAGGTAAGTGCTGCAGTAGGCTATGACAAATATGATGTTCCGTTTGTAAGTTCGACACATGCAATGTGTACGTCAAATAGTGTGTTCTAGAGGCGAGTTGATCAACACTAGCTAACACATTCAATATCTAAACGTTGTGTAAAGACAGTTGAATAATAACCGAGGAATCCCTAGCTGCTTCCCCTGCACTGCAGAGACAGTCACTGGTCGAGTCAGGCAGTGATGAGGGGAGAAAGAAAAACCGAATTGAATCCCGCTAGCTAAAGCTAACTTTCAACAAAAGCTAAACTGGTGACCGATTATCTAAAAGTGCCACATCCATTAGGTAGACAGGCAGCGGTAGAACTAGCTAGCATAAGCCGACCCCAGCCAGGGACCGCTAGGCGCTAACGTTAGTTAGCTAGCTGTGAGGGGTCAGTCTAATGGATGGAATAGCAGAATGGGATGGAGCGCTCCAGTTTCTTAATATTATCAAACACTTACTTTTGGTTAATACATTAATTTATTCCCCGAGGAAATACAGAATCAGAAAAAAAATATAATGAAAGTTGGATTCGCAGTTACTGTCTTGACTTGATACTTCAATGTCCATAGCACGGAACGTTTTCTTTTCCAGAGGTTAGTCAGACCCTAGAAGCGTTGCTAAGATACGGCCACAGACATACTGCAAATATCGAGCATTCTTTCTTGTTTTTTTGGCCAACGTTAGCTTCCTCTTCCATGTTAATGACCCATTTTTAAAATGTATTTGTGCCATTTATGAATATCAATCTTAAAATGTTTCCCCCCTTTGGCAACACGAACTACACACAATCGAACAGGAACTAGCCTAGTCTAAACACAATCTCCGAAAATATGATCGTTTGTGTGTTGGATGAAGATGTTGGCCTGGTTCTGCAGTGCTCCTGATACAGGCCTTTAGTACATACATTAGCTACCTGGGGTCAAACGTCCTGACTACATCAGTCTTCATCTATGAGTTATGAGTGTCTGTGTCCTGCAGCGTTGTCTCAATTGATTTAGAAAGGATTCTTGATTGATTGAATGAACAAACTAACAAACATTGCTGTTGACAAGATGGTTGCTCAGATTTGTAGTTAGCTAGATATGTCTCTGCTAAATATGTTTCATGCTTGAGTGAGACCTATACTTTCACTTTCCTCAATGTGCCAGCCTTGAGTTAAATTTAGAGTAGATCTTGATATTTATTTATTGCCTAGCACTCAATGTTTTGCCTAAATCAACACATGGTCTACGTGGACATCCAAGCACCAACCCTCTTGATAAACATAATGAGTCCCTTGTCTTTGCTTGAATTAACATAGCTGCACAGCCTGGCATCATTGTTGACAGTGGTTGACGTGTTCAAAAGGTGTGGTGGCACACAGCGCAGAACTGTGACATGTGAAGAGGGAATGACTTCCAATGGCCCCTAATCCTATAGATTTGTTTTCTTATGATGACTGGTGTATAGCTGAATCACTTACTTAGACAAATGTAAGTCGCTTTGGATGAAGTGAAGTGAAGATGAAGTGAAAATGAATGAGAAGGGCGTGGGTTTGTACAGTTTAAGTTTCCCTTTCTCGAGCTCCTGGATCAGAAAAGGAAACCTAAGGTGGAAACAGCCGGTCCATAAAATGACTCCAGTTTGCTGAGGGTGGTGTTCAAACTTTCCAAAGATTGGAAAGCAAAAATAAACTGATTTGACAGAACAGCTGCCAGGAGGCACGCTTGCATAACACTGGTGATGAAATACCAGTGTGAGATATATTTACAGATATCAACTGTATTTGAGCTTGAATTATTGTTTCTAGACCTCCTACTTACTCTCTATTTGTTAGTTCAATTGGCCTCATACATTTCATTAAGTTTTAGGTAATGGCCTATACAGGAAAATGGTTGAACGTGATCAAATATAGTGCCCTGTGTAAGCAATTGGACAGTGACACATTTTTCCTTCTTTTATCTCTATACTCCAAAAGTTCGGATTTGAAATTAAACATTTACTATGAGGTTAAAGCATATATTCTCGGCTGATATTTGATGATATTTGTGTACACATTGGTTTCATCATTCAAACATTACAACATTTCTTATGCGTAGTCCCTCTGTTTCTGGGTAGTCAAAAGTGATGGGACAGAGATGTATATCAAATATCCAAATTAAGCACCCGTGTTTAGTATTTGGCAGACAATCCTTAGCATTCAATAACTGCCTGAAGTCTGTGACCCATTGACTCCACCAGATGCTGGGCATCTTCTCTGGAGATGCTCTGCCAGGCCTGTACTGGAGCCATCTTCAGTTAGTTTTGAGGTCTTTTTGCCTAAAATATTATCAGGAAATGAAATGCATGATCAATTGGATTTAAATCTGAAGCTTGAGTTGGCCAGTCAAGAACTTTCCACTTGTTGGCTGTGGAAAGACTCCCTAGTTGCTATGGCAGTATGTTTGGGCTCATTGTCTAACTGTATGATGAAGTTCCATCCAATTAATTTGGAGCCATTTGCTTATACTTGAGTACTACTACAATATGTTTCTGTATCGGCTACTTTAGAGTACATGCTGCTACCATCAGCAGTTACATCATCAGTTTAGACAAGTTAGCCAGTGCTAGTGGCAGCTATACATGCCCAAGGCCCAATCCCGATTCCCTTTTCTACCCCTATGGCTCGTTTTCGAGTGTGACTTGATTTCGAGCCAAGGCCTTCAAACAGAGCCACAAGCCGTCAGGGTTGAAATCTACCCCTATGAAATGGGACAACCCTTCAAAACTGATACGTCATCAGTATTATCGTAGAAAAGCATTGACGCTCGCGGCTCATTCACAACTTCACTTTTACGCTATCAATCGATCAAACAAGTCATCAAATAAAAAAGAACAATGCTTCATTATCAGACCATGACAGAATAACGGCGCTCTAACCTGTATGAAACCTGTGCTCCTACCCTGCCACCAGTCTGCACTGATTTAGGACAACAGTGCAACAACTTCGCGGCTGAACTTTAGTTAAATTTACGGCGTCATATGACTTACAGACTTAATTTTATGACGTTCCGAAATCCGAAGTGACAGGAACGCTGGAGAAACAGCCGCTGTCCACTGCATTAATTAACTACATGTCCTTGATGAGTCTCCCGCTCACTGCCCTCCCATCAAAAATGGCACATCCATCGATAATATTACATAATAACAACTGCTCGGATTAGATTGTTTTGGTATAATAAGTGCCGCAATACAGATAGCGTCATATACCACCAAGGGGGGGGGGGGGGGGGATTTGGGCCTATCATGCACATATCAGCCTGTGGATAGATAACTTTAGATGGATAACTTTACATTAAATATGTCTACCATCATCCGCTGTCAAAAAACACAATTTATTTCTAAATAAACATGATTGTACATCTCTGTAATCGCGCACCGATGTATTTCTATGGGGAAGGCTGTGCTTGACGATTCCATTGGACTGACGCCGGGCAGAGGAACAGGGTGACTGTCACTCTGTGACAAACGCGCAGATATGAGTGCTCCGGTGTCCTGCTTTGATAGTCTAATGGAAGTGATCAGGTAGGCTACCAGTCCTCTACTGTTAAACCCGAGCGCGCTGGACTGTGGAACTTTCTATGTTAAGCATAGGCACCTCGGCATAACAGCGATTTTTTTTGTTATGCTTGTTGTAAAGAAAAGGTCTATAATGCATTGAAATTACATTAAACTAAGATGATAAGATGGTTATCATAATTTTTCAAATCTTTATTAATCAGTAATTACAGAGAAAGTTAAATGACATTTCCGCATTGAATAGAGCGACATAACATTTCTGTAGATGATTCGCAATGCATCCTGGAATCAAGGGGTAGCGTTGGCTACCCCTATGGCTTCAAAGCTAGTCTGGTCCTGGAATCGCTCGAAATGAAGCCATAGCCCAGTTTATGCTTCTGCGTAAAATCGACGGCGTAGCTTGCGTAGGCCCGCGTAGCCTACAAAGATTTGAAAAATTATGATAACCATCGTATTATCTTAGTTTAATGTCATTCAATGCATCATAGAACTTTTATTTACAACAAGCATAACAAAAAAAAATCGCTATTATGCCGCTTTGAGTAGAGCGCCCTATGGAAGTGTCAGGCACAGCCTTCCTATAAGGAGCGCGATTCACATTTACGAGATGTACAATCCTGTTTATTTAGAAATAAATTATTAGTTACAGGGAGCCCCATGGCTGTTCGTTGGGTTTAAATTATATTTATGATAGACATATTTAATGTTAAGTTATCTATAAGAACTGTGATTGGTCCGCTTGGTAGCGTCACATTCCGACTCTCGTAAATGCGGAAGTCATGACAGAAATGTCATTTACTTTTTCTGTAATTACTTATTAATAAAGATTTGAAAAATGAGGATAACCGTCTTATTATCTTAGTTTACTGTCATTTCAATGCATTATAGACATTTTCTTTACAACAACGATCGCTATTATGCCGCTATGAGTACACAGACCAACGCGACGCGGTCCGCGGACCAACGCAAAACTATAAACTTGGAGAGCCCTCGCGTAGGCTACGGCGTAGACGCACGTAAATTCGACGCAGAAGCATAAATCGGGCTTTAAGTAAATATGAATTGGGATAGCCCTACCCCTAAACGTGAACGCGCAAAACGAAGCCATAGGGGTGAAAACGAAGCCGTAGGGGTGAATTGGGATTGGCCCCAATTCATAGCCCCCCTCCACCATGTTTCACAGTTGAGGTGGTATGCTGTTAATCTTGGCCAGACATTCTCCAAGTCTTGCAATTACTCTGATGCATCATAATATTAGTCTTATCTGTCAACAAGGACTTTTTCCAGACCTCTTGGTTTTTAGGTACTTTTTAACAAACTGTAACCTGACCATCCTTTTTGAGGAGTTGGTTTGCACTCTAGTTTGACTGGTGACGGTTGTATGTTGCGGATGGTTGTCTGACACATTAACAGCTACCTCCTGGAGAGTATTCATGATCAGTGGGACAGTTGTTTTTGTGGGTTTTCTTATGGTGAGCATTCTTTGGTAGTCCACTGTAGAAGTCTTCCTTGGCCTACCAGGATGTTTGCGATTGCTACGCTCACCATATTTATTTTCTTGTCAATTATGTTCTAAACTGTTGTTTTTGCTAAGTCTAAGGTTTTACCTATGTTTCAGGTTTATTATTTTGGATATTTCAGCCTCATAATGGCTTCCTTGACATTAGTTTATTGATGTCTCTTTGGGCTTCATGTTGACAGACACCAATAGCCACAGACTCCAAAGGCAAACACAAAGCCTAGAATCAATACTAGACATTGACAGCGCTCTTATGCTGCACAAATGATGTGACGAAACACACCTGATTAACCAGGAACACCTGTCAAGACAATTGTCCCAATACTTTTGGTACCCTTAGTATAAAAAGTGTCATTTCTATTCTAAATGATGACACCAATATGTACCATCAAATAAAATCTGAGAGTATAGTTGTATGTATCAGTATAATCAGGGGTGCACATAACTGGTGCGCCAGTGCGCATGCGTCGCCAAAATGCATCCTGCGCGGCAGATCAGCCGCATGAACGCGCTCTTGCGCACCTGGGAGAGGAATTTACTTCCTCAAAATCCAACTGCTGACTGCTGACTGCTGCATCACTGCAAGCCTAACTATTTGCCGTCCCCGACGAGTAATCCATCACAACAGTCGACCGACGACGACCACGGCGAAAACATTCGGAAAGTATCGTAAATCGTACTTTCATTCCGCGTATCGCGTATCGCACGGTTATCACGCCGCGGCGCCGCCATGTGAAAATTCAGTCCCGAACGACTCGTGGCTAAAAGGAAAAACAACACCAAGGGACTTCACGTTTCTCTGAAGCTTTCAAACGTTCAGACGTTTGTTTTACAGCTGCATTATCGCACATAGACCCCTGACCCAGGATATGGTTGGGAATTCTATTAGAAAAAAGAAAAAAAAGACTTTGTTGCACAATCAAAATAATGAGCTATTTAAAGTGATAGCCTGCCCTACAACATCCTCTACCATGGTTGAAATTGAGGACAGTATTAACAGCAGTCAAGAGAGCAGTGATGAAGATGATTAAGCTTGTAGCCTAAATAAATGCTTAGGCTGTAACTTTTTGTTGAAAAGTTGATTTCAGTGTTTACAGAACAGAGCAGTGCTTAAAGAGATGTCAGTTGATTTCATTGTGTTTAAAGGAGTCTGACAGACTTTCATGCTTAAAGAGCAGTCATTTGATTTTGCATTTGTTTATTTTGTTTTGCACACAATCATTTGTTCGTTCATCTTTATTTATGAATAAATGTCGTTTTGCCACTATAAGTTATCCATGTATCCCTTTTTTATCCATCCTGTGGGACGGGTCGTGACTCGCGAGCTCGGGGAGCACCAAGCAGCATCCCTAGGTGCTCCTCTGAGCACTGGCCCCAAAAAGTTATGTGCACACCTGAGTATAATGTATGTATCAGTGTCCAGGAGAAGCTTTTGTAATGGCCTAATTTGTTAGGCTGAAACCAATGAATGATTTTTGATAGGCTACTTTTCATCTAACCTATTTTCAAACAGCACCTCTGGCCGTGGTCAAATTTAATTCACGCAGAGGAACTAAACAAAGTCATGACTCAATGGTTCTTTGCTATGTGTTTTAGCCAAATGGAGAATATTCTGTTGCCAAAGACTATTGAACACAGATTGTCTCAAATGTTGTGCCAGATAGACAGTAATTTATTGAAATCTGGTTTTCATTGTCGTTTTATGACCAAAGGAAATGGGTTTTTAGTGGATGAGCATGCTATTTTCAATGTCCATGGCCAGATTATGCTAATATAATACATTTTCCAAGTATTTTACAGAGAAAAAAATATTAATCAGAATAACTTTTGACCTTTTCCCTTTGTGTGGATTACATTTGTTTATATGATGCATCACTGTTGTATGCTCCACTGTTTCAGCCCATGCATGAAAATTCATTCTCATCTCTTGATGACTTGATTCCTACGAGAAAGCCGTATGCCTTTTTTCCCCTCAGAATTGGATCGGCTTTGTGGAGAAAGGAGGAAAAAAGTTGAATCCAAGTCTTAGAAGGGAGCTTGATCTGACCCTACCATCTTCAACCACTCCCACTGCCAGAGTTGTGAGCCGTTGGCATCCTGTCTGCCAGGGAGAACTTCAGGGGGAATATTACTACACTTGAAGACTCCATTAGAAACCCTACTGAATATTAGAAAAGAATAGTGCATTATATTGATTGTTTTTGACTTCTGGAGCAATAGAGTGGGACACTTATCAGGACCTACTTTAGTGTGGAATAGTACAAGAGTACAACATGGCTAAGAAAAACAGCCAAAAGGGTACGTATTCAACCATGCATCTATTCTATTGTGTGTATTTGCATACATTTGCGAACTAAATTCAAGATGACCTAGGCTACATCTTAACGCTTTATTGCTTGCAGAAGATTAGAGAGGGTTTTTAAATTAGTTAGTTAGCCTGGAGAGGGATGGTGAAATGACTCTACAGTGCATTTTGTTGGATCCCTCACAAGGGTCTAGCTATCATTGTCTTTCTGAAATAAAGCCACTCAATAGGACTGTGCTATGCTTGCAAAGTAGCCTAGATGTTGCAAGGTTTGTCATTGTTCGAAACTGTCCTCGAGCATTCTTTAGTCATGCCATATGTTTCTGCTATTTCTTTAAACTGCCACTCAGCTGCTTCTCATCTCATTGAGCTCAGTTTGTTTGGGGCGGTATTCTCCTTCCTCTGATGCATTAAGCCCTGCTTTGCTGACTCATTCCTTTTTGTAGAACTGGATATCAGTTAGGCTATCACCGAATATATAGAACAGGCTTATCTTATTGCTAGATGCAATGCGTCTGGCTAGACAATTTTTGTCCCATATATAATGTCTTTAGAAGTGGCCTGTGACATTTTGGTCAAGGCTCTAAAGCACTGTGGACGCTTTAACTATGAAAGTTCATCGTCAAGCTTCATGTCTGTTATTTTATTTAACCTTTATTTATCCAGGTTAGTCTCATTGAGATTACCTTTTTTTTTTTTTAAAGAGAGAGCTGGTTATATGTTTTGTTTTTTCACTGGTGCCTATTAAGTCACTACTGAGACGTCAGGATCTAACTTAGCTTCCTAATCTGATCCACTGTACGGTGTCTGCCGATTCCCAGTGTCCATGGTCCATCATTTACTTGTATAATGTTTCATTAAATGTATTTAGCAAGCCCTTTTAATTGTCATTGGCATGCAAATATCAAGGGTCTTCATTTGCTCCTGAAAAATGGACATCTAAATATTGCACTGAATTCAGTGAAGATTCTAGACACCCTCATTCTAGACCTATATCCTTGCCTATTGTCCCTTAGTGTGAACATTGAATGGTATCAGGAGTAATGAGTAATGGGGACTGTTTTGTTTTGCAAATGTTGTGCCTCCACATTTCAATAGTTTTGCAAACAGCCCTAGCAACAACAGAAAAATAAATGTAAATGCTACGCCCATCATGTCTGTGTTTTCATGTTTTGGGGTGTTTTTACAGATACCTCTGGTGTGGTGTTCGACACTCACTCCAAAATGGTGATGTCCCAGGGAGGGACTTTAGACAGGATGAAGGAGAAGGTAAGCACTGAGTGATCAATCATACACACTCCAACAGGTTTTGTTTGTCGCCTTACACCTACACCGTAGGCTCAGTGATGGGTTTACTGATCTGATCTACAGTAGGCCTGGGTTTATTTCCAGTCACACTGAACCTGTTCCTCTTCTCTTCTTTATTGCAGATCAGTGCTGTCAGGGCAGTTGTTCCCAACAAAAGCAACAATGAGATTGTCCTGGTTTTGCAGCACTTTGAGAACTGTGTTGACAAGGCCGTCCAAGCTTTCTTGGAAGGTATGGGATGCCATGGTCAAGTGATGGTTCTCATTGTGATATTTACAGGTGTTATGAGTAAATTAATGGAAAATGATTTGCATTCTTTTTGGAGAACTTTGCTCAAGTGTCTTGCTAGCTAGCTAACTACTTGGAAATTGTAGGTAGGCTTACTCTGTATGTCTGAACATTATTGCCATGGAAACGCACAGTGGTTTTTGAAACTTGGAATAAGATGATGTTGACCTAGATAAGACTAGAAACTGTTGCCCATATGGGTAGGTTAACAGATTGTGATAGAGGATTTTCTTTAAACAAGGAATTCCCTGACAATACCTGGTGTTCAAATTGTGTTGTTTAGTGTTTAATCACCTGTTGTATGACGCAAATGGGGTTACCTGTTTATACATGCCTGTCAGTGGTGTCACTTACTGACTGGAAGTTGCAATGGAATGTTTTACAACTAACGCTCCAGACATCTGTGTGACAGGTCTAACTATAGAACAAGGAGGGTGCCTCGCACGTCAAACTATTGTTCTGCAGCTTTTTCATAACCTATCTTTAGGGCATTTGGAGGATGAATGTTTTGAAACCTTTAAATCATGTGCGCACACAGACAAGGGCATGGCTATACTTGGAATGTAAAATGGCTTTCGCGAAGAGGGCATTCACCCTGTGTTTCGTTTTCCTTTCAGGCAGTGCAGTTGAAATTCTGAAGGAGTGGAATGTTACCGGTAAAAAGAAGGTAATTGTCAGTAATTAGACAAGACGTCCTTTAATGCAGGGCATATGATAAATTAAAGGGACACCGTTAAGGAATGTAGTAAATGCTTTGCATAATAGTTAATCTTTATTTGAACTTACGTCAAATAAAAAAAACTTTTAATAAGTTTAATCATTATGGCATGTCTTAAGCTGTCAACAGGCCTGAACTGGTGTGTCTGTTTTATAAGGGCCGAGATAAACTTTGTTGTTCAATGATTGGTTTTAACATTGCATGGCATGCATGAACTCCTTGCTGTGCACATAAGGTTACAGTCGATGGAGTTTGACTTGATTCTTCCATCTCCAGCCCAAGAAGAAAAAGAAGCCCAAGCCCCAGCCAGAGGCTCCAGCAGAGCCTGCTCCAGCCGAGCCCACGCAGCCCCTGGAGGAGAGTAAGGATGCAGTGAATGGTTTCCATGCCAATGGTTCCTCCGCTTTGGACGGAGACTCAATAGACTCGCTGAGTGAGCAGTTGGATTCCGCCTCCCTGGATGCAGCAGAACTGGATTCTGAACCTGCCACCTCGGAAACTACAGGTACTGTAATGGAGAGGGGCCAGGATTTTTTTTTTTTTAAATTTTTGGGCGGTGATACTATAGACATTTACCCTATTTGTTGATCCACTTGAGGCCTATTTACATCAGAATGTTTACACTGCGTTGTCTCCCAGGTGCAGAGGCAGACAGTCAGAGCATCGCACCAAGCCCTACCTCCCAGCAAGGAGGGAGGAACCACCAGGGTCCCCGAGGGAGCAAGTTCCGTCACCGACAAGGCTCAAACTCACAGCCCCCGTCCACTCCCTCTGTGCTCACTGCCAACGACCATGACAGTCAACATGGATCATCTGGCAACAAAAAAATAGGTTAGAGTGCCATGCTGCTTGTCCCAGATGCCTAGATACTGTATGTCATCTTAACTGCACTGGATTATTGAGGGCAACTCAAATAATGCTTTATGTGTGTGTGTGTGTTTCACTTCACGTATGCCCGATCTTTGAATCTCAGCGCCCAACATCGACCGCTCTATGAAGGACCTACAGAGATGCACCGCCTCACTGACCCGGTACAGAGTGGTGGTGAAGGAAGAGATGGACTCCTCCATCAAGAGGATGAAGCAGACCTTTGCTGAGCTCCAGAGCTGGTACAATAATTTCACTACATCAGTCTATCAAATGGTTGCGGTTTAGTCTGTTGAAGATGATTAGTTTGGAGTATTTGATGCTGATTTACTTGGAATGATGAGATAACATATCACAAATGTCATAATATTTGCTCTTTTGTATGCAGAATGTTTACCTAAGCAATTTAGGGAACAGTGTTTTAAAGGCTCCAATGTCCACCAGTGAATCAAAGTACGTTGCTTTCACCTTTGCTCGACATGATCAGTATGACTGAGCCTTGTATGTAGGTGAAACCAGCTGTAATATAGTTCAGCCCCAGGTGGCCCCAACTAGCCTGTAGTTCATCTTAACATATTATTTGTTTACCTTTTGATAAACCGTCTCCAAACTAGTTGGACAGCCTATTTGGCTTGTTTAGCAATTTACCTCTCTCAGCTTTAATGTGTTTCCCATTGTAGGTCAGTCAAAGTGCAAGCTATATCTTATCTAAATGGAATGGAATGGACTTTATTTGTCATTGCTACAGTACAGGTACCAAACAACGAAATTTAGGAGGGGAGGCTCCCCTGGTGTTAGGAAAGGAAAAAGAAAACACATTTTAGAAAAAGCATAGATGCATAAAATCACAAGAAGGTAAGGAGCTGGTTTACATCAATAAAGGCTATGTACACAATCCACTGTACTATACTGCACAGATAGTCAACTAGGGTTGTCATATTGCATAACGAGTATTTTTTCACATTATTTTAAAGTGTCACAGTTTGCAGGCTTGAAAATGTACATGTTTGTGCCTCAGCACTAGCTGCCATACAATCCGTCCGGACTGTCCTGGGCCCAGAACTTAGGCCTTTTCTGTGTTCAGGGCCTTGACGGCCGGCTACATAAATGTGAAGAACCAGGCTCACCATATCACTTTGAGGAATATTTCAACCTCCTTCTCTCTCTCCCTCCCCTCCCCCACTCCCTCCTTCCCTCTAGCCTCATGGACAGAGAAGTAACTCTGTTAGGAGAGATGGACAAAGTCAAAGCAGAGGCCAGTGAGTACAACGGTTTTTCAACAAGCATTTGGACTGAGCCACGTTGGATTGAGTTGTATTACACTCTGTTTCTATAATGAGGCATTGGAGGTCTGGAAATGATTCATCATGTAAGAGAATCGGAAACCCGCTGTCCCAAATCACTCACTCCGGGAGTAAGCTGACACATAAACATAAACATTCTTTAAATGTGTAGGGGTGGGTGACCTCAGGGTTTCTATAGTCCTTGGGCATACCAGTGTGTTCGGTGTAGTGAAACATGACAGAGCAAGACTGCATATTTCCACAAGTAGGCCATTCTCCCTTATCCTTTCCTCCCAATGCAGAGTGTTTTGTGTTCTGGGTCTGGAAAAGTGAATAGTGTCAGGTGTCAAGGGAGACTCAATGCTGTCTTTGTGCTAGGTGTGTGGGGAATTGGGGGAAGAGAGGGAACATTATAGTCGTTCTTTGACATTACAAAACCCAGCATTCCTCCAAATGTACCAGTCTCTCCCCTAATCTCATCCCTTGCTTTAGATATGTGTTAATGGATGAGAGAGCCTCTTTCTTCCCTTCCTTTTTTCCTCCTCAAGAAAAAAAAGTACTCTGCCATTTGCATTTCCTTAGCAACTGATACATTAACAGCACTTTTCCTCAGGAATGGGATTTTGATTTGTATAGACAATATGTATAGATAATGTCTTCCTTTTATCTGTTAATGTGATCTAGACCATCTGGAAAAGTCTGTGGAATTCTTTAGTTAGTCGTACTAATGCTTTAAATGTGAATGCTTTTAAAGACATACTTGTTCTAAGTTGTCATATGGGTTTGCCTGTACAATATGTGGATTTCTTAAAGTACAGATTAGTACAGATTAGTAGAGTCAAATTGTGTAACTGTGTTTCAGTGGCCATTTTGGATGGCCGTCAAAAGAGAGCAGAGGAACTACGCAGGCTGACGGACCAATCAGCATCCATGTCTGAGGAGCAGCTGAGTGAGCTGCGCGCTGACATAAAGGTGTCTTGACCATCCCAATCACACTATAGTCAAGACAAGCATATAACTATATATATATATCACACTTAAGTCAAGACAAGCATAACTATATATATGTTACGGTTAGGGATGCACGATATGCATTTTTTCCAACCGATACCGATGTTTACCCGCTTCTCGTGGCCGATAACCGATATGAGAACAGATATAATTTCACAGTTGATAACCTGTAGTTCATGCACACCTGAAGGTAAGAAAGGCTATGTAGTGAGCAAAGATTGATGATTTAATATTCCATAGTGATCTCACCAAATCTAACTTACATCACTATTGTTAACACAACAAAGAGAACACTTCTGACTCTTCAAATGTTCATTTATTATTTCCTCTAACAAACAGAATCTGTTATAGACAGTGCACAATGCTTTTTTTAGCCAAGATCTGGCCTCCTTTTATGAAAACAAAAAAGGCTCACCTAAGAGTAATTAGATGCGTTGTGCGACCCTCCCTCATCATTGTCCGAGTCTCTCCTAGGGTCATAGCGAGCAGCGGTAAAGCTGTCAATTCCCTTGTCACCCAGTACCGGGAAACCGATGTCAGGGCTATGTGGCACTAAGTCCGCCCAGCATGGTGTCGGTAAACCTGGAGACATGTCCGCGTTAGACTGTGATGGCAGCGTTTCGGCTGCCTTACACAGAAGCGGATCTTCTCCCGACAGGCTAGCCATGCGACTTAGCCGTCAGCTGAGAAGTTTCTTGGGGAACACTGCACAGTGGATACACTCATCGGTAGAGATAACAGCGGCCCGGGCGTGGATTAATCCCAGACACGCTGCGCACTTAGAGTGAGTGTCCCAGCTAGCCATTGACTTGCTGCACGGGCAGGTCTTCCGGCTAGTCTCGGCTGTGCTAGGTCCGCTAGCCTCAACGTTAGCCATTGCTGGCTAGGGGTTGTAGGCTAGCTGCTAGCAGGCCTCGCTACTTCACCCGTTAGCTTGTCAGCTATCAAGGGAAAACAGAGGGGCCAGGGGAGGGATATTACTATCTACCCGCTACAAGATGTGTCGTTGTGTTGTAACTCGTAGACCTTTGCCCTCCTCTCCGAACTTTTGTCAAACATGTGTTGCAAATTGCAAACGCACTATCTGCCTCAGAAACTCTGAAGAATGTCCACACCGGGGAAGCTCTCATGTTTCGCTCTCGTCTGTACGCAGGCGCAGCAGCATGAGCGCGGAAACCGGAAGCAGAAATATTTCCGGCTTCATATTATCGGCTCTATATCGGCTAAAATTTTATAAAAACGATAAAAAACGATAAACATTAATTTCCCATTATCGTGCCGATAAATATCGGTGCCGATAATATCGTGCATCCCTAGTTACGGTACATGTGGGAATACGGTACATGTGGGGAAAACTAGGGTTAGGGTTAGGTGCTACGTCGACTTGGTACATGCTGGCATGTCTAACCCTAACCCTACCCCTAACCTTAACCGTAGCACCCTAGCACCTAACCCTAACCCTAGTTTTCCCACATGTACCGTATTCCCACATGTACCGTAACATATATCACACTTTAGTCAAGACAAGCATATAACTATATATATATATCACACTTTAGTCAAGACAAGCATATAACTATATATATATATATATCACACTATAGTCAAGACAAGCATATAACTATATATATCACACTATAGTCAAGACAAGCATATAACTATATATATATATATATCACACTTTAGTCAAGACAAGCATATAACTATATATATACAGTGTTTCCTCTATATGCATTTATTCGTGGCGGGCCGCCACGAATGAATTTCCTCCGCCACTAATTGATTCAGACAGTCCACTTTGATTCAAAGTGAAAATCCGCGCGAAAGACAAACGCTCCGCCACTAATGTGAAAAATCCTGGAGGAAACACTGATATATCACACTATAGTCAAGACAAGCATATAACTATAATATATCACACTATAGTCAAGAGTCAAGACAAGTATTAACATTGGTGCAAGGATTAAGGATTGTGTGGGAATTGTGCCATTTGACCTAAATAATGGAGATACTATACCAAATGCAAAATGGCCATAAGATAATGATAAATGATCCTTATTTTTCAGCACTTTGTGAGTGAACGTAAATACGATGAGGACTTGGGTAAGGCTGTGAAGTTCTCCTTTGAGCTAGAACCACTCAAGATGAGCATCACAGGATTTGGATCAGGTAAGCCAGTGGTACACTTGCAATAATGGTGTGGCTTTACAGTATAAGGGGAAAACAATCCACATTCTTTATAGGAACCCACAGAGGGTCCTGAAATTTGGGTGGTAGAACGCACATATCTAGGAAAAGTCATGAAAGGAGGGTCCTGAAATTTGATCGAGTGCAAAGATATAACATTTCTTTTTACTCATGGCTGATTAAGTGTTAACTGATCTGCTGTCAACACTTACCCTGTTGTTTTTGTATCTGGACCTCCAGTAAAACAGACTTTTGAGTGACCTGCCTTGGTGTCCCGCCCTCCCTCCCCTTACAGTGTACCACCCTCAGACGGGCTACTCCAGCCGTTCCCGCTGTAGCTCCACTTCCTCCTCCATCACTGGTCCAGGGTCCCTAGAAACACCTCCCTCTCAGCCCCAGAGCTCCAACTATGACGGTCGCCCTAGCCAGCCAAGAGTACAGGTCAGTTCACAGACAAACCAATAATAAACATTATGGGGTTGCTGAAATTTTATGTGAAGTTTTCTCATGGGACAATGCTTTCTGTACTGTCTCTATAGAACTATAAATCTCTATAGAACTGGGACAATGCTTTCTGTACCGTCTCTATAGAACTATAAATCTTTTTTTTTCTCTTTTTTTCAATCCAACTTTACAGAGTTTCCAAGGCAACAGGCGTCAGTACCACTCCGGTGGCCAGCGGTATAACAGTAGTGCCTATCACGACAGGAACCCGAACCGTCCGAGCTACCGTTACCAGGGTAACCGAGGCCAAGGTGATGGCCCCAGCCCTACTGGCCCCACTTCCACGCAGTCCTCTAACTCCTCCAGTGGCCCCGCCTACTCCACTACGTCTTCTCAGCGCCCAGAACGCCCTTCTCACAACGGGCTGCCCCAAAGGCCTCCGCGGACACAATGCCCCTGACATCGGAAATCCTTCACCCAGTCAAAGCCGTCTACTAACCCTAGCACTCCTACCCTAATACCCTCTACCCTGTTCCCTCCACCCCTCTAACTCCCTTCCATGAAGAATAGAATTCAAGTTTACATATTTTTGTCAATTGAGCTGTAGTGCCACCTATAGGTAAATCCATTCATCCTCCAAACTTGAAAGATACCCACTACTCCCTTATTCTGTCAGTTCCACCTACTTTTGTAATTAGTGTTTAAGATACATGCCTGTTGATGTAGCAGCTTTCCAGACCTCTCTGGTGATAATTTCTTTGCTTCTTCAGAGAAGCTGTTTCAGCAGAGAGATTGTTGATGTAATTCAGAGGTGATTTGTATGCATTTTGTGCATTGCTGAAGGGCATATATTTCTTTTATTTTTTATTATAAGTTTGATTTTATTTGTATTTTACTTTTTAGTATGTTTAATTGGATTTCTCAGTTTTGATTTCCAAGCCTCAAATCTAATTTGTATTTAGCTAAGCTTGCAAAACAGTTTCTGTCCAAACCATTTTGGTTCCCTATGTTAAAAAGAACATTACTTGTGTACTGGCAGCACTAGTATCTACTGTATGGGAATTAATGGTACAGGCATGCAATCAACACTACAGAATCTGTATTTTGAAAAAACAGACATGCGTATCTAATGGGTTTCATTTCAATTACAGCTTTCCATACAGTATGGTTGCTCCGGCAAACATTGTTTAAACTCATTGAAATGGCTCAATGAATAAGATTTGAATCAGAATAATAAACTGTGAACCAGAGTGGTTTTCATTCCAGATGTTGCCATTTACAACCTCACAAGAAACTTGAGAGTAGAATTTTTGTGTTATTCCTATAGGAGCATTTTCTCTATTCCTATTTGTAATTCAAGAGTGGTAAATTTTCCTTATTTCTTTTTATTTCATGTTCTTATTTTATTATCTGTGACTCCTTTAGTCTCAGGTAAGAGAGGACATCCACTCCCCACACGCTTTCTCTGAATTGGGATTCCCTTTTTTCAGTACATCTGTTTCAATGTTATTTGGTGTCGCTTCACTCGCTCTTTCCTTCTGCTCAGTGTTTTCATAGACTGGACCATATGCACACAGACGGCACACACTCTTGACCTGCTTGCCTTTTATCACAGTGCAACCTCACCGTTGCCTTCTAGAAACAGATGTCGGCATAACAAATACTGTTTTCTAAGTTCATAGTTCAAGAGCAGACACTTGTAATCTTGGACATTACAAAAGTGTTAGGAACAATCTTTTTTCTTTTTCTTTTGATATATTCATTGTCCTTTATATCATATCCAATAGAAACAAAACCTGATCAAATTTATTAAACTTTTTAGATTCAGAGTACATTTTATGGCTGCGAAGTTTGGACAAAACTCGAATTGAGATGGTAGTGATGCAAGGATCTTTGTTAATGTCTACTGTTCAGAACAAAATCTAGTAACATACCTCATTGTTGCTCCTGTGACTCGGCTTGATGGGATACTGTTTCTGTCAGGGGGCTTTGGGCCACTAGTGATGTCATGTCTTGCCCTAACAATGAAACTATTGAGAGAAACATGATGTGACAGGGCCCACTTAAACCCTCCACTCCATGTTATCTGTGTGTGTTGGTAGGAAGGAACATATTGGGAAGTGGTGCAGTTTACCTTCAAGTTATGTTATAATTGTAGATTTTCAGTAGTGATCTTAAGTCCTTTTTTTATAGGAGTATAGTTTGATCATGAGGAAAACATCATTTCATCTCTTTTGTCATACTGTATATCTCGGTAAAGATGATGTAGTGCTGCTTTTCTTCAGTGGTTTACATTGTCTTTGGGAAAGTGCAGAGAATACATACAGTTGGTCAGAGGTATTGGCCTGTGTGATTCAATAGGTCAGGGTTGGTAGCACCAACATCTCCCTGTGCCACGTTAATGTTAAGTGCTACTGCAATGACAACCTGCCCTCTAAAATTGGCCTCCTTCCAATTTTGCACTGTTCATGATAGTCTTCTTTTCAGAGATGTATGCACTACAGATTTTCCATTACAATCATTGTAAGTTGGTACCCTTTGGTAACTTCAAACATGTTTGACTGGTGTTTCTTAGGTGCTTGTCCTGTTGATTTAATCTCAAAACTGGTGTAATTCTGCATAGGGAACGATGCCCGCGTCATTCCTTCTTTACCAAATGTAAGTAGACATGTTAACAGCTTTTTTTTTTCTACATTCCAAATTGTCTGGAGAGGTTGTCGCCAAAGAGATCATTTTGTCCTGTTCAAGTTGCTGCCTTTTTTCTTCCTTGGCCTATAAAGAATTTAACTCTTTGATTGTTTCAAGGGGATAATCTAGAGTAACAGTCATCATTTTTCCTTGATGTTATTTTTTTTGTTTTTTCCCTGAATCTTTACTGTATATATGTAGCTATATAATTTTGCTGGGCTCACATGGGGCATTTTGTATGTGACATTCATGTTGAGCATATGGTTTACCTCTGGAAGATAAGAATCAAGTTCAGTCCAATTCTTCCTGTGGCTATTCTTTTCGAAATGTCTGAGACAACTGTAAACTTAAGTGCCTTCTCTCGTCGTCGTCGTCGTCGTCCCATACCTTCCAATTCATTCACTCCTCTCCCCCCCTCACTACCACGTATGGACCAAAGACATCTGCCCCACCCCCATGCCAATACAAGCAGCACTTGGACTCCCCTCCCTGTACACCGAATGGCACACTTTTCATTTACTATGAATAAAATTGTTTGCAATACATTCCTGTGTTCAGTGTCTTTGTGTCCATGTATGGTTTTTATATGCACAGGTCTTAGTTTCCTGTTGAAAAAATGTCTGGTTCATATTCAAGTTGGTCAGTAGCTTTCAGATTTTGGGAAATAGAAGTGCATCTGACACAGAAAATAATCTACAGGCCATGATCCAACTGTTATAGGGCTCGTTACAAAGCCTAAACTACATTTCTATGGAGACTCCCCATAGCAGATTTTCTGTGTCTAGGGCCCAGTTCAGTTGGGGGTCAGTTTTAAAATGTCGCAGAGAAAATCTCGGCAACCACTTGCAACCGACATCGCAGATCTTTGGTTTGAACTACCTAGTTTGAATACGTCGGTTGCAAGTGGTTGCTGAGTTTTTTGCCGAGTTCTCTACTGAAATCGTGTCGCGTTGCAAATCCTAGATCTGAACTGGGCTTTAGAAACTGCACAAGAGTCCACAGACAAGAATGTATTATCAGTGGTTTTCAACCCTCTCCTCGGGGACTACCAGCCGTTCCACATATTTGATCTGTTCCACCACCAGCACACCTGATTCAACTAATCAAGTGCAAAGCAATTATGGTTTGTACTTGATTAGTTGAATCAGGTGTGCTGGTGGTGGAACAGATCAAATATGTGGAACGGCTGGTGGTCCCCGAGGAGAGGGTTGAAAACCAATTGTCAGTGCTATACTTAATGATCAACTAAATTAATTGTATGACTGTCTACAAGTGAAAACAAACAACGCATTAAAGTAATTGGATGCATGACCATGTTTATGTGGAATTAAACTTGGTTGTAGGTGTTGTTGTAACTTGCTTGAAAGCGTTTTTATAACTTGGTTGTAGTAGGTGTTGTTGTAACTTGGTTGTAGGTGTTTTTCCAGCCATTTCTGTGATTGTGTCACATTCCTTCCCTTGCTCTTCACAATCCACAAATGGAGTCTTACTAGGAAGATATAAAAGAGATGTGGAATCGAGACCTAGGAAGAACAGATATAGGTTTAAAATGGAAAGAGTGTTGGAATACTACAAATGACATGACAGTTAATGAAAATCTACGTTTAATCCAATATAAAATAATGTATAGAGTCTACCACACGCGAGATAAAATCTATAAGTATTATAGTAATGTATCAGATAACTGTTTAAAGTGTGGAAAAAAAGACTCACTAATACACGCATTCTGGGAGTGTCCCAGAGTACAGAAAACCTGGGTTGACATAGAACATTGGCTCTCAGGGGTACATAAGGAAAGATTCAAATTTGATCCTTCAATCTGTCTTTTCCAGGATGTAGCCACAGTAAGATACCCTAGGGGGTGGATAATTATGTACTCATCAATTATATTTAAAAAACTAATACTTGGAAGTTGGAAATCAATTAAACCTCCAACACTACAACAATGGAAAAACGAAATTCTTTATTATACCAATATAGAGAAGAATTTAGCCATAGACAATAATAAGAAAGATCAGTTTGAAAAGATATGGGGAGAGATAGTGAAGGCCTTAGCTAAGACGTAAAGATAGTGCAAGAAACATAGTACTAAGAGATTAATTTGAGTATGCATTAGAATTATTAGTTAGATAAAGTATAGGGGGTAAACTGGGATAGACTTTAGACGGTTTAAAAAAAAAAAGTGGGGCTTTGGGATGTTAGGATGTGTTGTGATGTTTGTCAAGGTGTGATGTGTTGTGATGTTTGTCAAGTTGTGATGTGTTATGATGTATATCAAGCTGTGAGGTGTGGTGATGTATGTCAAGTTGTGATGTGTTGTGATGTATGTCAAGTCGTGATGTGTTGTGATGTATGTCAAGCTGTGATGTGTGTGATGTATGTCAAGTTGTGATGTGTAGTGATGTATGTCAAGTTGTGATGTGTTGTGAGGTATGTCAAGCTGTGATGCGTTGTGATGTATGTCAATTTGAGATATGTTGTGATGTTTGTCAAGTTGTGATGTATTGTGATGTTTTTCAAGTAATGTGTGTATAATGTTTTGTGTAAAAAGAAAATGGAAAATGAAAATAAAATCTTACAAAAAAAAAAAGGAAGATATAAAAGAGAGAGAAATATTGACATTAATTAAGATAATTATTTCAGCAATATATATTCATTTCAATTTAAATTAAACTGTCTTAACTAATTACAAAAGCCTTACAAACCCTTGATGATACATATTAATATAAAGTGCTATGTAATACTAGATGAAATTACCCCTATAACTGTAGTAGCATTGTAATAACTCTAGTAACAACATAGTATTAACATGAATTAACTATATTGCTACATATTCATTAGATAATCACATAGCATATAGAGTTGAGTGATTTTGTGTACAAGTGTAAGGAGGAATAGTCCCGGTTTGTGTTATTACACAAGGGGGAAAATTAACAGTTCTGTGTAACAACATAAACCGCTCAGTTCCATTACTATGCAATTTCAATTAAATGACCAATGTACTAGGCAACAGCATTAATAGAAGGTTGTTATTAGTGCAATTACATAGTTGCTACAAAGTTATAGTGGCAACTACTTAATTTAAATGTGATCTTATTCTCAAGTAAAACATATATTTTACCTTTGATGATCCTAATAGCTGACTCCATTGAAGGATTTCGGGTCATTGGGGAAAATTCCATAACGTCTGTCACCACAGCGATGGTGATCAGGCCTGTTGTTGATTTTCGATCCTGTGGGACAAGGCTCGGTATCTCCTCACTTAACTATGTGACATGTCCAGGAAGTCTGGGTTGAGCAGGGCACAGTGCTTTTAGAGGGATGAGATTCCACATCATGGGAAGCATTCAAACCCAAACACTGATTCAGGAAGGGATCTGAGTTCATAATTAAAAAAGTAAAAAGTAAAAAAAAAAAAAAAAGCTTCTCATTTACTGCTAATTGAAATCATTCATAAATATTTGCATTGGATTGTAATTTAAATGTACTTCCTGAATTGACATTTCAATTACCCAACCCTGACTCTAAGGCACTATCACATTCAGAATACCTTGATGGAGAAAGGGAGAGCACAAGTGAGCTGCTGGTACTGGTCCGGCTTATCCTGGGGTTTGGCCTGCGGCTGACCTCAGGGTCCCGTTCATCCATTATGGTCATTGTCAGGGACAGGGCAGGCGCCACAAACATGTCCACTGCTTCTCTCACCCATGATGAAATGGTGGTGCACACCTCAATCAGGTCTGATTTAGTCATCTTGTTTTAGATACAAAGGCCAACATGAATGTCAACTGAAAATAGGAAAATCATTATTTCACTGAGTGTTTTTCAAAAATTACATTGAAAATATAAAAAAGATGTAAAATATAACCAGGTATAATACTCTCCCAAAAACGAAATATAGGGTCTACATAGGCTGACTGTTTGTTTTACATTAGGCCTATTGGTATCGGTTTTTCATTTATGAAAGGCTACATAAAGGCCTCTGCTCTTAGCTGAAGCATTTTTTCTGGGGTCCCAACGCCCAAGGGACTGAACAGTAATGATTTATGCATTTGTCAATGATAGATGCAGAGAGAGACCTTACCCTGGCCTTACTATAACCCTAACCGTTTTCAATCTCAATTTAAATGGAGTAATGTCAGCCAGTTCATCCCAAGCATCCCACTAACTAAGCATTTACACTTAACAGTAATCATAACCATAACCTTAACCAATTGTTTAAAATCTCAATTTCATGGTGGGTGTTGGCATCCCATTTAGCATTTACCCCTGCAGAAATCTTACCCTAACTTTAACTGTTTAAAATCGCAACTTAAATGTGGTGATGTGGGAGTCGGGTCGTCTAAAGCATTTCGTTTTTGGACCGAGATGGCTTTAGGCAGTGTGCGAATTAAATCACGGTGTGCGGGGGAGCCCAGGGATTAAAGCAAAAAAAAAAAAAAAAAAATCTCTCCTGACGGAAAAAAAATTTTCAGGCCAAATCGGGGCCGGTGGCTTTCCGTGCGCAAAGCGCGCGTGCGATTTTCCGTTCTACGTTCTAATGCTTTGACTTTTCTTTCGGAAAACGTGAATACATTTCCGCGTTGTCGAAAATCAATGACACATCGCTAGTCAACTAACACGGCTTGTTTTGTGAGCCTGCTAAACAATGTACAGTACAGTAATGTTCTAGTTAACTAGGTAACAATGTACAGTAGTGTTCTAGTTAACTAGGTAACAATGTAAAGTGTTGTAGTTAACTAGGTAACAATGTACAGTAGTGTTCTAGTTAACTAGGTAACAATGTAAGGTAGTGTTCTAGTTGGTAACAATGTAAAGTAGTGTTCTAGTTAACTAGGTAACAATGTAAAGTAGTGTTCTAGTTAACTAGGTAACAATGTAAAGTAGTGTTCTAGTTAACTAGGTAACAATGTAAAGTAGTGTTCTAGTTAACTAGGTAACAATGTAAAGTAGTGTTCTAGTTAACTAGGTAGCAGTCCAATCCATTTCGCTGCTGTATTTTGGCTTGACTAGCGAGTTTGTGTTGTGATTCTCACCCTAGTTTCACCCTTTTCCATAGTTTTGAATAATACATGTGTGGACTGACAATGTAGCGCAGCCTAACTTATTCTAATAATTATTTAACATAGTTTTATTCTGATAATGATTCCCCCCTCCTCCCAGACTTACAAGGTCACATTATTATTGGATTGGTTGTTTGGTGCCGGGTGAAGTTAGCTAAACATTTAACCTGCTAGCTAGCAAGAGAAACATAATGTCACTCTCCAAAGGTCTAAAGAGGAAAGTTGACGGTGAAAACAGGGCATTTAAACAGGAATGGACAGCGAACTATACGTTCATCCTACCTGGTTTCATCAATGCAAAGCCGTTGTGAGAGACTCACATTTTCCGTGCTCACAATGAATGTTCCCTTCCACCTATACATGCGAGTTGTCCTTTTCATCAATGAATGCGATAAAGACGGACTAGAGGAATCGATTGGTGCATAAAAACCTTGAGAACTGCCGGATTAAAGTGACGTCCATAATAATAATAAATAATAATAATACATTAGACTTATAGCGCTTTTCTAGACACTCAAAGACGTCCATATCACCAGATAGCCAACAAATAGTGACCGATGGGAGATGCCAGTTTTCTCATTAAGTGAGATTTAATAGCCTAATATTATTTTTTCTATTTTTAATGAATGGCTCATTGTAATTATTATCCCTAGTAATGTAGCGTGTTTGCTCTGTCATTAAATGTTTTTCAGGAGCATATAGGCTAAGCGGATTCAGCTTTCTTTTTTTTTTGCGCCGATTTAGTTGTCAATGTTTTTCATAAAATTAAACTGCATTTGCTTTGTTACTGTTCACATGTGTGGTGCAGTCACATTCGCATAGCCTATAAGTAAACATTAAGTTTGAATTATTTACTGAGCTGGCATTACTTTTTTCAAACCACACACCGCATGTCGGCTATTTCAGCACCACGCATTGTCCACCTACTTATAACTATGAGGGGTTCAGCGTCAGTGCACCCCGCTGCAAGTTACTGTCGCATAGTTGTAGCCAATAAAGGCCTATATGTAGGCTATATAGGCTATTATATATCAATTATATACCTAATACCAACATCAAAATAGATTGTATGCCTCTACAAATCATATTACACCAGGTAAAATCCGTCACAACTTGGAATAAATCCATCGCAATTTGGAATATTTTAGAGTTTCCAGGGGAGCTCATGTCACCACTAGGGGAGCTATAGCTCCCCGAGCTCCCCCTTATTTCGCACCCTGGCTTTAGGGGTTCGCACTTGATTTCCGTAGGTAGCCAGTTATTATATGAAGTATCTATGTTCAACAAAAGAACAAGGGACTTACATTTCTCCTTCCTTTTAGCTTTCAGTGAGACGGGTGATGATTCCCTCTGCTGGAGCAACATATTGCCAGCAAAGGTCCGCGTCTTCAACTGCACTGCCAGAGTGAACTGAACCAGAGCTTTTTTAAATGGATCAACGTAACATTTACGTTTACTACACAGTCAGTCCTTGCTACTGCCATGGTGTGATTTAGGTCAAGTAAATAAGAAAATAACGGTCAAAATGAAATAAAAGATGTGATCTTTACAGAGAAATATGCATCAACAACTTAAGCATCCATTGTAGAAGTCACATTGGAAACACGTTACATTGATCATCAATGTAGGTAGGGAATGATCGCTGTTATTAGTATCAAGTTCAGTATATAATGCATGGCTCGTCTCACTGAACTCGGGTTCCAGATCAGGCTGCATCTTTTAAAACAGGTCCGATTTTAGCGAGCGCTATAGTTTCCATGGTGATTGAGTGCTTGGCTGACAACTGCAGCTTTTCAAGGGTTTATCTTCAGACACAAACAGAGATTTTCCATTATTGCTTACACCTGTAATGACACCGGCAAACAATACTATGTATGGTCAGCAGCGGGTGCTATTGACCGAGACCAAACTCCCACTACTGCCAGGATGCCAGACAACCTTGAGCCGTGGACGCTTGGGGAGGAAAGTAAGTCGCCGTGCAGTCCCACTAGCTAAAGAAAGCAGCAACATTGTATGGCTGCTCTGTAGTATGAAAATGGCACAAGCTTTTAAATGGCTCTACCTTCTTTTCAATTTAGCTGTATCAGCCCTCCAATAACTTCACATTGGCAGACCCTAACTGTCACATGATGAAGCCTGACTACAACAGTCTTCAAGATCCAAACCTCTTTGACTACTATCAACGTAGAGACATACAGGACATGTTAAAAAGGAGACATTTTATAACAGAAGAAAATCAAGTAAGGCCTATACTCAAATATACATACCATTGTTGGGCAATGACCAATACGTGATTGTCATTGATACTTTTATTTCTCCACAGGTAATATGCTCCTTGAAGGAATTTAATGAGTATAGGCAATATCTGTCCTCTATCAAGAATGATTTTGACATGGCGTTCAAAAAAGAGCAAGTGAGTTGGATAACTGTAGGCCAACATTTTTAGCATGAGGGTGGTTTCTAAATGATACAAAACAAATACTGGAATTATTTATTGGCAGACTATCCATATGAAGACCTTATTGGCGCTTCAGGAACAAAACAAGTTTCCAAAAGGCATTACTCTGACTGATATAAGGACGTGGATGACAGAGGAAGGGGCAAAGAGCCTCAGAAGTTTGCAAAAACCAAGCAGAGACAACCTGAGGTTTGGTATAATGATTAGGCATATGCCAGGTCATGACACAAACTCAAACCCATAACTCATACAAAACAATCATGAAAACGCAATCTCACTCTCGATGAAAGAATACAAGAAGAGTAAGATGAGTTCAGATTAGCTGTTTGTTTATTGGTACTGAAAAGTTTAAGCCTGATTTTAATTTGTAGAGACAATCCTTTGGTGTGTTTTGATGAGAGAGGGTTGAGATGAGCCCCTACGATTTGAGCACAGTATTCTTGCATACCATAGAAGTAGAAAGTTGACATGAAAGTGTTGTAGTGTTAAAAAAAAAAAAAAAAAAAAAGAAGAAAAGTGCTCTGTACCATTAAATCAAAATGTAATGAATGTATCCATTTCATTTTGGGTATGGAAAATAGCAAGGACTGGAAGGAAGGAATGGAGGAGGAGGAATGGCAGAATGAACTGGTAAATGGGGATAACGTTTCTCTGCACCGTTACAATTTGGCTTAATACTCCAGCAACAACTTTGTTGACACACAGCCTTGTGACTAGTATTGAACCATACGTGTGGGAGAAATGAAATATTTGCAAAAGATGAGAAGTGAGAAAAATTAAATAATTTAGTGAATGGTGAATTATTGACATTTACATTTCCAGGTATGGAAAAAGCATAACATGTCTGAACTAAGGAAAATTGAAAGGGATACCCAGTCGGAATTAAATCAAAAGAGAAGACATGAAGAAAAAATGGAGGAGAGACAAAGAAAGGTTAGGGAACCATTCTCACCTCTGCTCTATTGTGTTTGAGAAGCCACCTGTCTTTTACCTACCAATATTGTGATGAGATGTGGAATTCAGTATTGACTGGATTCAAATGCATTTCTATCCACTTGCAGATGCTGCATCATGATCGAAATAAGATTGTTGTGCATGAACGTCAATTGACAGATCTAAAAGAGAGACAAAAGGGGATCAGAGCTCTTCAAAAGTGTTTCATTAGGAGAGTCTCCCATGTACCAAAGCTGAGTGAGTGTTTGTCAACATAAACCAGTGTTATTGTAGCTGCAGTATGTGGATTATATAAATTACTTTAAATATTACTATTGTGTGTCATTTTTCTGTTTTTAATTTATTTGCAGATACAAGTTTATGCAGAGACTTGAGGTCAAACCAATGCATGAAGAAACCCTCTCAGCTGCCATGTGTGGATCATTCCAAGGCTAGTCTGAAGCACAGACAAAGACCACATGTAAGTGCATTGGTTCTTTAATGCTGTTTTCTGCGAACACTTGATTTTTGCAGCACATTCAGAGCGTAGCCTGAATTGACATCCACATCTCTTCACATGTCTTCTTTAGGGAGAACACAAAGTAAAAGCTGGGAAGAGTTCACGGGAGACTGCACGACAGCATCCTCATCCAGGCCATGGGTCATTACAGAGCAGCAACAGTACACCCTCTCATGCTGAGTGCTCTCTTGGAAGTTTTGAATGTGCTACTGATCAGATAGATAGAAGCACATCATTGAATTCCTCAGATTTCATTACGGAAGAACAGCCTTGCATTGAATGGCCTGAGCACAGACACACAGTGGATCCTAAGGCAAACATGATGTCTCTCTTTGTCCAAAATGAATATGGGGATCTTGATTCCATAACTGCAAGCCCACAGCTACTGTGCGTTTCAGACATTAACTCTTTGTTTAAGGATCAACAACAAATGCGTCACCTCTTGGGGGGTCATGGAGCAAATCTAGAGTCAAGGGATGGGGCCCCTCTTTCATCTATAGAAGAAGCAGAGATAAAGACCATTGCAGCTGAAATTGTTACCGTTATTTTGAACAAAGTCAGAATGGATACATTAGAAAACAACAAGAGTGATTGCCACTCCATCCTCACAGAAGTTGGGGAGGTGGACCCAGGAGTCTTGACTGCAGTTTTAGAAACTCTGGAATCCCCTCCTGTGGATGATAACCTTTTGTCTGACAGTGAATATGAAGGCAACAGAAATCTAATGGGGGCATTTTGTCCAAGAGCAAACCATGGAGCCAAACTGATGATGTCACTTCAGCCTTCACGATCCTCTGAGACCAAACATGGTCATTCCAAGCAAAATGACTTGTCCTGTGAAAATAGGTCAGTCCTTTCATTGGAGACTCCCAGGTTTGAGGAGGCACATCCAGCTACTTGGCAGTCAGACTCCAAGATGAATTGTATTTCTCATAATCTCTTTGAATCAGCTATTGAGAGTGCACTGACACTTTGTGGAGGCTCAGGGAGACAAAATTATTCAACACAAATAACGTTCAACGGAGACATTGAAATTGGAAATGATGACAAAACATTCGAGAAAATATCTGACAAAGGAAACTCGCAAATGGAACGTTTGATTACCGCAGCCTCGTCACCTGATCTTATTGTTGAGACTCATACATTAGATGCTGAAGATCACATGAACAACGTGGCACAAACCAAAGAAAGCCCAACTGAGAGTGCAGAGGCTAAAAGAACAGAGTATGTGCTTAACCAAAGCAAGACCAGTATTCAAAACCTCAACATTGTAAAGACTTTACAAACCAAACCACCCTCAGTCTTGAAGTTGTCATTTGACAGAACATTGCAAGAGCAAGCAAAGAGCACCATTCCAGTGGAAAAGAAGCGACAACAAGCATCAGCTACCATTACTGAAGCTTCTAAAGCGGAGCAGTTCAGAATTCTTTCAAAAACATCACAAAAATCAAATAGCTCTGAACACCTTCCTTTTGGAAAAATGTCCCAACTTGAATATGGCCGTCAGACCAACCTAAACACACTTATCAAAGCTGTCAGCAGCATCATGAAAGGAGCAGTAAGAACACTACTACCAATGGGGCCTTTTCAGGTCCACCACACTGCTCCTCATATGGACGTTGACACAGGACATCCGAGTTGTGTTACCTTGTCTGACAGTGAAGTTGAGTTAAATTCGACAGCAGAGGATGTTGTTGAGAGTGTATTGGAGGAACTGGCAGCCGCTGATGTGGATGTCTCTACAGCCATAACTATTGACAACTCGGAGACAGAGAAGCAAATTGAGGCACTCACTCAAAACCTGGTGACTTCCGTTATAGTCAAGGTGATACAATTCATTGCCTCACAGTCGCACACAGTAGTAGACAATGTTACGCCACTCCATGGAATTGAAAAAGACCAGTGTCAACAGCTTCCTGTGTGTTCCTCTCAAGGTATGACTAGAGGTAACGAGTCAGTCGAGGACCCCTCAGATGAGGTTTTTTAATAAGAATAAGAACAACCAACATAGGCCAGAATCAATCAATCAATCCTCCAACTACAGTATTAGGACTCTCTAACAGTCAACCATACGTGTGTGCACAAAATGTATTGTGGATCATACACTTCGAAAGAAATCGAAAATTATAGCGATAACAGAAGATGAAAATATGTCTGTCCTAAATAGGCTATGGTCTAAGAGCAGGAGGCTCATAGCCTTTGTGCACGTTCTGTATGTCATGTTTTTTTAAGGATTATCAGATGTCTGCATTTCCAAAAATATGTGATGTGCCTCAATAAAACCTTCATGGTACTCATAGAATGAACTTCTGCATGGTATCTGTTTTGCCTCATACCTGGACATAGATACTGTAGATCACACTTAGTAATAAACAAAAAACATTGCTGGACTCACAATAAAAACTAGTACAAACATGATTGTAAATTAAACTGTATCTCCCACTTCACCATAATGTGAAGTTAAGAAACAAATGTGAAAGAACTATCCATGAACAACCGATGTTGTCAGCTTTAATGACAGGCCTCAAAGAATTCATTATAAAAAGTACATCACGTTTTCAAAATACAAATTCATTTGGCAGCATAATGTACAACAAACAAACACACTTTACAAATTGAATTAAAAACAAAACATGAGCGGAAATTGTTTTGAATTCTGCTTTGATAAGGTCAAAGTTGTTCAGTCAATTATGTCAATATAATGTGACGGAAAGCAAAATGAGATGACTATGTACAGTATGGATCATGTGGACACTGACACCATCTAATTCTGTATTTTGGTCATGTCTGTTTTTTGTCTATGAATTGTCACTTTTCTCTTCTGACAAAGAGCACTGGTTGAGAAGTTCTGGTTGTCATAATTCAAAAGAGGGTTGAGTGAAGTCCAATGTGAAATCCATTTGTCAGTAATGCGTTGAGACACTGCTTTACAGCCCCATCACTGAGGGAAAGACAGCGGTGCCTGTACAAGGGGAGAGACCACAATCAAACGGACTCATGTTTCTTGTTATCATGGTTGTTATCTGTAACGTTTCGCTAGCTCCCATATTATTTAGACCCCATTAACATTACATCTAATGCAATGTCATTTTCGTACTTTTTGGGCTACCTTGACCATCTCCTGTGTCACAGTCCGGCACTTTCCAGTCCATCTTGCGGCCCTTTTCGTAGAGTCCCTTCAGAGCTTTCCTGACCTCGTCGTTCCCGCCTCCACGACTTAGCTCCAGATACTTCCTGTACAGCGCCAGAGCAGTGCGTGCATCCTCAATACTGTCATGGGTCTCACCCTGGATGTTGAGTTCTGGAACCCAGAATCAGGTGGTGCATGAGTGGATCAGGAAAGCTTAGTCATCAAGAGTCAGTTTTACCATTTCACACACAGTCACGGTGACAATTTGGGAATAGGCAGGCTAAGAGGAAGTCATATCTATGCGTGCAAATAAACATGAAAAGTAGTAGTAACAGTATCCAGGATCAGGTGAGGTTAAAAACAGTATGTAAATAGTATACGCCCTCACCTAAGAAGTACCACGCGAGGAAGCGAAGAGAGATCATCCTCTTCCGGGGCATATGGAACAGGTAGACTGTGTCAACAACCTGGTCCTTCAGAACCTGTCCAAAGAACATGAAAACATGTGAAACATCCCCTTTTTAATGTACATCTAGCTGACACATAACCCAAACTGTGGCCAGAGGTTCTGAGGCAAATACACAATTGGTTGTACTGGTAATTCTTCCTTTAGGACATTATACAGGTCAGATTCAACCAGTATACACACTTACCAACAAATTGATGACCCGGAAGTCCTTCTGTAAACCATGCCCAACAAAGCGAACTCCGGTGTCAATGAGAAAGCGCAACTTGAGGTAAGTTGACTTTAGCGTGGTCAAGTGCTTGGAGGAGATCTTGGCATCCAAGTCCCCTGGTTTGATGCCAGAGTACTGTGTCAAATAGTCCACCACCTTTGCAAAAGGAAAATAGCTTATGGACCAAAGTCAAGCTGAATCTAAGCTACTTTGTTAAAAAGTTGTTTTGTTTGTAGTGAGAATGAGATTAAAACATTTGATTTAAGTAGTAGCAAGAAGTAGCAATATGTATCTGAAAATCCAGCTTGTTAAAGTAGGAAGGGGAGCATCACCTGCTCCTGGGTGGAGATGTAGTCATCGATGAACGGCACTCCCTCGTTAGGACCCTGTCCACGCACGCATGTGATCCGGGCTACAGACATTTGGCTGGGCTTGATGGTGGACTTTGTGCCGTCACTACGCAGTTCTGCCTCCTCCTACAGGGCAGCAGATGGAGATACTCAAACAGTGTGATTATTACAGTTAATCATCATCATCATCATTAAAAGAGTAGAATGAAGTTGCCTCTAGTCAATCGTTTTTTGGTCAGTTTTGCATTTAATTTTCCAGCAGTGAAGGCTAGGCTTTGGGGAGAAGGCCGCTGATCCCTGTCTGTGTTTCCTGGTATGATGTGGTCAGGAAACATAAACCTGCAGCTCTAGTCACGCTAGACTTACCTGGTTGAGTGTGACAAACTCTGCGTCCAGTCCCACCAGCTCTCCCGCCTGGGGCATCTCACTGACCATGAGGGGGATGAAGGTGGCGTGGCTCTTCCTCTGCTTCCTAGCCAGCGAGGCCTCTGTCAGCAGCACGCTGGCCTCAATGGGGTTCTTAACTGGGGAAGACAACCAAGTCAGGTGTAACCAAGTGCACTCTCATATACAGTGTGGGCCGAATACAGGGGCGCCAAATATGGCTGACCATGTGCCTGCCTAGACCCTGTGCCTTGACCAGACCTGGGCATTGTACAGCCCTATGGCTGTCCCTGGCCGGCCCATAACATCGTCATCCCATGTTCAGAGTTCACCCTTAACCGCCATTTTTAAATACCACAACAGATTTCGCTCTCGGAAAATGTACTGTTTCTAGATTTGAAAAATTATGATAACCATCTTATTATCTTAGTTTAATGTCATATAACTTTTTATTTACAACAAGCATAACAAAAAAATCGCTATTATGCCGATGTGCTGTGCCTACGCTAGACATGCATTGTCGGTGTGTGTGCACTGCGTTTATATCACAAAATGTACATTTGATAAGTAAAGGTGTAAGTATCTTTCGCAAAACAATAGCAACATTTAAATAGTTTAGTTTATGTTCAACTGGAAAAGGTAGTGATCACAGAATTTTGTGTTTTAACTCTGCTGGGAGTTTGTTAAAAATGCCTTTAAAAAAGCCTTTCCACCTGTATGTATATATAGCCTATATATGCCATATATCATACCTCCACTATGATTGGAAATGAAGTAGTGTCCAAGTGAAGTGCTCTTATGACACGTAACTCCTCCTACTGTCCTGGGTCGCTCCAGGTACAGTGCCTTGCAAAAGTATTCACCCCCCTTGGCCTTTTACCTATTTTATTACATTACAACCTGTAATTTAAACATTTTTTTAATCAGAATTTTATTTGATGAATCTGCACAAAATAGTGTTAGTTTTTAAATGAAATGAGAAATATATATATAAAAAAAGAATTAAAAAAATAAAGAAAAAAATTGGCATGTGCATATGTATCATCCCTTTGTTATGAAGCCCCTAAAAACTTCTGGTGCAACCAATTACCTTCAGAAGTCACATAATTAGTGAAATGAAGTCCACTTGTATGCAATCTAAGTGTCACATGATCTGTCAGTATATACACACCTTTTCTGAAAGGCCCCAGAGGCTGCAACACCTAAGCAAGAGGCACCACCAAACAAACACTGCCATGAAGACCAAGGAACTCTCCAAACAAGTCCGAGACAAAGTTGTTGAGAAGTACAAGTCAGGGTTGGGTTCTAAAAAAAATTGCAAGGCACTGTATGTTGTGTATAATGGAGAAGCGTTTCTGAAAATATAGTACGGGTAGGATACAAATGCGTGCCGTACCGAACTGTACCGGTCTGGTCAATGGAAAAGCGCCAATAGTTAACTAGGTAGTAGTGGGGATTACTCACTCACTCATCCATTGCATTGCAATATTTTGACTTGACTAGCGAGTGTGTCATTGATTTTCAACAACGTTGACATTTATTTAAATTCTGAAACTTTTTCTTTTTTTCAGAATAAAAGTCTGAAACGTTTTCTGGTTCATGTTCTTATACCAGTGCTCACTATAGAGTATTTTAAATGAACATTCGTAATGTACTCTAGTCTCTGATGTTCATGGTCAACTAAATCAGGCTATTTTGTGAAACAAATAATGTTCCCGAGCAGCCTCGCATCTAACGCTAGCTTCGAACTATTGATAGCATAAACGTTGGTAAATGTCACAAACGACTCAGTATTGGCAGTAGGAAAGAAGAGGAGTTGAATTTTTATTGACAACGGATTTACATGCTGGAAAAACATGCAGCTAAAATTCAGGGAACATTTGGACAATAAGAGACACAACGGAGCTGTGGTCACGTGATCTAATTAAAGGGCAATATGCGCGGGGCCAAAATAATCTATTGCCTCCCAAATCACCACGAACAGAACGGCGGAGGTACGGGTAAACAGGGCAAATTTTTTTTTTATGTTGCCACCCTCTATTTTTCGGTGAAATTACGTCTTTGTATTGAGCGCCAGTGCGTGTTGCATACGCTACGCGCGCGAAAAAAGAACACTCCGCCACTAATGTGAAAAATCCTGGAGGAAACACTGTCCGATGCATTATTGACGTTGCGAAATTTCGCAATATGCACTCTACATTCTAAATGCTTGACTTAGCAAAAGGTACAAACAAGTGAGAGCAATGAGAGGGGGTGCTAGCAACCAATGTTAGGGGGCCCCCTAGTGGCTGGGGCCCCCCCGCGGTGAGTCGCTTGCGGGCCCGTCCGCTACGCCACTGCCCTGTGCCTAGACCATGTGCCTAGACCCTGTGCCTAGACCCTGTGCCATGTGCCTAGACCCTGTGCCTAGACCCTGTGCCATGTGCCTGGACCATGTGCCTAGACCCTGTGCCATGTGCCTAGACCCTGTGCCTAGACCCTGTGCCATGTGCCTAGACCCTGTGCCTAGACCATATGCCTAGACCATGTCCCTAAACGATGTGCCTAGACCATGTGCCTAGACCATGTGCCTAGAGCAAAAATATCAAATTCCAACAATTGACTGACAAGTTGATTGCAGGTGGTGGCCAGGTGTTCTTCCATGTCAACTGACCGGGGATAAGCTCTGTGCTCTAGTTATAGGTTATGTCAAGTAGTAAGGGAAACCTCCTGGCCCTATGATGAGCATAATCTATCTAGAGTAACACAAATGCTTCCATTAAGACTAATATCTACTGCTGACATTACCATATTGCTTGTGCTTGTGCCTAGATAACTGGAAAAATTAGATCAATAAATGTGAGAGAGAGTGAGTGTGTTATGAGAGCATGTCTTACTGCGGAGGTCATATTTGGTGTGGAAGTTTCTCTTGGCGTAATAAAGGATGGCCGGCACCTTCCAGTTCACATCAAACTGGGCAGCTTCAGTCTGGAAAACACACCCAACATGCTAACACGTTTCTATACTTCCAATCATCTCTCATCGAATACATTTTATTAGTAGAAATACTGCATAAAAGGAAGACATAAAACTGCAGTTCAATATCAAGTTATTACTCATGGTCATGGACATAATAAATGGGAAATGATACACTTACAGTTGTTGCATGACTTGAAACCAGATTCTTATATTTGACGCATAGAGTTCATCATGGTTATTAGAAATTAATTGAGTGAACGCATTGAAAATTACCTTGTCAATTGGCTCGATGAGGAAATCATTGAATAGATACCACTGCTGATGTGTTACCCCCTAAAACAGCAACATGAATAAATAATAAATGAAAAAGAACATGGTTCAGTATTAGTACACAACCTGTCTTTTTTCTTCTTCTCCAAATGTCTCTGGATATCCTTACATTAACTAAGCAAATGTATCATCTCCAACTATCAGTCTTACCTCTTTCCGTTGGTGATAGGTCTCTCCCACTTTGATGTGTGCCACCAAGTTGCCGCCTGTGCGAGCGTCCAGGATATGAGGCACGGTCACCACCAGGTCATACAGAGAAGCTCCTTCAGCCTCCTCAGCAGAGTTCAGCTAAAAGATAGGGTTGAAAAAGTGTTCTGTTGTCATGACAACACATATACAACACACTAACACAGCTTGATTACACCAGTTAACTCACAAAACATATCAAGAGGTCATTGCAAAAACCATAGAAATGTTGCATTTGTTGAACCTACGAATGTGAAATATGGATACAGGGACAATTATATAATACAGTATCTATCTCTTATCACACATCAAACCTAATTCCTGGAGGGTCTGTTCAAAAAAAAAAAAAAAACGAACTAATGATGACGAATCAATGTGTTTCTATTTGGGGAAAAATAAAAACCAGCAGACATTGCAACCCTCTCGGGTTGGTCTGGAGATCTTCCGTCTCACCTCCTCTCCTTCAGGCCAGCTGCTGATCTCCAGTCCCTGGCTCTTACTGATGGACATCTTCAGGGTGAGAGGGATCCAAACATGCCGCAAGTCCTCCGCCTTCGTGTCGAAGGTCACACCTGGCACACTGCATACCCCCTCCCCACTAACAGAGTCAGGAGGAATGTCGTCAACACAGACACAGTAAGATGCAAGGTTTCTTTTCTATCAAGCCTTTTCATCAACCCTTTCATGAATGTATGGCTCCAAGTGTCTAAATGCAAATATGTATGTGGCTATGCAGAAAACATGCTCCTTACTCTATGCACCACTCAGTGGGGATAGGCTGAGGCTCTTTTGGCTTAGGGGGTTCCATTGCCTCTTTTTTCATGGCCTTGTTGAAAGCATACTGTTGAGAGAAAAGAAGGTGTGTGTGTGTGTGTGTGTGTGTGTGTGTGTGTGTGTGTGTGTGTGTGTGTGTGTGCGTGTGCGTCTCACATTAGCCATTTACCATGACATCAAGTGCTAATCAACAACTTATTTTAGGAGGCTAATCAACTAGTTCACCATGATGGCAATTCAATTTCAAAGACGTGTGCATAGCAGGTTTGCTGGAGGGATTACTTAGCCTGTGGGACATTAAGTAGTTGACTAAGATAGGGACTATCAGGGTCTTACCTCTGCCTGAGCCCTCCAGAACTCTGCCTCTTTCACACTGTTCACCTCACAGTTGATGACCAGTACATCTGGGAGACAGCGGATGTTACGTGTCTGCACCTGGAGATGGGCAGAGAGAGCAAAAGAGAAGGTTGAACAATGGACTCACTCTAAATCCAATCAACAACATACACCGGTGCTTTAGAAAGGAGAGAGTCCCTTACTGTAGGCTGGTACTTCTCACAGTTCTCGCACCACGCCTGAGTGCTCTGCTCCAGGCATATGCTTTTCTTCAGAATCTCAGCAAAGTCATACTCCTTGATTGTCTTATCTGCAAAATTATTTGAAATCAATATCTGGCCAATAAATGCATCTTCAGTCAGGAGATATTTATGTCTATGAGACCTGAACAGAAACAACTCCAAGCCCGCGTTTTAGCCTATATATAGCGTTTGGAGTTTTTTCTCGGTCAGTACTCTAAATAACAATGATAGATGTCAAAATGCCAGTGGAGAAAACAACATTTTGGGGCAAACTCACCAAGCGAGCTCTGCTCAGGGTAGTGCATGGTGAACAGCAAAGTGAGAGACGAACGAACCGTCTCTTTACCACAGCGACACAGGCTGCTGTTCTCAACTTCACACCCAAACTGCCTTCCTATCACGGACTCGCCAGAGGACCCTAGGGCACTGCACCAAACACAGCATCGAAAGACCTAAGTAATCAAGCCAGAGTCTGCAAACACAGATCACTCACGCTCAACATCTAAAATAGTGAAACTACAACTACTACTGCATTACTGTCACACACTGTTGTTTTGTAACTATTGTTGTAAAAAGGGTTAAAATGTTTGTATCTATTATCGTGCCTGTGTTTCATGTTGTATGCTTGCACGTATACTGTACATGTAAGTACGTCCCATTTTTTTCTTGCTACTTACCTAGCATCATTGCGCATTAGGATATAAATGCAGTTTTATTGAAGTGAGTGAGTTCACCTGCTGCTGGCCCCTCTGTAGGCCTGAGGGCCCTCCTGCTCCTGGGTCTCCTGGTGCAGCTGGGTGAGGATGAAGCGGTTCCAGCTCTGGATGAGGCGGCCTAGTCTGGCCTTTCCGTTCTGTTCATCAGAGTCTGCCAGGATCAGGCCCAGGGCCGACGCCTCCGGGATGGTGCGGAAAGCTCGCAGGAAATTACTGGCCTGGGAGAGGATGGTGGTGGCAATAAGTTGATTGCAGTAACAGGATGGCCGTTCATTTATTTGATTTCGTTAAGAGGACATATCATACAGTATGTGAAAGAGGGAGAACATATGGGTCAGATGTATTGTTGTGTGTAAAGAGTGTGATGTTGGTTATGTGTTGATCGTGTTGTCTGCATTGTCACTGTCAGCCCAGCAGCACTTGCCCCTGTGGATATAACCAAAGTGAATCTAATTGAACGCTGATGGAGCTCTACCTGACAGGGGTCTCCTCTGGACAGGTCCAGCATGTGGAAGAGGAAGCCCAACTCACACGCCAGACAGAACTCCTTCTGACACAGGTGGTTCTGGACCAGACAGCGGATTGGCTCCAGGAAATACAACACCTGACGGAGAGACAGAGGAATATCACACTTTTAGTGTCACCTTAGTCTTGAGTTTGCCTCTTTTTATACAACGATCCCTCTTCACTATACCTCTCTCTCAACATTTTCAATTGAAACGGCTAAACACAAATGATCATGTATTTGATGAGTGAAATACTCAAGTATGTACTCAAGCACATTTATCTGACTGAACACAACCCATCTCCGATTCTTACATGAATCATGCAGTTACAGTAAGCATTGGGAATGTGAGGTTCCAGGCCAGCAAACAGGGTCCTGTTGTAATGTTTGAAGTCAAAGTCCTCCAGCCCAAGTTTGGAGTATTTGATGGTGACCTGATGGGAACAAAAGCATAAAACAAGGAAGGTTTTGTCACTGACACATTGATACATGCCCTCATCACATAGTCATACAATCAGTCCTTCTCCTGATATATTTCAGAATCACAGCATGATAAATCAATGTACAGACATACCTTCCTGTATTTCTTGGGCACCATGTAGAGGTGTGGCTCTTCATCACGACCAATGGGTGACTCAGGAATCTGATTGTAATTATCATAGTCCAGCTCCACCTCTTTCATCTTGTAAGGAACCTGAAACGCATCATATTAAGATGTTGGGTAAATGGCGGAGGACAAAACGTCATGATCATGATCGCAACTCTTCAAAAGACTTGACATCCCTAGAGTCTAAAACAAGCTTGCTGCGATCGTAAAATAATATTATTTGTGGGTGATTGACATGCCTGATTCCGCGGGCGGGTACGAGGATTGGGGGCGTAACCAATGAACCCTACTGTCTTCATCGTGCGTAGGATCTCTGGGTCCACAGGGGGTGCTCGTCTTGAGAGAAAAATATGTATGTAAACTTTGTTCACTTCCTCAAGATCCCTGTGTTAGTACATCGTATTCTTGTATTCAGTACACTTTACCCCTCATCAGCGTGCTATGGATTCACACCACAAAGGCTACTTAATTATAATTATTATTATTATTACTTCAGCAGATCGAAATTCACAAGGATCAAATACAGACAAGCTACCTTGGGCTGGGAGTGGCTTGCTTGGCGGACCAATCAGACAGGAGGGGCTCTGAGCTGGTCAAGGGCATAGGGATGAGGGATAGGGGCAACAGGTCATGGCTCCAGTCCAACTGAGGCAGGGAGTCCACCAGACAGGGCAAGGCAAAGTCTGTCTCCCGGGAGTAACCGTTGTAGTTGACCTCTGGGGCGTCGGACCAGAGGTGCACACATCCCCCAGTGTCCCCAAAGGCCAAAGCCTGCTTGCTGGATGACACGTCGAAGCTCATGAGCAGCTGGCCTACGGTGCTCACGTGAAAGACGTCATTGAGGTTGGCTAGCCCAGTAGGCTCACAGAACTGAAACTGTCCTGTGGGGGGAAGAGGTAAAAGAAGGTTTCTTTTTGGGATCATCCCAGGAATAATATGCCAACAATACTTAAAGGTTATTCGTAGAAATGGCTTATTTACAATAAAAATGACCAAAAAGAAGAAAACGAGTCATCGTAAATCGAAAACATGCATTTCCCATTTGATTACCTTGCTGCGAGATGATGGCGAGGCGTGACGCATACGTAGGGATGAAGCGCAGGAAGAGGGGGTCCACATGCACCTGCAGCGGAGTCACAGCGCGCATCATGCGCAGGTCATAAACCATGAGGAAGCGATCGCACGCAAGTCCGTTCATCCCTCGACTGGAGAACCCACACGCAGCCAGGAGGTTGCCGTGGACGTCAAAATCTGAGAGGCTGCCGGAGAAGGCGTCAAACTCCTGCTCTGGCTTGAAGGTGCGCGGGTCACGAAGGGTCACCTGGTTTTGGGAGAAGGTACAAGATGAGTGTAAAAGCATCTTAACAACTCCCCACACGCTGAGTAACTAAACGTTGGGTTTCTCTCTTTTATCCTTACCTTTCCAGACGTGTGCCCACAGAAGAAGTAACGACTGGACTGCCGCATGATAGCTACCCCTGGGTCCTCCACTGTGAACTAGGCATACAAGGAAACATCACACATTCAAGTTATCATTCATGTCGCTTTGTCTCCAAAGCACTAAAACCATGAGAAAGGACTGGATGTATCCCATGGCAACGCATGGTGAGGAGGTGTGACGCAGTACAATACATTCCCATTTCATTTTACCCTTTGAGTCTCCTGCACAGTATTTAGGTCAACTTCAACCACATAGTTCTGTAGTCCACCCATGAGGAATGTGTTGTTATCCGTCATAAGCAGACTGTGCATATCAGCTCCCTCCTCCATTCTGAAACATACATACGGTACATCCAGGCAATTACATTATACTCCAGATCCACTTCCAAATTCATTTCGAACTGTTATTGAGATTTAAAATGATCAAAATGTATTGTATATATGTGTGTGTGGCAATGTGTTTTAGCATTTGTGTGAAGCTTACGGGTAGTCAAACATTACAAGTCCCCCCCGGGTTACACATTTGAGATGACTCTTAGAGAGGAACAGCACGCCTGTCTCCATGCTGTGAATGTGGCGAATGTCATCAGTGGAGTGCACCTGGAAAGAGGAGTGGCGGCCCATCGTGGGACCAAAAAAGGAGCTTGCATGGCCCTAAGGCAAGAATGAGTATGGAAACACAAAACAATTAAGTTAGTATCACAATAAAAAAGTGCCATAGCCTGGATTTTAACTACATGAAAGGGGGCAACTGTAAACAAAACTCTAGGTAACTGAGTCTTTCTTACCCTGTGGTTACCCATCCATAGCATCTCCTCTTGCAGGTCAAAGTGAGTTGCAGTGACAGGGACCCCCACCTCTGCAGCGACACTATGAAGCTCAGAGAACATCCCTTCCAACATGTGCACAGACTCTGGCACGGTAACAGGAAGTCCATCTGGATCAAGCTCCACACCTTGCAGCATATTGGGGTTGAGCCTTGGGTCCATCGAGGGCTCCATACCCGCCTCAAGGCTCCCATGAAGGGCAGGCGTGTATTCGCCTAACCCTGGGTCAAGACCCTCAAAATTCATCATGAGGACAGGAGCCAACCTTAGAAAAACTAGTGGTTAGATTCAATACACCTTATGTTAAAAGTAGCTAAATCCAAATTTAAGAATAGTCTATATAAGAGCAACATCGGGCTTGATTGAACAGATTAGTACAACCACGTTGCACAAAGGAGCGCTAGGAGATCTTTTCTGCCGCAATAACACTGTACAACTCGATCTGTGTGATCAGTCAGTCTGGGGGATGTTAAACCATACTGGACTGTTCTTACTAGCCTATATATAATGTTTCAGATGTCTATTTTATTGTATTATTCTATTGTCACTTTATCTTGTTGTTGTTGTTGTTGTTGTTGTTGTTGTTGTTGTGGTGGTGGTGGTGGTGGTGGTGTAACGCCTTAATTTCCCGTCGGGGATCAATAAAGTACCTATCTATCTATCAGATATAGATAGATTCTATCTATAATCTAACCACTTCTTTCAGATATTACAACTTCAAACTATGGCTTTTTGTGTTGTTTCATCACCAAGCCTACAATAACAGATAAATAATGATCAGTCATATATTATTGTATACTCATTAACTAGCGACAAACATTTAGGCAGCAGGATATATTATCTACGAATTGCAATTCCGATGTACATGGAACATGCTGTCATCAGCCCCTGACACAGACCAACACAGATGGGAGCCAGAGAGACAAGCGGCTTGTTAGCTAGCTAGCAAGTTTAGACTGCTCGAGTCAGATAAGAATAAATCCCATGTACCCAAAATATATATAAAAAACCATTTTAAATGGCGAAATCAATTATTTACTAAATCTGTATGTTGTGTATACCCCGAGTAGCTCCTCACCCGCTAACTACAGCAATATGTTGTATTTTACAGGGTCCACTTCATGCTGCCTCCATTCATAGCGAACAATAACAAACAAACTCTTCCGGAGTAAAAAATATGGCACATTCAGGAGAGCGCAACGTTCACAAACGTTACAGAATGGTACTACACAACAACATGTCTACCCGTAATATATAATAAAAGTATATAATAGTTGCCTCTGGAGAAAATTATCATTGCGTAGGAAGGCTACCCACCCATAGAGCTTCTTTGTCTTGCAAAAAAAAAAAAAAAAAGTACTCTACACACTTTCTGTTTATTTTGTCAAATAAAAATAAAATAACTGATTATGGTGAAATGATACATTTATATTATGCCCTATACATTTTACATAACTTTGTTATAGACTGTCGGCTATAGTTTGGGGAGTATTTGAGAATGTGGCTTTGCATCTTCATGCTGGTTGGATATGATATGAGTTAATAACCACACCAGATCAGAAGCCTAGAAAAGTTATATGTCTTATGTGGAAAAGATGTGTTAAATTGACCATTTAATTAACTGATTATTAATTAATCGTTCTGCCGGTATTCAAATTGGAAATTAATCAGCTGTTCTTTCAATCACAAATCACGTGAAAGAAAAATCTGTCTTCCCCTCTCTTGATGCCTATAAAATAAAAACAAATAAATGTTCCCTTTTTAGAAAGAATAATGGGTAGTTTGTTATTCACAATAATGACATTATTCATTGGGGCATTTGCTTGTGTACTTTTCAGTCAGAGGTATAAAGTGGTCAACAAATACGTTTTTCTCTTTAAAGGAGAAATTGCAGGGACACGGAAAGTTTATCTATCACACTCAATCTAATCCACCCAATCTAATCCCCCACCTTGAGGAAGAGTCAACGCTATCTGTGATCCTTGGGAAGGCCCGACTCTGACGTCACCCCATGGGTTAGAGCCCGGTGATCCCATTTGGCATCTGCCATTGAGGAAAGTACTAAACTACAGTACATTTTTCAATAATTCATTATGCTCTGACATGTGAAGGTTAATCTCACTTCCTCGACATATTGACCACCCACACGTGTGAAACTCTAAACAGTAAACCAAACATTTTAAAAAAGGAAATCAAACTGCATGTGCCAGTGATGATGATACACTCGACCAGTCATTCATGTCATTAATGGAAATTCTTTTCGGTTGACTTTGTTTGAATTGAATTGTGAATCATGCAGACCTAATTGGGAAGGAAGTTTAAGGATTACGGAAATACAATTATTTTTCCTTCACTTCGCTTTGGCTCTAGATTAACAAAACATTTGCATGATTATTCTTTAATAGTTTAATAGCCTAGATAGTTTAACACCGGTTTTACCAAGATGTTCCATTGAGATCGAGCTATTTCAAGAGAGAGACGAAAAGAAACCTTTATTTTCAAGGCGCAAGCTAGGTGTCATGCCCCTCATAATTTGATGAGGAATGATTCAAAATGATGACTTGAAATGCGGAATGGCTTAAATTGGCTACGTATACTTCTTTCTCTATAGGCCAAATGAAACCTCTAGGCTATTTGGATTTGCACATCTTGGACTTTTTAATAGCAGTTCCTACACCTGTTGCCCATCTCCAATATTATGAATAACTGCATCACAGTTTTGCCACACTCCGGTGAAGGCAAACGACGATAAATTAAAGTCACAGCAAGAGTGCGACTTTTCCATGACCTTTTAGCTCTGTTCTTGACAATTTAGATCCGATTTGGAAATAGGAGGTCAAGTCTGCATCTGCTCAATATGTTTCATATCGTGTGGACTTGATCTTCATAGCCAATTTACTGAAAATGAATTAATAGCCTATTAATAAAACAGAAATACAATCCTCACGAATGTGCAAGCGACAATATTAGACAATATCTGAAGGCATAGGCCTATGCCTAATTTATTATAGGCATTTTTTGCTGTTCCAAGTAGCCTACAGCTAAAAGTTCCATACAGAGCATAGCTGTTGCTCCTCAGAAAAATATTTTGCAGAAGGGCTATTTTTAGAATGACGAAATCATTGATAAATGGCCTTAATCATTTGCAAAAAAGTTAGTAGGCTATTATGTTGTCAACAATTTATGTGAAAGCGAAACGACCCATTTGTGCCAGGTAAGGTTAACTCACCTGAGGAGGAATCCCTGGGGAAAGTCCCAGCAGCTGACTCAGACTCACTGGTTTGTATAAAGTTTGACAGGGACTCCGTTACAATGACACTGATATATAAGACACATTGGCGCATCATACGTTACAGAGCTGCAGAAGTGCAACCAGGCGTGAAGGAAATCAGAATCATGTACGTGCCGTTCACAACTACCGTTCTACTTCTAGTGTTCACGAGTGCATTTAGCGCTCCAACAACTACTGTGTGGAATACAGTGAAAGAGAGCTCTATCAAACTGAATACAATTGCAAAAAAGGTAAGTCTGCCATAGTTTAATTGATTATGATAGTGATAGGCCTGCTGGAGAGGTAGGTTATGATGGGGTTTTTGGCACAAATTGCCATAGCCTATGGACACAAAGTATTTGATCTGTCTAATCATGTCCTGCAGGTGGCCAGTGATTTGATACATCAGGAAAGAAATATTCACGTCCTGCACAAGTACAGTCCTGACGTGGTGCAGGCCAGAGACAAATGTGATCCTACAAATCTAAGATCGGATTCAAAGGTAAGCTACATTCTGTCTGTTTAGATGATCAATATCTTGCTTTTATCTTCTGGGAAACACATACATTATTTTGTTGAGAAACAAATAAACAATAGGCCTACATTATGTCCTAAATTCTAAATGGAGAGATGCACCTTCTAATTACCAAATTAAAAGTGGCATTCTCTAATCATCTTTTTTTATTTTCACCTTCCTCCACATAAGCCTTGTATTGAGAAGATAGCTGCTCTGCTGAAGAACTACTACGACATATTTGAGATGCTTGGTCAATTCAGCAATTGTAAGGTTGCAAATAATGCAAAAGAAATTGTGGAAGAACTGGGAAAGTTCCATTATCGGTTGAAGGTAAGCAATGTTCTTCTGACAGTCACAATAGAAATACCAGTTAATTTAAAACATATTTGAGGTTGCATTTTTCATCTTCACCCTATAACAGCAAGGATTTACACTCAATCCTATATTTCAAATGTTTCCACGAAACACAGAATGTTTTGGAAATTCATGACCTACTAAGCAGTTGTTGTCTGAACTAAATCTACAGTATGGACTCATGTCTATGTTCTGAGACTGGCGGGCTACATCTCATGACTCTTGTTGTTTTGTAGGGGTCTGAGATAGACAAAGTGTCTAAGATAGACAAAGAGCTCAACATGAAAAACTGGGAAAAGTTGGATCAGTGCCTCTACAGTGTTGAGAGACTGTACTCCTTCTCCATACTCACAGCTCGGGTCTTTGCCCTTGGTGATCCAGCACAACACATCCAAGACTCAACTGTGGATTGTAGATCTGCGAATTAAGCTGCAACTAATTTGCTTTCTGTCTCAGTATTACATGACTTATAGTGGATAATAGTCTGTATATCTTGTATGATCATGTTGGTCAAAATAGTAACTGTCATAGGACAATGTTAAAATATCTAGAAATGCTATTGTGTTATCACAATGTTGTATTTATTTCTAAAGCTATACATGTATGCCATGTATCTCCATGTGTTCATCTACACACCAATTGTGAAATCATATGATATATTTATTAACCTATTTATTACATTTGTATTTATGTGACCTATTTATTTGTTAATATTTATGGTGACAAAATGTATTTATTTTGTGTAAACCTCTCTGTTGAATGCAGAAAAATAAACAAGATATTTAACACCAATTATGATCCCTGTTGAATTACAGCTTGTTATTATTGTTTTAAATCTGCATTTGTTTACCCTAAAATCTGCAGTTACAAAGATCATTTTTGCAGCTGATAAAAAAATATATATATTCAGACAATTGAGGAAATCCTTTTCACTTTAACTGCATGGATTTTCCAAACAGCAGACCTACACACGGACAAGAGGGAAGCTGTGCTTTCCTAAAACATTCCTTTTAGCATATTATGCATGAATACACACAGCTTCCTAAATGTTTTGTCCCTTACATCATTATGCCTAGTGGGTAGCTATAATCTGTAGTGATTATAATTCCTTCAAAGAATCATTATGTAATGTTGACAGTCATTTTTACTGTCAGGAAGAGAATCGTCACTTTCCTCAAAAAAAGGAACTTGAAGTTAGTACTGAGCCATGGTATACAAGGAAGTAGTGGTTGGTCTATGAGTCATCTCTTATGCAGATCACTGAATGTCCAGATCTCTTTCTAGGATTTTTTATCATCTCCAATTACAATCACTAGGCCTATGTAAATGTAGTGCTAAAATTACTACATTTATTGACATTCAAGTTAACAAATATAGCCTACTGATATAGGCCCAGGGCATGTAAAAAAGGTTTACACTCATCTCATCTTTCAAATAAGTCTGAGGATATAATGAGTGTACACATAATATTAATAATAATAATCATTTGTTTTATTATATGCTGACCCTGTCATGAAGAAGATCTCATCTCAGTGTAGGCTGCAGGCTCGGTTTTTAACAGTATTTTAACGTATAACTTTGAGTATGTCAAAGTTATTATAGGTGTGTGCGCAGTGCACCATTGAGGTGTGTACCTGTTGTGGTCCCCTCACAATGGAGACTAGAGATAAGAGATAGCTCAGTAGCCAGGGCTGAGACTCGTGACGTAGATAGTATTGTTATTCAGCCAATCCCAAACGACCAGGGGCGGGATCAGGCAGCATAAGTGATTTCCTGGTTACAACAGAAGGTGAGTTTCTACATTGAGAAGGAAGTTACAGCTTATATTATATCATTCTCTAAATTGTTAGCTACTTGTGATGATCCTCTGGTACATCAATTATCGGAATGTGACAATATATGACGATTTTGGGGGCGAACCTTTCTTCCTTTTTACGAGGTAGCAGATCAAAAAAAGTGGCCGAGTTAGCTAGCTAGCTAGCCTGATAGCTCAGACAGGCTGGCTGTTCAGCTGGCCATCATGTGAGTTAGCTACTTAGTCGGATCTGGCTACGAATGTATCAAAAACGTATAACATTCAGTTGTTTCTTGGATGTTTTTATTTGGATGTTTTTCTTCTGCCATCTGTCATGGCCAGAGGTCAAGCCTGCAACACATCCGATAAGGGGAGGGGTGGAATATCTTTCCAGTTCGTATTCCCAGATTCTAATTAGCCTAAACATTTGGATAAGATTGGAATTTAAAAGCCCTGCATTAAAATGTTACTCACCTCTTACCCTGGTCTGGTGACATGACATGCGTACATCCTTGAGTTCCTGCTTTCATCAGCCTTGAGTTCCTACTACCATCAACATTCTGTTATTGACAACATACCTCGTCACCTGCTGTGAGATGTGAAATAAGGGAACTGTGTAATATGCATATTGAGGCATTCATTTCACGTCTTCCTGCCATTCTGATTCCAATTAGAAATGTTCTTGGTCTTTACAATTTGTTGGTGTGTGTGTGTGTGTGTGTGTGTGTGTGTGTGGGGGGGGGGGGTTGCAATTTAGCACACAAGTAAGATTAATGTCCCTTTTTGTTTTCCTTAGGATGAATGTGGGCGTGGCTCACAGCGAGGTGAACCCCAACACGCGGGTGATGAACAGCCGAGGGATCTGGCTGGCCTACCTTCTGCTGACCACAGTGCTCCATGTGGTCCTGCTGAGCATCCCGTTCTTCTCTGTGCCCCTCGTCTGGACCCTCACCAACGTGATCCATAACTCGGTCAGCATTTGGGTTGTTCCTTTAATCTAGGCCAATGTACTCCATGATATATCCTGTTACCTCATATAGGCCTACATTCTGAGAAGGAGTCAAACTAGAAAATGTAGCTCCCTATTTTAATTGAGAGTTTTGATTGATTTAGATTTTGAGGAATGGGAACTTGTACTTCCGTCATCCGTTGAAGAGCCTAACGTTTGATGTACTGACTTGTGAGATGTGTCTACTGAAATGGGTTCATCACTCCTGAAATCAATAGATGTGATGGACATTTCAAATGGTGGCCTCACATGTGTTTGATACCATCCTTCATTTAATGCATTACAATGAGCCCGTCCTGAGATTTCTACCTCCACCAATTGGATGACAAAATAAAATAAAACTGGTAACATTGCAGTGACATATATATAATAAAGTCAATACAAGATACTAGATAAATATCTCATTGACCAGAAATTAGGTCATCGATAATGGTTTTCGAGTTCTGTACAATCTGTACATTATTTATTCAGTTTCATTGAGTGTGAAGTTTCAGTGGAAAGTTGGTCAAAGAGGCTAGTGAGAATGCACACATGAATGAAAAGGTCAGACATTTCTTTCAATGAAAATCCCTTTAATCACTGGAGGTTTCTCTGAATGTCACCAGAAATCCCTCATACAGCTTGCAGACATTTTCCACAAAATAATGCTGAAATAAATCTAGAATAAGAGATGACTGAGCTTGGACTTTTTTAGAAACACCTTCTGTGTCCTCTGATTTCTACCTCCACCAGCCTCCCCAGTTATCATTGTCATTGTTATCACAGTACACCATGGGTATCTACCTAGCTCATTAATGCACTGCTAGTGAAACATTGTGTGATCTACCGTAACACTGTGTGTGGTCTGTCCATCACAGGTGATGTACTTGTTTCTGCACACAGTAAAGGGTACTCCTTTTGAAACACCAGACCAGGGCAAAGCTCGTCTGCTCACACACTGGGAACAGATGGACTACGGCATTCAGTTCACATCTTCACGCAAATTCCTCACCATCTCACCCATTGTGCTGTAAGTTTGGGAACTGTCCAAAACGAGAGAGAGATTTTGTTTTAGTTTTTTTCCATTTTGTTGTTTGAAATCATGTTATTGTGTTATATTATACACTCACTGGCCACTTTATTAGGCACACCTTGCTAGTACCGGGTTGGACCCCCTCTTTTGCCTTCAGAACTGCCTGAATTCTTTGTGGCATAGATTCAACAAGGTGCTGGAAACATTCATCAGAGATTTTGGTCCATATTGACATTATAACATCACACAGTTGCTGAAGATTTGTGCCAAGAAAATATCCCCCACACCATTACACCACCACCACCATTTTTGCCCAGAGAATATCCGCACACTGGATATTTTCTCTTTTTCTGACCATTCTCTGTTACCCCTAGAGATGGTTGTGTGGGGAAATCCCAGTAGATCAGCACTGTCTGAAATACTCAAAACAGCCCGTCTGGCACCAACACCCATGCCACGTTCAAAGTCACTTAAATCACCTTTCTTTCCCATTCTGATGCTTGTTTTGAACTTCAGCAGATTGACTTGAACATGTCTACATGCCTAAATGCATTGAGTTGCTGCCACAGGATTGGCTGATTAGATATTTGCGTTAACGTGCAGTTGAAAAGGTGTACCTAATAAAGTGGCCGATGAGTGTACATCTTATATATTATATGTACCGGTATGTTATTGTGCTTGATGTAGGCCTACTGTATATGGCTGCACTGAAGCTTTATACGTGCATAACAAATACTTCTGACCTTAAACAGTGAAGTGTAACCGAAGACTCATACAACTGAATTATCAGTCTTGTTTGTTCTGAGCATTGAATAATAATCTTACATTTCAACTCTCCAGGTACATTCTTGCAAGTTTCTACACAAAGTATGACGCTACGCATTTCCTGATCAATACAACCTCCCTCCTCACCGTCCTCCTTCCCAAACTGCCCCAGTTCCATGGAGTACGGATATTTGGGATTAATAAGTACTGAGACAACTGGATGCTATTGGATTAAAGCTCTGTCTCCATGAGCTACACATCTCTGTTCCAGTGGTAGAAGTGAAGAAAACATGTTTGGTTTCTGTTTGAGCTGTTTGAAGGACAGATTTTCTTTTTTTATTGCACAGTTCATGTTACCTCTGTGACTTAAAACAAAGGAACCAAAATGCACTGAACACTGAGCTATGGTTATTATGTACTGAATGCCTCTGCTTCATTTCAGCATACTTTTTCATTATTTGACATTCATAATGACTGTGCATGTGATCAGCCACTTAAACCAATCCACTCTCTTACCAGACTGTTGTATTTGATATTGTTGATTTATTTAGTTTAATAACCCATTGGTTGTCTGGAAAAAGTAAAATGTGAACTGCATCTCCAAAGAAACAGGAAACGTTCTAGAATTTTGTTGTTCAGATCAGTCAAACTACATTCCAAAACCTTGTCTAATCTCCTAACTGATGGATCTGAACCGACCTTGAGTCTTAAATCAGTTGCTGGTATGTACCTGTACCGTGTGTGATTACAAACAAGAGTTGAGGATGGTGGCAGACCAAAAGATAAAGAATTTTTTATTTGTGGTGCCTTAGTTATCGGTTGGCTGCCATATTTTCCCCTCACGTTTGGTGATCTTAATCAATCCATGTGAAGAAGACCCTTTATTGGAGATGCATTTGTATGTTTCTGAGCATGCTCAGTAATTGTGCCTGCAATAAACTTTAAGTTTGTATCATTCTTGACCTGTATTTTCCTGTTCCATACACAACACTCAATGACCACACACCCAATGGTAGATTAATACTGTACGTACTCACAGTTATTTTTCACAATGTGTTTTTAAAGTTATATCAGCACATATTGGATGGAAATTATGTTCTTTTGTATGTTATGGGACTACATTAATCTGATGTCCAGATGCAGGCTGATTATTCTAATCCCAGAAAAAAAATATTTGTAAAAAATGTGTTCCATGTAACATTTTGAAAGATTCTTTCAGCTGTAAATCTTACAGTTTTTCCCAATTGCTAAAACACAAAAGCCAATTCTCTAAACCAAATGACCAGTTCTCTAAACACATGTAATAAAACTAGCCCCCATTTGCCAAAACCATAAACACATTTCACATGAAGACACAATTCACAAAACACAATCCTCCTTTTCTCATAAATCTAAACACATTTTGTCTTGCTAAAACACAAGTTGCAAAAAACTCTGCTCAAATTCTCAAATTAAAGCTCATGTGATGCAAAATGCTTGCCACAGTCAGCAAAATCTGAACACAATGAACACACCTGGCTTCATTCATTAAACATAACGACTCAATTGAGAAAAAATGTAGTAACAGATAATGTTTTGTCTGATACATGAGGAAAACCAAAGGGGGAATGGTCAACAGTGAGGAACAACCACACAGCTTGAAGAGTGAAGCATTGCAGAGTATCATGACAATTCTCAGATTGCCTGTGTGGGTCTAGTTATGATGTGTGGGCCTAGTTATGATGTGTGGGTCTAGTTATGATGTGTGGGCCTAGTTATGATGTGTGGGCCTAGTTATGATGTGTGGGCCTAGTTATGATGTGTGGGCCTAGTTATGATGTGTGGGCCTAGTTATGATGTGTGGGTCTAGTTATGATGTGTGGACCTAGTTATGATGTGTGGGCCTAGTTATGATGTGCGGGCCTAGTTATGCGTGGGCCTAGTTATGATGTGCGGGCCTAGTTATGATGTGTGGGTCTAGTTATGATGTGTGGGCCTAGTTATGATGTGTGGGCCTAGTTATGATGTGTGGGCCTAGTTAAGCTGTGTGGGTCTAGTTATGATGTGTGGGCTGATATGTTCAATAACGGAGACTGATACTCGGAGTTATGATGTTTGGGCCTAGTTATGCTGTGTGGGCCTAGTTATGATGTGTGGGGAACTCCAGGCACTTTACATGAAGCTTCTGCGGGGGGCTATCCCAATTCCAGTGATGTGCTGATAGATCAGAGGGTTTCCCCCCCTTCCGCCTGGACTTGGTCATGTTTGCATTGCACTGATGGAGTGTCTTCCCTGTGAGGTGTGTTTGCATTCTATGGGGGAAGTAGCACAGAGGAAATGGTGTCCTCATGTCAATTTGATTACGCTGTCAAACACACCAATCTGTTTACCTGGGAAGCACATGCAAATGACCTCACTGCTCTTGTCAGCTAGATATGGGATCACCTCCACAGTGTGGAATGCAAACAATTTGCATCACTGTTTCATAGAGCGAAATCCAATGTCAATACTGCCACCAATTGGATGACGAAATCAAAAACCTGGCAACATTGAAGGCTAGCACAGTGAAATATAAATAATAAAGTGAATACAATTTACTAGATAAATATCTCATTATCTCAAACTAGAAAGGAGGTCATCTACAATGTAGTTCTGCTTCCACTTATTTTTTTCTTTTAATTAACACATATCTAGTCTTGCAATATGTGGTGAATATAAAATTTTAAAAAATGTGTACATTAAAATAATTAAAGAATGTTAGATACAGATGACGCTACTCCCTAGATGTACCTGTGAGTATCTAGGGATTTAGTGTTTACATTTTTTATTTATTTTTATTTTTACATTTTAGACATTTAGCAGACACCTTTACCCAAAGCAACAAGTGCATTTGTCTAAGTAAGTGAATCATGTATAGATCAATCATCATAACAAAAACAAATATATGCCAGGACCAAGGGCCATTGGCAGTCACAATGCTAGTAGAAGGAAGAATTACTTAATAATTAATATTAAAATATATGTATTTTTTATTTACAGTAGAGAAACTGTACAGGGGGGTCGTGAGGATGAAGAGGTCTTTAGGAGGGACAGTCAATATGTAGCTTGAAGAGATGTGTCTTCAGTCTACGGCAGAAGATATGTAGTGATTCTGCAGTCCTGACAGCAGTGGGAACCTTGTTCCACTAGTGGGGCACCAGGACAGTGAAAAGCTGTGACCGAATAGCACGACTGCTGCATCCACGTAGAGGCAGCAGTGCCAGGCGGCCAGCCAAGGTGGAAGAGTGGAGGGTCAGGCAGTGGTTTGGGGGCTGACCATTGCTTGCAAGTAGGGAGGGGCTGTTTCCTTTGCCGCCCGGTAGGCGAGCACCAGGGTCTTGAATCTGATGCGAGCTGCTACCGGGAGCCAGTGAGGGGTGCGAAGGAGGGGGTGAGATGGGAGAATTTGGGGAGATTGAACATCAGATGGGCGGCAGCATTCTGGATGAGCTGCAGAGGTCTGATGGCGGCGGTGGGGAGCCCGGCCAAGAGTGCATTGCAGTAGTAAAGGTGGAAGATTACAAGTGCCTGGACCAAGAGTTGTGCTGCTTCTCTTGTGAGAATGGGAGTATCCTTCTGATGTTGTAGAGAAAGAATCTACAGGAGCGTACTGCCTTGTGATGTTCGCTGCACAGGATAAGTGTTTGTCAAGGATCATCCCAAGATTCTTGGCTGTCTTGGCTGTCTGGGAGGAGGTCACAGTAGAGTTCTCTACTGGGATGGAGAAGTCTTGGAGAGGGCAGACTTTCCCAGGGTTCCTCCCTCCCAGCTCAGTGTTGTTAAGGTTGAGCTTGAGGTGGTGGGCTGACATCGAAGCAGACATGTCTGCAAGACATGCAGACACGTGTTGCCACCTGTGAGTCAGAGGGGGGGAGAACGAGTTGAGTGCCATCTGCGTAGCAGTGGTAGGAAAAACCATGTGAGGAAATTACCGAGCCAAGAGATTTGGTAAAGAGGGAGAACAGTAAGGGCCCAGTAAGGGTCATGGACACTTTACAAATTTACAGAAAGACAGTCAGACAGACTAAAATAAAAAACACAATAGCCAAATAGCTAAACTGGTGAACAGGTGGGTTTTGAGGGCTGATTTGAAGGTGTCCAGTGTAGGGGCATTGTGGATCACTGTGGGGAGAGAGTTCCAGAGGGTGGGGGCTGCCACACTGAAGGCTCTATTCCCAAAGGTTCCCAGGTTGGTATGGGGGGTGGAAAGCAGACCCGTGTCTGAGGACCGCAGGTTCCAGGATGAGGTATGTTGGCGGAGGAGGGATTTATAAGTGAGGAGGAAGATTTTCTTTTTCTTCTTTCTTTTCAAAGTAGGTGACAAAGTCATGCAGACAGGGAGGAGGGAGGAGGGGCAGAAGGTGGGTTGAGGAGTGAAGAAAAATGTGGAGAATAGTTTCTTTGGGTCAGAGACAGGTGGTAAGAAGCTTTAGCAGCTGATGCACAGGAGGTGTAGTTGAGGAGGAGAGAGAGATAAGGTTTTAGGTCATTAGGGAGGCCGGTTTTACTCCATTTCCTCTCAGCTGCCCGGAGCACTACTCTACAAGCTTGCAGGGTTTCAGACAGCCAAGGAGCACGTGGAGAGGATCTGGCCTTGAGATCAGTGGACAGGAAGAGTGGAAAGGTGAGGAACGAGTGGACATGAGAGAGATCGTAGAGGGAGTGGACATGAGAGAGATTGTAGAGGGAGTGGACATGAGAGAGATTGTAGAGGGAGTGTAGGTGAACGTGATTGATATTGTATCTGAGGTACCCTTGAGGAAAACCATGACAACCACACATCAGTCCTTTTACTAATCTGCACATTATTTATTCAGTTTCAGTGAGTGTGAAGTTTCATGTCAATGAAAGTTCCTTTAATTCAAACAGAGTGCTGAAATCACTGGAGGTTTCTCTGAATGTAAACAAGACACCCCTCATACAATTTACGGACATTTTCCACAAAATGATTAAATAAATGTATAAGAGATGTCTCTTCCAAGCAGCCCTACTTGAACTTCTCAAACAAGAATAATGAATGCAGTTTACAATAATTACCTATCATAAAAATAAAAAATAAAAAAGCCAAGGAGTATTGAATGTTCTTCTGTCACCATTCATATCCCTACATATGTTGTGGAAATCCTAAATATGGCATGAGTAAAGCTAACATATAGCTATAGTAAAGCTAACATATATATATATATATATATATACACACACACACACACACACTCATTATAGAGTAATGCAACAGCCAGAACCAAATACTTCCAGGGCATGAACTATTCTAAATCCAAATAGAAAAACACAGCAGGTCCCTTACTTTAAACTATCAGGTATTACAGTATATGGAGTATGGTTCATGATTAAAAGTGCTATAGTGACCCCTGCTGTTCAACATGTATCTAGCCCATTCAACGTAACTCCCAGATTACACTTCAGATCCAGTGTATTTCAAGAGATCTCTTCTCCTTGCAGTATTACCCCCATTACATATAACTATGGGCTTTCCACAGATTGTAGTTATGTCTGAAGTAGTCTAGCATTTATAGACAGATCAAAGACAAACAGTCTCATGTCATGGATTATTTATTGACACTGGCATGATTATTTACATTAAAACATAACATCTCAAAGAACAGATCTGAAAGTAGAAAAATAAGTCGTATTTCAACATCCTGTTTTACATGTATTTAATACTGAAAGGCATCGCATGTGATACAAACTACTGCACTAATATTTTTAAGTTCCTTTAGAAATAATGCATAATATTTTCAAAGGAAAATAAATCATCAAGGTCCTAAATTTAATTAAGAGGGCACTAATAAGTATACAAAGAAAGACTTTCATGTCATAAAGGTACTTTAAATAAAAATGTTATCTCCACAAATTACAAATCTTAACTTTCTAATTAACACAAGATAATTCACAAAGAAATAAATATTTGATGTGATGATTATGTGTCAAAGGGGTAATAATAAATGCAGTGACACTTAAAATGACTTATTGTTACAAAAGTACATTCAGGCCCAACAGCTGTAAACAGAGTACTTCAAATACCTCATTGTTCCCCAGAACACTTGAAAGATGTATGAGAATAGGGTGAAATCAATCAAACCAAGAAAACTACTAAACTAAAACTAAAGGATAAATTACAGAGTGACAGAAGCATAAAGTTGTCTCCAAGAAAATCAAACTAACAAGCAGGACAAACATTCTCTTACAAAAATCCTTTCTCCAGCAGAATTTCAACACTGGACTGATTGCTAATTTGGGGTTTAAGATAAATCAACCACTCACATCAAAATAGGAGATGTGCACTGAAGTTGCATGTGCGTAGGCCTTTCTCAAGTTATGATTCAGCCCTATGTGCAAATAACAATAACAGTTTATAGTGGTAGTTTATAGGGACGCCTCAGATTTGCCCAGGATGAAAGAATATCTCACTCAGGCTTTTCAATGGCCATTATTTCATAATCTACATTGTGATTTGTTGATCCCAGTCCGTGAGTTTTGAGACAATCTGCAAGATTGCATTTATGCTCGGTAATAGATTTGCTGCTGGGAAATCATCTACAATCTACAAGCATCTACAATCTCTACATCCTCCTCCTCATCATCATCTTCCTCATCTGTGGCAAAAAGTTCATCTTCAAAGTAGGATCCTCTGAGACCATACTCCTGTGTGTGGACGGAAACTTCATTTGTGATCAGGTGCGTTGATCCCTCCACAAAGTCAGCAAACCTGTGGATGACACCACCAACATCTCTTTAGCACCAAATGTTTAACAACACTGAAAACATTACTCAAAGTCCTGAATGGGAATGCAATTAACTCCGCTCAGAGTACTGACAAACAGAGCTCAAAATTCACTACATGGATGTTAAACATTAGAGGGGCATTGTCACCTTTTTGGGGACTGAAGTCGGGAGACAGTCCTCCAGGTGCTGAATTCTGGACTTCCACAGTACTTACGCAGGTTGTCAAGGGCACGCTGTGTCTCCTCCGTCCCCTGTTTCTGAAACTCCTCCTGAGTCAGCAGTCGGCGAGGTTCTGGCTTCCAGCGTGGAGTTAGCTTTAGTTTACTGCATGACAGAATATTACCAGATTAGAAATGCAGAGCACTTGACACTGATAAAAGGAATCGAATTGTCAGATGTCAGCTGAGAGTTGTACTGTACCCAAACACCAGTGACGTGCGGTGAGGTCAATGGTTGGGGAGGCACTGGCTATCAGAGCCAGATTTACACACGTATGAACCCGATAGAGGTAGCTTAAATTCACCATTCAATTGGCAGGTTGTTATATTGGTGACCGTATGTTTCATATTTCATATGAGCATTCTTTGCACATTCATACAGGTAACTTACGTATTTGATTCACGTTTTATAGGCAAATGCAGTTCCACTATTCATACTCATTCCTTGTATCTGAGATGGAGCTCTGCAAATTTAGCGATTTTGACAAAACTTTTTGTAACAGCTATTTTCATTGGAGTAGGATTGGTGAGGCTCTGCCTCCCCCTTCCTCCCCTGACCGCACGTCCCTGCCAAACACCTACCGCCAAACAAACAAGGCCAGGGAAGCAGGATACTCCAGGTTCTTAGCGCAGAAGGCAGCCACGATGATGGCCAAAGCCACTTGCTGAACCTGGATCCCGGCGTAAATCAGCAGCAGACCGAACAACTGCAGCGTCCATGAGAGGATATTGATACTCTTCTCCTCCACAAGAGGGCCGTGACGATAACACACAGCAAAACTTATGAACCCCACCACTGCAGTATAGCCTTGGACACACAGACAAAGAATTCATTCAGCATGATACATGGAGATATGAATTTTGGACCAATTTCTCAGACATTCAATAATAAACCAAGGTAAGTAGGCTACTTACCTAAAGCCAGATGCCAGTGTTCTCTGAGGATTAGTTGCAGGTTTCTGTAAACAAGCTGGATGATGTAAACGGAAAAGGACCATCCACCAACTATCAACACGTAGAATGGACTTTTCTGAGAGAGGAAAATCAAAATGAGAAATCTAACAATATGTCTTGACACACAGATCAAATGTGGTTAATGTAAAGGTGTGATCAGCCACAAGGCCTTACTACAGTAGTCTTCTTACCTGGGGCAGAAAACGTGCCACGATGAAGATGAAGATGATGAGAGAGGCAATCATGCCTGTACTCATGCCTGCAGAGTAATAGAATACCTGACTCCTGTTGGACAAAAAACAACATAGAAATCATACAGGTGACGTAACATGGACCACCATCAACGCTGAGGGAGGTCACACCCTACATACTTACCTACTGAGTGAGTTAGCAAAAACGAAGAGCAGCACTCCAGCGAGGAATACCACAAACAGGTCAATGTCAAACTCTGCAGGAATAAAAACAAACAGCACACATTCATCCACATGAAATCTCTAACTTAGAAGCCATCTAACATCTCAAGGAAACCCCACCTTTCTACTTACTGCGGATGGGCTTCACAGTGTATTGGGCTTTGGGGTGAACAGGATCAATCTTGAAGCAGGTCTTGGGGCGGAACAGACTGACGCTGATGGTGGTTTCGTTCGACTGCTCACGCATGAAGTGCTGCATCATGCCCCATATACTGAAGTGCTCCAACTCCTGCAGCATCTCCTCGTCCTCAACAACAGTCACTTTCAACTGTTTCGAGCTCCATACTCGGACCTGTGTCCACAATGCCACATGAGCCCAAACAAAACATTTAAGGGCTAGGGGTTAGGTTTGGAACTAGAGTTAGTGTTAAGCAAAGGGTTAAGGGGTTCATCACATTGATTCAATTCTCAAATATGTTTCTCTTGCCTGAATACTTGTCCAGGTTTCCTTCCACCCAGGCACAATGGAATTGAGGTAGCAGAAGTGACTGGCTTCTGATCTTTCAGACTCCTCGCCATCTTCTAAATTGATAATATGAAGCTTACTACCTGTAGAAATAAGAATATGTTTGTCACCTTAATTGTGCATTTTCTCTCCTGTGTTGTGATCTCCAGCAAGGCAATATACCACAGTCATTGTCATACATTGTAGAGTAGAGCACAACCTTTAACCAATTGGCTAATATAATATATTAATATTAATATAAGACATGGCAACGTTTTGTAGCTACGCCGGTACTTACCCGACAGGCTGACTAGCCGTTGTGGGCGTTTCTATCTAGCTACATGGGTAGCCTATGTATGTATATGTGTGTGCTAATCAAATCAACACCGATATGCACTGACAACCAATCAATCTTTCATCGACGTAGTTAACTAAATGAATAGGCTGGCTAGCCACGAGATAAAGGAAGGTTGACAGCTAAGCTAAGCGAAGTGTTGCCATCCAACGTTATCTATGCTAGGCTAACGTCACCACGCTAGTCAACTACACGAGATAACTTAGTAAGCTACTCAATGAAAATGCATCTCATTTCATGGTTGATTTGTTTGTAAAATACCTAGAAATGTACGCCGTACCTGAGACTTGTTGTGTTTTTTGTGGTAAACTTAAAAAAACGAAGAGCAAAACTATTAGTCCACTTTCGAAGAGGAATTCCTTTCTTAATTTCGTGCATCCCGCCATGACAGAGAACCACGTCAGCCCCGTCGCTTAGCAACTGAGATGAGTTACAGGAAAACCAACCAATCGCATTAGAGGTCAACTGTTTGGATTCATTCAAGACCATTAAACGTTGCCTGAAAGTTGACAATGTTGAATAATGCTACGAAATAAGAAGACACACAAATGGGATTAGGGTTAAAGGGGTTAGGCCAGGATACACTTTATCCACGTGGTTCTGTTTATCAGGGCAAGGTCAAATTTGCATGTTTGAAAGGTCATGTCTGACTCATCTTAACATCATTTAAAGCAAGTCAATTGAGTCTTTGAGACTTGGGGAGGATTTGGGCATGACATTTCAAAGAGGTCCATTGACTTAATCTGATTTTAGGTTGAAAATGCTAACAGTTAGCTGTTAGTCACAGTGCCCAGATAAATAGAACCATGGTGTAAATTGAAGTCTGTCCTGACTAATTTCAAGGAACCAAATTGTGATTTTGTAATTGTGGTTTTGTAATCCCTCTAGGGTAGGGCTAGGGTAAAGACTAGGGTTTGAAGGGCTTTATTCAATGTTTGAACAGGTCTAAGTGTGCAACAGTGGAGAGATGAAAACACAAAAATGCATCTCCATCAGATCACATTAGGCTATACTATTTCATAGTCCTGCCACAAGAGGTAGACATATATTCTTTCATCATTATCTTGAGAGAAGTGGCGATCAGAATAATCAATGTGTTTGTGTATAGTCAAAGATAATATAGGGATTTTAGGTGCTTTTCCTATTTCTTACCCATCACACTATAGCATACGGTTCCAACATAGGAATCAACAATTGCATCTGACCACACAACTGCATAGGTTTCATATAAAATAAGGATTTCAGGATTTCATTCCATATATCAATGTTCGAATTTCGAAATAAATGTTTTTGAGTATGAAGAGTGACTTCTTTATCAACTGTGGTTTTATCATGAAGTAAATATCTCCAAACCACCCAAGATAAGTCCTTTATTAACTCCCTCAGTTCTGCAATAGTAATTCAGGGAAGGCTACATGAGTCAGAGTGACCGCTTCTGATGTCAATGATGGCCTTGATAATACAACACATAACATGATCATGTGATAGTGTGAATACCATAAACTTGTAAACCATAGAGAGGCTCTCACAGCCTCGTGACCATGACCACATCTTCATTTCCTGATTTTCGGTCCTCAAATCAGCTCAGTCTTTATGCATGGCTCCCTATTCCCTCCCATGGCTCCCTATTCCCTATCGAGCCCGGGCCTATAGGGAATACGATAAATCCACCCAACCACCACCCCAACCCCCACCCCAGCCCCAACCCACACCCCAACCCACACCCCAACCCACACCCCAACCCCCACCCCAACCCACACCCCAACCCACACCCAACATGGAGGAAGAGAAGGGAGAGACGGAGGAGGACCGGAGCTCGAGCGATGGGGGGGACGATCAGAGCTCGAACGACAGAGAAGGAGAAGGAGAGGAACCAACCGTCCCAGCACCCCCTACAGACAACCTCAACACCCCCCCCCCCCCTCCTAAACCCCATTACCACCTCCACCCCCTGCAAAAACACCATGAAGGGGGAGCCGGCCTCTATTGAGATAGCCACCAGCAGCACACTGCAGATCCACCTCCCCTCCCAATCAGACAGTGAAAATGACTGGAGCTTGGCTAAACCAAAACGCAAAAGACCACAAAAAAAGGCAATCCGAAAAAACCCAAACAAAAAGACTACTTCAGAACCCAAACCCCAACGCCATACAGGTAAGCCGGCTCCCACCCCCAAACCCTCCTCCCCACCCTCTTCCTCTCTCCAGTCATCACATGCTCCTGACCCTGCACAGCCCACCAGCCACCCCCAGTCCATGCTCACCGGACCGTCCGGGCCACCGAAAATCACCTCATCAACCACACAGATGAGGGGGCCACCAGGCAGTCAGTGGGGAGACAACCCCCACACCATGAGCAGCCAAGGGGAGGTGCCACACTATCTGGCCCCCAACGACCCATTGGAGGGCCTCATCTTAATTTGCAATAACTTAGCAAAAACTGGAACAAACCAAATCCAAGAACCATGAAGATAACAATCTCATCTCTCAACCCCAGAAGCCTCCGGCAACCAGACAAACGGGAAGTCGTCTACCAGTACATCACCCAACATCAGTCAGACATGTATATCCTCCAGGAGTGCGCCATCCCATTCAAGGAGATGGACGCCACCCTGGAGGAGGAATGGACACGGGGGGACTCTCTCTGGTCAGGCTCAAACATCGATAGAGCTGATGGGGTCGGCATATTGGTGGCCAACCCCTTTCTCCAGACCAAAAAGGGGGAGGTTGTAGAGAGCGGGCGAATCCTGGTTCTAGACCTAGAGATCCAGGGTTCGCCGCTGAGGGTCATCAATGTGTACGGCCCAACCAACGTGGCCAAGAGAGTCTCCCTTTTCAAGAAACTTCGGTCTCTCCTCCTCATTCCCACACCAGTCTTAGTGGGGGGAGACTTCAACTGTGCCCTCCGGGATGAGGACCGCAGCAGGCCCAGGAGAGACCGATCCACTACAGAACTCCAGTCCATCATAGACGACTTCCAACTGGTAGACGCCGGTGGCACCTCCCCGCCGACACACACAAGGGTGAGTTCCTCCGGGAATTCTTCCTCCAGGATAGACATGTTCTTGCTCTCGCCAGGTCTGAGGATGGGAACCCTGACCAGCCAGGCGGCCCACTTCTCGGACCACAGGATGTTGACCGTGTCCCTGGAATGGGACGGCCAAACAAGAGCGGGTATGGGGAACCTGGAGGATGAATACATCGATCCTTCAGGACCCAACAGTGGTGCATTCCTTCTCCAGGCGCTACCTGGAGTGGAGGACCCTAAAAGAACTGTTCGACTCCCCGATAGAGTGGTGGGAGATGGTTAAGGCCAGGACAAAGGGCTACTTCGGGTCAGTCGGAAGGAGGAAAGCGGCAGAACAGAGGGCCAGGTTTCAACACCACAACGCGGCCCTCCAACGCCTGAGTCTCCTACAGCTGGGTGGTCTGGATGTGGCCCGAGAACTGGCCGAGACCAAACAACACCTTGCCACCCTCTACCGGGAGCAACAACAAAAGAAACAGTTCAGGGAAGAACTCCAGGGCCTGGAGGAGGAGGAGAAATGCACACGCCACTTCTTCCGCAAGGCACGGTCAAAACACAAGCCTATCCTGTCCCTATACGACACCAATGGGGACACCGTGTCAGACAGAGGCAACATCCCGGGGGTGGCAAGAGAGTTCTACGAGAGTCTCTAGTCTACAACATCAAGACAACCGACGAGACTCTCATGGCCACCTTCCTGGATGGTCTGGACCGGGTCCCCGAGGGTGGTGAGAGTGAGAACCCAGAGCTGACCACGGAGGAGCTCACCCGGGCCGTGCACTCCTTGAATACACACAAGGCTCCTGGACCGGATGGGATCCCAGCAGAGTTCTACAAGACTCTCTGGGATCTCCTCAAGGAGGACTTGGCGGAGGTCTTCAAAGCCGTCTACAGGGAAGGGAGGCTTGGAGAGTCAATGCGACAGAGTACGGTCACACTGATCCCCAAGAAAGGGGACCTCAAGGACCTCCGGAACTGGCGCCCCATCAATCTCCTCCCAGTGGACTATAAAATCATGACAAAAGCCCTCACCCAACGGTTTCAAACCCTCCTCCCCTTAGTTATAGCCCCTGACCAAACCTGTAGCGTCCCCGGTAGGTCCATCAACGACAACCTACTCCTGGTGAGAGACCTCATCCTGCACTCCCAGGAGCGGAGGTCCCCTTTAGGCCTTCTCAGCCTGGATCAGGAGAAGGCCTTTGACAGGGTTAGCCATGGTTTCCTGCAGAGGGTGCTGAGAGGCATGAACTTCCCCCAGCACCTGCTCAACTGGACCGAACTCTGCTACAACAACATCACGAGCAGAGTTCGGATCAACTTCTTCTTCGGCGTATGGGTAGTTGTTTTTCCTCTCCACTCCACCAGGCTCGGGGCCGAGGGGCTACCCTTTTACCACCCCGAGACCTGGTTGAGGGGCTCACCGGATCAACAACCAGTTGACAGACCCCTTCCCCATCAAAGCTGGAGTACGGCAGGGATGCCCCTTGGCCCCTCTACTGTACGTCATCTACCTGGAGCCGTTCCTACGGAAGATCAGGAGCTCCCCCAACATCATGGGCTACCCTCTACCAGGGGCCCGGGGGGAGAGGCTCAAGGTGGTGGCGTACATGGACGACATCACCATCGTCGGCACAGATAGTCGCTCCATTTCCACAGCAACGAAAGTGGTGGAGGACTACTGTGCAGCCACTGGCGCCCTGATCAATAGGGGTAAGTGTGAGCTGTTTCTGTCGCAGCACTGGCAGGAGACCCTGGCAACCTCCTTCCCTGTAAAGACGGAAAACATTAAGCTGCTGGGGATCACCTACCAGAAAGATGGAGGGGCCTCCGGCAGCTGGAAGGAGACCATCCGCCAGGTCCAAAAGAAGATCTGTGAGTGGAGTGCACGGCCTCTCACAATGACAGGCAAGATCCTGGTCCTGAAGGCTATTGTTCTTCCCATTCTCCTTTACCTGGGCAGGGTGTTTCCCCCAGACAGAGCAGTATCCAAAACCATTGAAAGGATCATGTTCACCTTTGTCTGGGGGAGCCAGATGGAAAAACTAAAACGCACCACCCTGTACAAAACAGTGGAGAATGGGGGGAAAGGGGTCCCAGACATCCTAAACATCATTAGGGCACAGGGACTCTCCAACCTCATCACCAACATCAACAATAAAGATAGGAAAGCCAGGTTCTTTGAAATATACTATGCCACACCCATCCTCCGGACACTCAGGGTGACCGCATCAATAAACCACACTGTGCCCTACAGCTGGGACCCCCCTCCAGTCTACAAGATATGGAGGGACTTTGCCTTCAGGACAGGATTGTCCGCGGCTGGGCTGGCCTCATGGAAATACAAAGACATTATGACCTTCATAAGGTCGAAGGAAACCATGACTCACCCCAAGGCCAGCACAGCCGTGGACTCCAAACAGGTATGGAAAAACATTAATCATAAATGTACTAACAATAAACAAAAAGACATTGCCTGGATGCCTGCTCATGGTTGTCTCCCCACTAGGGAATTCTTGCATAGGCGGCACATCGCAAAGACTGAGAAATGCCCCCACGGATGCACGGACACAGAACACATTAACCACCTGTTCTGTGAGTGCTCCGTGGCCAGGCGGGTCTGGGCCCTGTTTGTTCCCTCTGTCTCCCTAAACAGCCTGCTGACCCTGCCCCGCTTGACGGCCGAGAACATCCTGTATGGTCCTCCCGGGGGGTGCACAACCCCCCAACTACAACAACAGTGGAGGATCATCAGCGCCGTCAAGCAGGTACTCTGGGAGACGAGGAACATCAGGGTCTATCAGAAACAGAGCGTCGACCTGACAACCCTGAGGAGAAGAATCACCCTCTTCCTCAGGGACCATGCTATTATTGACTTTAAAAATAACCTGGATCAAGCAAGAGCGGTGTGGGGGGTGGAGAGATGGAAGGACGTCATCCTCTAAACCGCCCCCCATGCCGCGCCGCATCGCCCAACCCCCCCCACCCCGGGCCTACCTCACTACACCACCAGTTCCTGCACTATCACCTTCACCACCGTTCCCGCACAAGCCCTGGTCAGCAGTATCACCATCACAAGGACCAGGAGAGGAGCAGCGCACCACACCAACAGGGAAGTTTACTGCACCTTCCAACACTTTCACATGTACACAACACTGACCCACTTCCTACCCTCACCAGAACACCACCACACACAACTCACAGCCAAGCCAGCCGTCTCTGCCAGCACCACCAGCAGCAGGATGACCAACATCACTGGGTCACAGGGAAGTACTGATCACCCGCCTGACACCAAAATGCACACTACACAAACCAGGCACACCTCCCTTCTCTCACTCCCCTATCTTTTCAGGCACACGTCATATCCAGCTCTGACACCCACCCAGGCTTCCAGACCCAGGAGCAGAGACCGGCTGGCACCACTACGTCACCCCAGCACCAACTCCAGGTTCCAACTCAGCGACCCCAAACCCCCAGTTCCGGGCCCCCCCCCCCCAACTCCAGGCCCCCAGCTACAGGCCCAGTCCCCTACCCGCCAACCCCCAACCCCCAGCCCGGAACAAGCTGAGAAGAGCCAGGGAGCTTTTTTCCTGGATAAGCTGTGTACAGGTTTTTCGGCCCTGCTTGCCTGCCGTGCGCCGAGCTCTCTGGGCCTCTCCTTGGGGGCCTCCAGTCGGCCTGCGTGCTCAATCTGCTCCGCCGCTGGGGCGCCTGGTCCGGCTACCCTCGTGAAGGGCTACGGGAGTCTGAGCCTGGTGGGCTGGGCCGGATGCGCCGGTGGTGGGGCGGGTCGGGTGAGTCGGGTGTGTGGGATCCCTCGGGGGAGGGAGGTGGGGGAGCCACGGCTTTGCACTGGTGGGCAAACTGGATAGTAGTCGCTCTACAACTAGAGGGCTGCAGGGAATTTTTTTCCAGGATGCACAGTACAAAGGTTTTTTACCCCTGCCTCCTACCGACACTGGAACCTGGACACTGGACACTGAACACTGAACATTGAACACTACACTGAACAATACACTGAACACTGAGCACTTTAGTTAGTTTAATGTTGGTTGTTGTTGAATCTTAAATGTCTGATTGTTTGTCTGTTTATTGATTGAATGTATACATGGTGTTGTGTTTTTATAAAAACCAATAAAAAACACCTTCATCAGGTCTGATCGACTTCCTCATACTAGTCCTCAGCATCCATTAAAGGGAAGTATCATAAATGGGTGTTATCATAAAAAAATTACATGATAGAATGTTTTACAAGGAAATGCCATAGCTGTAGCTCTCAGCTGCCATTCTCATACTATGTGGTGGTGACACACAACATCTTCCTTATGCTTTCCCATGCCAGGGGTTACCAAACCCATCTCCACCCTATCAGAGCGAGAGCTTTTTAGTGACTCATCAGAATTGTGTGTAAAAGAGCAACATTTTTGAGGAAATAGTTTGACAGGTTCACTATCTCTCTAATGTCATGTGTAATTAGGCTATTTGCAGCCTATACATTGAACTCATAGGCCTAACCCTAACCCTCATGCTTGAAATAATATCATGTATCACTATCACTGTCTGGGATAGAAGACCTACTGCTTTACTTTGAAAGTGTAAAGTGTTTATATAGGCCTGGCTCACTACTGGGCCAATGTGGGCGTCAGTGCCGTGAGTCAGTGAGTCAGTGCCGTGAGTCAGAGCCGTGAGTCAGCGCCTGGGTCGGGAGGTGATGCAGCTCCCGGAGGAGGCGGGACTTACCGCGACTTACAATCACGTCAACTTTAACGAGTTGTTAACACATTTCTTTCGCCACCCAACTTCCTCAGTCCTCACACATCACTTCGCCGTTGCTTTTGTTGTAAAAACGTATCATCTGGAATAAGGTAGGTTTTCTTATCCACTTTCGTTAAGTCAGCTTGTAAATGTTGTAAACTATGGTTCTAGTCGTATTTCAATAGCCTAGTGAACGAAAAAAAAAGTTTTATAAAAAGAGAGGTTATTTTTGTGAACGAGGAAATGGCACATGAGTAACAACTTTGTTGTCTTTGCGGATACTTGTGTTAATCCAATTGAGTTTGACTACAAACGACGTAACGAATTGAATTTGTAACAACAATCGTGACATTGTTTCCTCGTCGCGGATAACGGTCTGGTGAAGAGCCTGTAAGTACTTGGGATGGTCGTTACCGCCTCAGTGGGTCGATGTCGCATTCTGCTGCGGGCCTCTGACCCTGCTAGAGCCTGCAAAGTCTCCACAGCTTCTCCATTCACTGTTTGCTCTTATTCTCAATTGTCTCATGATCTTTTACTGGTTAAACTTGAGGCTCATAATTAGTTGTCATGTCATAGTCAAGGCCTTACACCAATAGTCTATATAACTTTACATTTTCGAAGGTGCCTTTTAAACGTTTTGATAGCTTAATGTGTACCGATATCTATCTAGTACCGATATCTAATATACAGTAATGAGCATAACCCAAAACTTGATGAATATTGACATATTGAAGACGCCAAGCGGCGTTTATCCACGAAATTGAGGTTCCGCATTTTGAAACATCCTATTTCAACACATACTTCAAATACAGCAATTGCAAATTGCTACATCCCACATTTCAGTCAACCTTAGTTGATCTAATCTTTCAGTATTAGTACTAGTCATAGAAATGTTGTCAAGGAACAGATTAGATTGACCTCAGATCCCAATGCATGTGATTTAATGTGGCACATTCAACTAAAGTTTGAAACAAATGCTGTGTTATGGTATAATCTGCTTTGGCAAGAATGTTATTGTGGATTGAGGCCTTTAGACCCTTGTGCATGCATGCCCGAGAGGCCTGGGAAACACTCTTCGAGAGGCCAATCTTAAAATAAAACTACTGTATAAAGCCATGTCTGATGTGGCCCATAAACAATGCATTATAAAGAAATATCTGGTGTGCCTCGACAGAGTTGAGGTGTTGACTCTCACCATCCCCAAGTCTTCTCTTCCTTAAAGATCCTCCCACAGACAGGCCTGCGTAGCCGGATGCCTGTCTATGTTGATCCTTTATCAATATCCTTGTTACACCAATGTATATACCATTACAGCCTTGTATGCCGAGCCACATATGAAGCAGCAAATCGTTTAAATCTATAATCCATGCCATATTGCTATGTCACACATATCACACATGACATCAACACATTTCTCTAAAACTGTGGTTGATTTGGTAGTCTTATATTTCTATGTGTTTATCCAGGGACTTGATACTCAGCAACAATGGCAGTCGAGGGAGGAATGAAATGTGTGAAGTACCTCCTGTTCTTTTTCAACTTCATCTTCTGGGTGAGTAGTTGGGCACAAATCCTCACATGTCTACATTTACTTATCTTATCTATTTAAAATCTGTGGTAACACATCAGCTGGTATTAAAACGTGATCATAGAGAGACATATCATATGATTACTGTGATAGTAAAAAAAAATAGTGTCTGGTCTGAGACACTAAACAGGACAGGCAGGACAGGATGAAGTTGGCGAACTTTCTATGACTTGTCAGTATTGTGGAAGTTTGGAATCTTTCTGTTGTTAGGTCACTGGTTATGTCAGCTGACCAGAACACACACACACACACACACACACACACACACACACACACACACACACACACTCACTCGCACAACATGGCACTTCCTCAAATCTCCTACGGTTTGATGTTCTCAAATTCTCACCTCAAGAACACACTCATCTTCTTGAAATGTGTTCATATTTAACCTTAATTGTAGATCTGAAAGAATAAGCAAAGATGTGTGTGAGAGAGGGAGAGAGGGAGGGAGAGAGAAAAGGAGGGAGAGAGAGAGAGAGGGAGGGAGAGGGAGAGAGAGGGAGGGAGAGAGAGTGAGAGTGAGTATGAATAATGTTGGAGTCTTGTGACCACTGACCAGGGTTTCAAAGTGTTATGACAATATCATGTGACTTCAAGATCAAGATTTACCCTTCCTGATCTGCATTCACCAATACAATGCTGTCACACACACACACACACACACACACACACACACACACACACACAGACCTACACATTTTTTTATTTTTTTACAGTACTTCTCCACTAGGAACCTGCGCCTAATTCAAACACAATGTCAAATATTGACTTTGGTATGACCTCCATTTTAAGTTGAAGTTGTGAGTTATGAGAGTTTTGTCTGGACTTGTCTTGACTTTTTCGGTTTGTTTTCTCTCTTAATATTGTCCTGAAGTCATCATCATAGATTAAATAGTGGTTCGACCAGCTTGGTCAAACAAGTGTTCAACCAGAAGCTTGTTTGGAGGATTAACAACCGTAGTACAGATGGGAATATTGTCTGGAAAAACAGGACATTGTTATGAAGCTCTTTATTTTGGTTTATGCAACTTCCCCGCAATGTAATTGTACACTATAATACACATATTACCTTTCATTTAATTGACTCATGCCTCCAAACTCCATTCCTGTCCTTGGTATGTATACATACAAAGGTGTGAGGTGTGTGCCCAATCCTCCTGTTTACATTTAGGTAGTCCAGCTTGTTTTTGTGTTTCTTTACATGAAGAGGACTGCACACCATTGGCAAATATCAAATACACTGTCAATGATTCAAGTACTAAAAATACTGCAACCGCATTCTAAACATGCAGTATCATATTCACCCTGTTTAGTATGTCCCTTGGCCTTTGTGTCCCCTGGTTGTTAGCTAATTTCTTTTTCATTTGATCCCAGTAATATACCCTTACAGCAGTAACCTGATTGGGTGCTGCCTCCATGATGTAGTGTAGCCAGAAAAAGCTCCAGATTGGATGAGATTTCAGAACACATTGCAGTATCGGAAATAGTCAGAAATCTTCAAAAGTCTGATACATAAGTAATATTGTTCTTGACAGATTTCACAAACACTGTTAATTTTCATTTTTCTTTTTAAAAGTATGTTTCAATGACACTAATCATCTCTCTCTCTCTCTCTCTCTCTCTCTCTCTCTCTCTCTCTCTAGCTGTGTGGTCTTGCCCTGATTGTGGTGGGCATCATGGTTCAGGTAGCGCTTCATAACACCCTTGTGATGAAGAATGCATCCGCCTCTTCAGCCCCTATTCTTGTCATCGTGGTGGGGGTCGTCATCTTCTTCATCTCCTTCTTTGGCTGCTGTGGAGCCTGGAAGGAGAATTACTGCATGGTCACAATGGTAAACCATACACAATGAGTTCTCTCCATACACAACACAACATACACAGCTGACTTTGCATTCTGGAAAGGAAAGATCTGAACCAACTGGTCTGACCAAACTTGCTTATCTTTTACTTTTGCAGTAGTCCTTTATGAAGCAGATTGTGTTCCATCCTGGCATTTGATGTAACTGATTGTGTAACCTAGAAGGATACAGAAGGATATTTACACAGTTCAATCGAAGTCCTTCTAAGGATAATCAATTAATATTCTCTTTCTATTTCTATAGAAGCCTTTTTGTTGCTCCTTGTTCTCTTCATGTAAAGCACCTGGTGGAAAAGGGCTATATATTATAGTAATATAGTAATATATGTAGTAATATTGCTATTACAGTGATTTTAGTGTTATTACAGAGGTAGGTAAAGCTATATTACGAACGTATATGTATTTCCATGTTACTCTCTTTGTAGTTCTCTATCCTTCTCGCTTTGGTCATCATTGTGGAAATTGGTGCGGCCATCGCTGGATATGTCTTTAGGGGCAAAGTGAGTATTATTTTCAATTGACATGTGCACGTCTATTGTACAGTATTATATATATGTATATATATTATATATATATATATATAATATTATATATTATTATATATATAGGGGATATACTGCATATATAAAAAACACTCTGCAATCCATTGTTTTTGTCCTCCCTCTAGCTGACAGTGATTGTCCAGGACGAGCTCACTGAAATGCTCAGCAATTACAAGAATGGCAGTGCAGAATTCAAGAAGACCCTTGATAAACTGCAAGTGGATGTAAGTAGTACTAACTGTTAATATGGCGGATGTGTTAAGGGGCTCTAAACACTATAAAAAAATAAAAATAACTGACATAGATCTGTGACTTCTATTATGAAATCCCCTTCAGAGGTTGTGTAGCACCAGACAGACATACTCACATAAAATATCTTACAATACATGATTCATGCTAAAGTAAACAAATTAGTTATTGATATTAGATATGGGTTAGGGCTAGGGTATGAAAATGATTCACTGTGTGCATATCTAATTGGTTTACTTTGGCTTCTCCCTCAAGTAAGGTCAATAATACCCTGTTAGTGAGTGCTGTAGGTTTAACTTGTCTCCTCCTGTTGACATTATGAAGCAATATCCTGCTTCCTCTTCCTATAACTGGTAATCCTTGCTATCTTATGTCGCTGTTGTCATCCTCCATCTATTATCCCCCATTAATGGTCATTCTCACCATTGTATCCTGCTCTTTATCCAGCTGAAATGCTGTGGGGTGAACGGCACCGATGACTGGAGCAGCTTGCCTGGCGGGAACTCGGTGCCTGACTCCTGCTGCGTCAACGTCACACTAAGCTGTGGTGTTGGGAATATGCACGATCAAAGCAAGGTGCACCAGGAGGTAAGCTTCCAGCCGTTGGATTGGGTTTTATTTTCAAAAGTACACATGAATGAACCCTTGCTAGGGGAAACTTGGAACACATCCTTAAAAAAGTTAACACCCTGAGCAGCCCTTCCTTCCCTTTTCCCTAGGAGAAAATGACAGTTAGACAAAAACATTAAAAAAGGAATCCTACGAAAAACATTTAAAACCGATAGGACAGGAATAAACTCTGTTTGTGATCATTATTCTAGGGGTAGGACAGGAGTAAACTCTATTTGTGATCATTATTCTAGGGGTGTCAGAAAGTTGTGGAGGATCTGCTGAAGAAGAACATTATGTGGGTCATAGTGGCAGCACTTGTGATCGCTTTCTTGCAGGTAAGAGCAAGTGAACAAAAACATTCACATACCTACACACAAGATCTGCTGATGGTAGCTACTAATCCAACCCCACAACCACCCATCCACAAACGCACACACACACACACACACACACACACACACACACACACACACACACACACAGCTAGTTTGCTTACTGGTTTATTTTTTTATTCTAGATCATGGGCCTCGTATTTGCCTGCATGCTGATGAGAGGCATTCGCAGTGGCTATGAAGTCATGTGATCATTCTGCCAACAACTTGCTGGGGAGTGACTAAGTCATCTTCACTCACAGTGAGCATTAAGTAGATAGAAATTCATTAGGGAGAGCTTCATACAGTATGTAACTTTTATTTACACATTTCTTATTCTCAGTGTAAACACATTAACATTTGTCCCTTTGTATTGATGAGGAAAATTGTCATATTGCCAGGATATGAATGTCTAGCTGTTATTGGTTTTTTTGTTTTTAAAAAAAAGATATCTTTAATTTAAATAGAGAAGCATTCTCAATTTAGCATTTGCACTATACTCTCCTTAGTTCTGTTATGGCATGTTCTTTTAACATTGATCTTCTGAATATATTCTATATTTTTCAGAAAAGTTGAGTCTGCATTTTTTGTCTTGCTGGTTCCCCAATTCCTATTTGTATTAAAGACTCTTTAAAATACACTCTTAAATGTGTCTCTTTCCAATCATGATTTATTCACAAGCTCATAGAAGACTTTCACATAGACAATAAATATATTTATTTATCTGGCATCCCATCCCTGCTGTCTTTATAATAATAATGTTATTATTATACATTTGAATGCCTTATATTATATTATTGAATGCTTACATTGCAGACTGATGATCAGAAACCTGACCATGTGACTTGAACTGAACCAGTCTATAGCCTATGAATCAGCCCTGGAGTTTGTCTGGGTCAGGAAACACTCCTGGCCCTGCATAGTGGCCTACCTTTAGATATACCATACTGTTCAAATGATTGTGTCGAGACTGAATCTAATGCCACCTAGTGTCTCAAAAAAGAAAGTGTTGAAGTGACCCATTTGATAAGACTGGGCCTGTGGTAGGAGACAATTTGTTTAGCATGACAGATGAGGGGCCAGATTTCTCAAGGATTGAAAGTTGTATATAGGGAAGAAAATAAGTAGGTGTGTTCTTCTAATTTCTAAATAATTGGTGACTATGTTCATTATGGTACTCTTACTGTAAATGAGAGCATTGAGCAAAGGATAATGTATTTATTTATTTCAGAGACAGAGTTCAGGTAACTGTGACCTCAACCAAAGTCAATTATAGCAACACAAACCTCCAAAATAAGATGAACAAGTACACAAAATAATATCTGTAAAAAAAAAAAGACAGTTCTCATATCAAGCATCTGAGAGTAAAAAGGCAACTTGAAAAGAACTGTCTAGCAACCCCTTCGATTGCAAATGGATTTCACCAGACAGTCCTTATCAGCAAGGCACAGCGATGGAGTAGACATTTCCTATTTCGTCAGTTTCCCCTCGAGTGTGAGGAGAAAAACCTCAGGTTTCAACACTGCTGTAGCAGTACGGTTTATCTTCATAGGTTGCTAAGTGCTACATTGACACAATGTATTTTCTTTTAATACAGGAAAAAAACTATTTCACTGTCCAACACAGATTGTACTTACTGTCAAACCCAAAAACAAAGGCACCTCAAGTAAACGATGTGGCTGACCCAGTAAAGTGCTACACAGCTTCATTCTAACACAATCTTCAGTGCTTTTCAGGGCTTGTAATTGCCGTTATTATTCCTCAAAGTGTGATGTGATGAAATCGCACTTTACTAAAACATCTACATGCATTCATTAGTTTAAGTACTGTATGAGGTGAAATGGATGTAATGTTTACCAAATTACTGATATTATTGAGTATGTTGAAGGAGTATGAGAATAGCAGTATAGTAGTGACAGACCATGACATAAGCCCTCTAAAGCGCTATGTAGTGTATGGTGGTCATTATACCCTCTACCCTAAATCTCCTGACAAACAAATGTTCAAATGTTACCTATATCAACATGGCAAGCTGCACATGAACAGACAAGTACCATATACTGTAAGTATGAAACCACTTTTTAACGCGTTCTCCATATCCCTATGACAAAGCTTCAGTGGTTTGGGACATTGAGACAGTCCCTTATCATGTTACAGGATTTCCTTCACCATACCCAATAAACCTTCCACTGCATGATGAAATAACTTGTTTTGTCTTCTGAAAGTCAGATATGTGTATTGTAGAGCTTGGCATTGTCTTGCTTAGTAAACTGCAGATGCCACCATAGGAAGTTGCTTTGCCAAGCGTGGTGAGAGACAGCTGAGTGGAAATGGCCCATCACTCCTTGTTCCTTCCTGTTAGCGGCGGGGGGGCTTTGGGTAGTTGGCAGAGAGCAAAACCATGCTGTACAAAAGCAGAGAGGTCTCCGACTCTGTGACCGTAGAGAGACATGAGGAAAAACAGCCATGTTAATGTTACCCTGCTCTGTTAGTAATAGGTGCAAGATGAGTTGTCACCATTCAGTGTTATTAGATTTGCATTAATGTATGCAAGCATCTCTTCATATGTATTATGAAATCATGAAAAGCCTTGAGGGAGGAGTAGAGAGAGAGAGACCTTTCAAGTGATAGGAGAACTGTAGCCACTGTGATAGCCATTCCTGGCACTGGTTGGTGCTAAGACTGTAGGAGTAGAGCCCCCTGGTGTAGCAGGCCTGGGAAGGGCAGGATGAAACCACCATCAACAAAATACATGTACATTAATTATGTGTTTTAGATACATACATAAATTAATTATGCGTTTTCAAGTTAACTAACATTGTCCTAGTGCAATATCTACACACAAGGTGAAGTGATGTGCTGACCTGTCTCAGCTCCGTCTCATTCAGCTGTTGCAGACCCAGTCTACGGAGGGCCTGGTCGAGGAGGAGCAGCTCTAAGGCATGACTGTTCAGTCGATTGCCAATCAGGATAGACGGAAGGAGGGGCGTCAGGAAGAGAAGGGGGCAGAGTTGCCTCTGTTTTCCCATAAGAGACAAGAGAGATAATGATTACATGCTGTTTTTTCAGACAAGAAACAGGTAGAATAATTTAAAAAAATCCATGGAGTCCTGCAGGGGAATTGCTGAATAAAGAGAGGGTTTTAAGGGTTACGGGTTTTATTTGATTACTGACCATCTGATCTGCATTCAGTCTCTTGATACCCAGGGGATGTCCAGAGAACAACCCTCGTATTCCATGGATTTCAGGGACACTAGGATGGACACCACTTTGCACCTAGAATTACATGGACAAACATCAGCTTCGACATGCATTTGTGGTGAACACCTTCTGTAAGGATGATTTCTGATATTGAAGTATAAAATCCAAATGGGTGATGAATAAAGTTGATGCTCAAAGGAAAGGTGAATTAAGACAGTTTATTCAGAACTGGGCTCACACTGCACACTGCCTGGCCTGCACACATATCTGTGGTCAAACATCGAATGAGCAAGGAACAAAGGAAAGTTACTATCTTTATAGTGTTTTATGGTTGTCACATAAAACATCTGGCATGCAAGAGCCTTGGCCTGGCACCCAAAATTCTAGGACCCGTGTCATTCTCCTTTTGGGAAGCAAGCCAGTTAAGATAAACAGGATCATAAAAAAATGCATCAGGAGGCATTTTAACCCTAATTCCTTCATACACCAGTTGGACGTTTCTAGGGGTGAAACAAGCAGCCAATAAGATTTTGGACATCTATGATGACGTAAATAACAAGGGAAGGTAATGTGTGCAGAGTAGCTGTGCTCACATGGCACCTGAAGCATCAGAGTTGTCAGTCACCACTCCATGTACTCCTTAGAATGGCTTGGGTCAAACACCTGCATTCACACACCTTGTTACAGAGGGCTAGTACGCGGCCCTGTAGGCCGCCATCTTTAACTTGAGAACCTGCCCTTTCAAGCCCCTTCAGCACTGCCCAATGCTGTTGGACCCTGTGGGAATGGTACACTCTCTGGAATTCAGTCTGTTGCTGCGGGGTCCAGAAGTGGCGGAGCAGGAGCTGGCGGGGGAAAAGGTACCTGGTAGTGAACAGGAAAGGAGGAAAGCAGGGAGAGGAGGAGCGATGGGAAGAATGCATAAGACAGGGGGAAGAAGGGGATACAGGACACAGGGAGGGGAAGGGGTTTCAATACATTGCAGGGCACAAATAAATGAGCATTGATTATGGTTATGACTTGGAACTCTCACTATAACTCCCACTGACATATATTATTTCACTGTATATGAATGAAAGGAGGATGTTGAGGAGTGAATAGCATTCATTTCAAATTACTCACATTAGGACAAAAACCAGGTAGTTGGCAAGCGGAGGAATAGAAATGAGAGCCAGCGGTATGACTTTGAAGATATCTCTGCGAAACTGAGAAACACAAAGACAGGTAACATTACCATTAACTACGGATAACTTTTAAGACTTGGACTAGTTGAAACAAAGACAGGTCCATATACCTTTTATGTTGATGAAAGATCATCCCTATCCCTAAACACAAAATGAGTTTGTCTGTTTTTCAAGTGTAAGCCAAGGACCGACCTGCCTGAGTTTTTCCATGTCACGATAGGGTAAGTCCTGGAGTTGGACACTGTTGGTGATCATCCTTCTCCTTATCGCCTGCACGTCTTTGCCATCTTGGAACAAGAGCCGAAAACCTGGAGAATGATATTACATAGCCTAGACGTGACTACTTTTCAGTCCCGACAGTAGCACAGAAGATGCAACCCTCCTTACACCATCTGTGATGTAGGCTAGGTGTAAAGATACACGGTACTTGTTACGAAATGAAATGGTATCACTGAGTATTTGTGTTGCCTTACAAATAATATTAGACTTTACTGACTGAGTGTAACCAAACCATTCAGTTTGATTAGATAATGTAGGTCTTATACAAATAAGGATATGCGAATCAACAAGTGGGCAAACTGAGGAGTGCTTGAAGATAACCCCAGTTTAAACCCAATGCTGTTATGAGAGTGGTCGTACCTGTCACAAAAGTGTGATGGAGTTTATAAAAGCGGGGGAAACGTCTTTGGAGGAAGCTCTCATATCTGTCATTGACCCTCTGGAGTCGGGACACCACATGCTGGCCGATGCCTAGCCTGGGTTTGGAGGGGGAGTAGTGTCTGTACAGCCAGGACAACCTGTCAACAGGTTAGTACAGTTAGTTAATATAGCACACATACTAGCCTATATGACAACAATTATGACCACATTGACTATGCAGATTCAACAATACAGTTATTAATTTGTTATTTTGCAGCAGATCAAAGTGAAAGCATGACAAAACGAACTATATATTTGATAGCGGACGTTGCAATTCGCAACCTTTGACACATCATAAACTAGCTGTTAGCTCCATGCTAGCCCAAGATCAAGACGTAAACATCAAATGCCACCAGTCAGCGACTCCATGACACTTCCCCACACAAACAACGAGATCAATCTCGCCACACTACCTTAGTTGAGACGTGCCCATGAAAGTGAAGCCCACACTGCCTGTAACTCCATTAAGTCGGATTCCACGGCAGAGAAGTGCCATAGAGAAGCCCCTGCACATCCCCACACAGGACAGCGCCATTGTCGGAAGGGCAAACTGCGCACTGGAAGCAGCGCTGCAATTGGTTGTTCAATTACCGTAATGTTCAATTACCGTAATGTTCAATGTTCTACCTCCTTACTGAACACGAGCAGAAGAGTTTACTCCAGCCCCCAGTTGTTCACATGTTTGATCCAGGATCAGATCGAGCTGGCTGATTTCCCCAATACGACTCAAAATCAGCCAGCTGATCCTGGATAGCAAAAAAGAATCAGGATCATTCTGATCTAGATTAAAGGTTTCGAACAACTGGGCCCAGAGATCAAATCAAATCAATTTTTATTTGTCCCATGTTGTATCGCATACAGTTGTAATTGACACAGTGAAATGCTTTGGGATCTTGCTCCACTAACAATCAACCATTCAATAATAAGTAATACAAATTACAAAGTGTTGAGAGATGGTATACAAAATCCTGACAAATTACAAATTGTATTTTATTGATATCATATAAGCTATCGTGCTTCTATTTACATATCAACATGTTGATAATGCCCAACTCGAATCTTCACCAAAATTCTGACCTTGAGTAGCTATTAGTAGAGGCTGTTAGACCAAAATATAGCGCTTTGACTTCAGTTCATGCAACAAATGTCCCATTTGGCATGCAAGTACCTTAGGGTGATAGAACAACTTTTATCCAAAGACACAAGTGAGATCTGCTTTTTTTTCTTCAAAATGGCCGCCAACAATACATCAGAGCCCATTGGCAATTACCACATCCCATATATTTGCAACTGTTATAGCTATAATTACAAATTTGGTGTCAAACTGTACATTTGTGGGGTCAGGGAATCCAATGAAATAGGTTTCAAGGATGAAAACCCAATAGTTTTCTTCTTAGCATGACAATCTGGGGTAAAATATGCAAATTCCATTAGAAATTAAGTGTCATCAAGGTGATTTCCCAAATTGTTTATGTTAAATTGTTTTAAGAGGTCCAGTTACTTGCATAATGTTACATGTGTCCTTTAGTAGCATTATATTTAGACCAATCAGGTGCAACCTAAGCAAACCATGAGGTGCAAACACATCTGTAAAGTAGTGTCCAATGGTCACAGCACTTCCAGGACGAAGCATTTGGACAAGTACAGCACCATCCAGCACAGCTGCAGTTGTCACTGGTCTGTGGTTTTGGAGATCTCTGGGAACATAAGGTACTTGCATGCCAAAGGGGACATTTGTTGCATGAACTGAAGTCAAAAGTTGTTAACAGCCTCTACTATATGTGAAGGGTATACCGCCGTCCACTAGGTGGCAGTATCTCGCTTGTTATGCTGTATGCAGGATATTGTCTAAATTGACCCCGTAACGACTCTGAATTGACCCTGTATTAACCCCGTAACGTAGCTCGAGAGACACCAGTATTGCTCGTGGTTAGCCTGATAATAACGAAATATAACAATTTAGCTACAGTATTATTTTGTGTGCTAAATTAATTTATGAACCAGCATTTCTAAGGACAGTTCCAAGCTCGACTTCAGTCAACCCATTTTGAATTGTTCTTTTGGGTTTTACTGTCCGGTTTGTCATTTATTATCAGTCGTTCATTAGTCGTATGTTTGTCAGAGTCCATTTCTGAATTTGACTCTCTAAAACCTCGCTGACTGGTGGACTTCGGTAAAGGTGAGATTATGTTATTAACACATTGCTGATTTATAGATGTATGGTACAGTATAAAGCAAAAACGGCAGAGTTTGCTAACGCACTGACTCAAATTGTATTTCAACGTTTGCCACGTGGATGCATGGACCTGGAGCTGAGAGTGATGCAGTAGAAGGTTGGGGGAAGGAGAAACGCATAACGCTTGATATACTTTTTTGAAAACTATCAGCGTAACCATAACCAATGTCAGTTTGGATGCACATTCCAAACAATAGTATTTGAAATGTGAATGCTGCTGCATGAATGCCAGTGATCGTTTTAGGATAAAAGTAAGTGTTGTATTTGATCCTAGGCCTAGCTTGCTAGCATAGCTCTTTCATTTTATGTCTTTTTTCTTTTTTCAGCTAACAAATTCATCACTAATTTCTGCTCATTTCATTTTCTTCTCTTATTGGGAGCGGGCTGGTGATAGAAGTTGAATTTGTCGAAAAGAAAGAAAGAAAGGCATAGCTAACAGAATGGCCTTCACATCAACTTGCACTCCCACGAAGACCACTGCTACAACTGGGGAGCTGCAACGCTTCGAAGACACTGGTAGGCTAAACACGAGCTTTAAGAAACCATTGTGAAATATTCCTGCACTCATCTCTTGAAAGTCCTTAAGATCTTACAGTGTGAAAAAATTAGGACACTACATCAATATTTGATCTTTCAAACAATATCTATAGATAAAGGTGATGTAATTTAACCAAAAACAATGAAAATGTAACTTATCATGTATAACAAAATATGAACAAAGATGCCAATTCCTACTGAGGAAAAAGTTAGGACACCCTATGTAGGGTGTCCACACAAATCATTTTGCTTTCACTTGATTAAAATAAATATGTCCATCACATAGAGAATTGCATGAGAAAATCATGTATGGTTCAAAAGTTATCAAGGTTTACCTCTTTACATATACATGCTAATTACTGGAATTTATATAAATAGAATCTAGAACTAACAAGCTGTCACTGCTATGCAGAAATGGAACACACATGATGAAATTCATCTTTATCTTTTAAACTATTCATTTTTATTACATAAAACTATAGCCTATCTGAATTTTAAGACTGAAGATTTTTCAAGTTTTATTTGTTTAGTTATATTGCCACCATCTCTCTATTGTTAAAATTAAAATCAAATGTCCATATGTTAAAATATTGAAAAAGACAGATTTTCTTAGGATGTCCTTCCTATCTTTTTCACATATTCCTATCTTATATACTATATATATATTTAAAAAGAACCACACTTTACCCAACGTTTTAATTGAGTGATGTTGATTTCTCATTCACATTTCTCTTACCATTGCTCATAGAAGTAACAGATGCCAGTGACCCAAACAAACTCCTTCAGTGTCCATATGACAAGAACCACCAGATCCGTGGAAGGCGCTTCCCATACCATCTGATCAAGTGCAGTAAGGTAAGAACTGTAGTGCTTGTCGTGGAATAACTGTTGTAGGAGTAGTCTGCCGTTGCAGACATTGAAATCTCAAATGAGATGTTCTCAAATATGCTCTTTTTCGTAAAACATATTTTTCGTCTTTTTAGAATCACCCAGAACTGGCCAATACATTGAAAACCTGCCCTTTCAATGCCCGCCACCTGATGCCCAAAAATGAGCTATCACACCACATCCTGAACTGTGAGGACAGGAGATCTGTGAATAGCGAAGACCGTAAGATTTAAATGTTGTTGTATCTTCAATGATACTATCTTTGTCAATAAAACCCATTTGCTCCTTGTAGTGAGTCTAACCAGGTTCTTTGGTTAACAGTGGACAGTGCTGAGGTGAAGAGCAAGTGGCACGTCCCTGTCAGCACCTGGATACCACCAAACACCAATTGTGAGGAGGACTGGGATGCAGGTTGGTACTCTAGTGAGCTGGGCCTGTGATTAATTCAAGCCCAAAGATGCTTTTATGACTTTAAATGTGAGTGACTAAATATCCCAGTGTGAAGTTGATGCACACTTGAGCCAATGCAAATTTCAGATGTACAGATGCCGTGCTAATTAAGTGACATACTGATCATTTCTATGCATAACTGAATGCATTGGGGAGCTGTCCCTAATTCGGGCAACCATTTAATTTTCAAAGCATGCCCAGCAGGGTGTGGAACAAGGAAAGGTTATTGTATGATGTTGTAATAATAATAATGCTGTTTCTGTTGTTGCAGAGGCAGATGATGTTGCGCCTCCTTTCGTGTGGGGCGTGTCCACACACCTGATCAACCAGAACAGGTGTGTAACTCATCTTTAATTTTTCCACCACACAATACAATGTCTTATTCTCTTTCTCCTCCACAGGATGCTTACTTCATAGGGTATTTATCATGTGAACTGTTCAAACTGGAGCAGTTGATTTAATGTCAAACCGGAGAACACCTTCCTTCTATCCTCCTTTACAGGGCTGAGAACACCTTCCTTCTATCCTAACAAACTGATCCTCCTTTACAGGCCCGAGTTGAGCACTACTACCAACCTTATCCCTGGACCCCGTGCTCCAAAGACCCTTCCCTGGAAAATGTGTAAGTAATATTTTACTGTCAGCCAGTTTGGTTACTGAAGCAAAATGTAAAGTGCTAAAAAAAATAAAAATGTTTTGCTGTACTTCTTTGATTTAAACCCTGTGCCCTTTAAACCCTGTGCCCTTGATTTAAACCCTGTGCCCGTTGGATTGGGTTTTATTTTCAAAAGTACACATGAATGAACCCTTGCCAGGGGAAACTTGGAACACATCTGTGGGGAACATGGCGCGTTCCGACCTGCAGGGGGAGCCACAGGACGGTTGGTGAAGGGATGGGGGCGCAATTGGCACCGGCTGATGCCAATTGGGTCCTCATCAACGTGCCCTCTTAATGTGTTGCTTTGTTCTCCCCCGGGACCCAGAGTAGGACGCAGTGAGCGGAGAACGAAGGAAGCGGGAAGAAAGCAGCGGAGAGTCGGTTACGGAGACGTCGGGGAGCGCTGCAGGAGAGCCGCGACCGGAAGGGTCGGGCAGCAAGCGAGCGGGGACGTTCTCCCCTGAGCGAGGCTCAGACAAACCTGACTCTAAACCTGTGCTGCGCAAATAAAAACCCGTTCTAGAAACACCGGATCATATTGTCTGTCTCCCTCTGTGCCCGAACCTGTTACAACATCCTTAAAACATTTATGAATGAATGAATGGTCTTTATTGTCATTGCTACAGTACAGGTACCAAACAACGACATTTAGGAGGGGTGGCTCCCCTGGTGTTAGGAAAGAAAAAAAAAAAAAAAAAAAAAAACTTAAAAAAAACAACAACACAAGAAGGGAAGGAGCTGGTTTACATAAATAAAGGCTATGTACACTATCAACTATACTATACTGTACAGATAGACGACTAGGGTTGTCATATTGCACATGTTATTGCACATTTATTTAAAGTGTCGCAGTTTGCAGGCTTGAAATGTACATATTTGTGCCTCAGCACTACACCTGATTTTTAACACCCTGAGCAGCCCTTCCTTCCCTTTTCCCTAGGAGAAAATGACAGTTAGACAAAAACATTAAAAAAGGAATCCTACGAAAAACATTTAAAACCGATAGGACAGGAATAAACTCTGTTTGTGATCATTATTCTAGGGGTAGGACAGGAGTAAACTCTATTTGTGATCATTATTCTAGGGGTGTCAGAAAGTTGTGGAGGATCTGCTGAAGAAGAACATTATGTGGGTCATAGTGGCAGCACTAGTGATCGCTTTCTTGCAGGTAAGAGCAAGTGATCTTCACTCACAGGTTTAATTAAGTAGATAGAAATTCATTAGGGAGAGCTTCATACAGTATGTAACTTTTATTTACACATTTCTTATTCTCAGTGTAAACACATTAAAATGTGTCCCTTTGTATTGATGAGGAAAATTGTCATTGCCAGGATATGAATGTCTAGCTGTTATTGGTTTTTTTGTTTAAAAAAAAAAGATATCTTTAATTTAAATAGAGAAGCATTCTCAATTTAGCATTTGCACTATACTCTCCTTAGTTCTGTTATGGCATGTTCTTTTAACATTGATCTTCTGAATATATTCTATATTTTTCAGAAAAGTTTTGAGTCTGCATTTTTTTGTCTTGCTGGTTCCCCAATTCCTATTTGTATTAAAGACTCTTTAAAATACGCTCTTGAATGTGTCTCTTTCCAATCATGATTTATTCACAAGCTCATAGAAGACTTTCACATAGACAATAAATATATTTATTTATCTGGCATCCCATCCCTGCTGTCTTTATAATAATGTTATTATTATATATTTGAATGCTTTATATTATATTATTGAATGCTTACATTGCAGACTGATGATCAGAAACCTGACCATGTGACTTGAACTGAACCAGTCTATAGCCTATGAATCAGCCCTGGAGTTTGTCTGGGTCAGGAAACACTCCTGGCCCTGCATAGTGGCCTACCTTTAGATATACCATACTGTTCAAATGATTGTGTCGAGACTGAATCTAATGCCACCTAGTGTCTCAAAAAAGAAAGTGTTGAAGTGACCCATTTGTCAAACTGTACATTTGTGGGGTCAGGGAATCCAATGAAATAGGGTTCAAGGATGAAAACCCCCTTAGCATGACAATCTGGGGTAAAATATGCAAATTCCATTAGAAATTAAGTGTCATCAAGGTGATTTTCCAAATCTTTTATTTTAAATTGTTTTTAAGAGGTCCAGTTACTTGCATAATGTTACATGTGTCCTTTAGTAGCATTATATTTAGACCAATCAGGTGCAACCTAAGCAAACCATGAGGTGCAAACACATCTGTAAAGTAGTGTCTAATGGTCACGGCACTTCCAGGACGAAGCATTTGGACAAGTACAGCAGTACTGCAGTTGTCACTGGTCTGTGGTTTTGGAGATCTCTGGGAACAGTGCTTCAAATAAAGGTATAGTAAATCTTCTAGATTGCAGTAGGCTGGATACTGTTGTGAAAGTGCATTGCTTTTGGCTTTGTGGTGTCTCCATAACTCAATTTATGATTGTAAAACTGAATAATGAATGTTAGATGTTGTAAAATCCCCCCAAGAGTATTGCCATGCTCTCATACAAAACGGATTACCTAGCTTGAGGTTGATTATGATGCCCTTTAAACCAATATACTTTGAGTAAAGGCTTGAAGCTTATGATACATGACTTCTGAAAGTGTTTATAAATACAGAGTTTATAGAGTTTATAAATACATCATAACTACAAACTACATCAGCAAACTACAAACAGGCTGTTAAGTCTTGGTGGCTATAGTTGGATAGGTGGGGGATTGGGTGTTTTTATTGGGTTTTTATAAAAACTCAACACCATGTGTACAATCATTTCAAACATTCCATTCAACAACAAACAACATTACATTAAACTAAGTAAAGTGTTCAGTGTTCAGGTTCCAGTGTCGGGAGGAGGCAAGGGTAAAAAACCTGTTCACTGTGCATCCAGGAAAATTCCCCTCTAGCCCTCTAGTCGTAGAGCGACTACTACCAGTTTGCCCAACAGTGCAAGGCCCCCACAACTCCCCCCGGGGGACCCCAGCCGCCCCACCACCGGTGCACCCGGCCCAGTCCACCAGGCTCAGACTACTGTAGCCCCGCACGAGGCTAGCCGGATCAGGTGCCCCAGCGACGGAGCAGACCAAGCATGCAGGCCGGCCGGGGGCCCCTGAGGAGAGCCCCAGGGAGCCCAGCGCACGGCAGTCAAGCAGGGGCGAAAAGCCTGTACACAGTGCATCCAGGAAAAACTCCCTGCATCTTCTCAGCTTGTTCCGGGCTGGGTGTTGGCGGGTAGGGGATTGGGCCTGGAGCTGGGGACCTGGAGTTGGGCAGGATCTCAGGCCTAGGGCCTGGAACTGGGGGTGGGGGCCCGGGACTGGGGGTTTGGGGTCACTGAGCTGGAACCTGGGGTTGGTGTTGTGATGGTGACAGCCGGGCTCTGCTCCTGGGTCTGGAAGCCTGGGTGGGTGTCAGAGCTGGATTTGACCGTTGTGCCTGAAAGGATAGAAGAGTGAGAGAAGGAAGGGGGTGCAGGGTTTGTGGAAATGTGCATTTTGGTGTCAGGCGGGTGATCAGTACTTCCCTGTGACCCAGTGGTGTTGATGCGGATGGTGCTGGCAGAGACGGCTGGTTTGGCTGGAGTCTGTGGGTTGTGTGTGGTGTTGTTCTGGTGAAGGTAGGCAGTGGGTAAGTTGGGGTGTATGTGTATGTGGTGTATGTTGGTGATGCTGGGTGTATGGGTGTATGTGTATGTGGTGCTGGGGTGTATGTGTGTATGTTGGTGATGCTGGGGTGTATGGGTGTATGTGTATGGGTGTATGTGTATGTGGTGTTCTCGTGAGGTAGGCCCGGGGGGGGTGGGGGGGTTTGGGCAATGCGGCGCTAGTTCTGAGTTCGGGGTGGGTTATGGTTATTCTGCGGGGATTGGGGTCAACAATATAGTATGGCATTGGAATCTCTAATTTGGTCTACTACCTTCCATTACATTTGGTAATGTACATAAAGCAAACATCTGCTTTAGTTAACCCTCTGATTAGTGGTATAGCTTTCTATTATTTATTTTTTAACTACTGGTGGTCACATGCATTACTGGACTTTATCTCATGCAAGCAAACCCATACAGTGACCCCTCATTCTAAAACACATTATTTTTTACCTGATATTCATTTGGCCTAATGTATGTAACTAAATTAACTTGGATGCTCCGATTCATGCAACAAAATACCAGTCATTAAATTCAGAAGAATATCATGGGTGAAAATAACGACAAAACTAAATTGCCCACACTATAGGCGACCTTGATAGTACCAATTTTTTTGGACGGTCTTTCGGTCTTTCACAAGCAGATCTATCATACTGTAGCGTGAACGCAGGAACATTCACTGGTGTTGAATGACAATTGTAAATGATTATTGACACCTGTGCTGCTCCGCTGATTGATCGCACCTGCTAAGTATACAGGCAGGGCCGCAGGTACGATCATTCCAGCTCTGCTGGACCTCCGGACATGCAGTGTTGTTGGGTCTATTTGGACGACATCATTGTTTTTGGCAGGGACTTTGGTGAACATCTGAATAGACTTGATCAGGTGCTCACTAAATTACATGGCACCAACCTAAAGGTCAAACCATCAAAATGTAATCTGCTCTCCCCACAGGTTCTACAGGCCTACTTGGGCCACATTATTTCGGCTGAGGGTGTTCAAGCCGACCTGGCTAAAGTAGAGTCTGTCCGAAGCTGGCCCATTCCCAAATCCCAGACCGAAGGGAACTTAAGCAGTGGACTCACCTCTCTACATTCTGAGTAAGTAAGACTTCTAGTTAAGTCTGGAATACTGATAGTGGATACCTGTGTTGTTTATTAAGTGATAGTGTTGTAACTGTCTGTTTTAAAAGACAACGCCTTCAGAATAATTCTAGTGAAACCATTAGTTTCTGACCCAAGTAGGTGCTAATTTGCAAGTAGGAGGAGCCTTCTATCTCCTCTATATATTGAATAGACCAGGGGCCATTTGGGTCATACATTTGGGAACTTAAGCAGTGGACTCACCTCTCTACATTCTGAGTAAGTAAGACTTCTATTTAAGCCTGGAATACTGATAGTGGATACCTGTGTTGTTTATTAAGTGATAGTGTTGTAACTGTCTGTTTTAAAAGACAAAGCCTTCAGAATAATTCTAGTGAAACCATTAGTTTCTTACCCAAGTAGGTGCTAATTTGCAAGTAGGAGGAGCCTTCTATCTCCTCTATATATTGAATAGACCAGGGGCCATTTGGGTCATACATGCGACTAGTGAGAACACCTGCCAGTCGTTCGCATTAGTGGTCGTTAGTGGGAGGGGCTACAAGTCTGCTAGTTGTCAGCAATTACTGAGCCTCCATTAATATCTGGCCTGTCTGAGAGCGACAGCCTCCTGACACTAAGACTCGTGACAACAAGACAAGGGAGTCTATCTGTGGGAGTCCATCGAGGAATAGTCCTTGGGCCAAACCATTTTTCACTACCAAATTCTGGGCAAATCCTAGATGTGATTTTCTTATTCCTATACATCCCTAGATTATGTTTTGATATGATAGACCTTTTGGATTGGCAGCTTATTAGTAGTTATCACCTCGTAAAGGTACGGAGTGCTTTTTTCAAAACCCGAGTTTTGCCTAGAAAAGTCCCCTGCCATATCTTGCTCCCCTTCGTATGATTCGCGCCTAGCTGTGCTGTGGTTGTGATAGAGACATGAGCCTTTTCATGTTCTTTATGCGCCTGAGTCTCCTAAACACGTAGAGACCAACCCCGAGTCGATCAATGATTCCTACGATGAGCTATGGTAACTTTACCGCACCTACCCCCTACCGATGAATGCCTAATTTTTGCGGTTTTCCGAAGGTATTGTGCGGTAGGTGCGGGAAAGTTACCATAGCTCAGCGTAGGAAGCTCTGATCGACTCGGGGTTGGTCTCTACGTGTTCAGGAGACCCAGGCGCATAAAGCAAACCTGGCTCATGTCTCTATCACAAGCACAGCCCGAGCTATGCGCGACTGACGCGAAGGGGAGCAGAATATGGCCGGGGACTTTTTGATGGGTAAAACATGTTACCTAATAGATATCACCATGAAACTTCCCCAGTTGATTACTTACATTGAGACAATAATTTTTGTATTACAAGTTTTCAGAAATGTTCTGTTTAAATATGCAAATGATGTATTATCTACTTAAAATATGAGTTAATTTGCATATCTTTAAAGAACATTTGGACCACAGATTGGATAAAGACAGTAATTAATTACTATACATCCCTAGATTATTATTTGATGTGATAGACCTTGTTGGACCTTGTTGTTGGTAGTTTAATACCTTATCCCCTCTTAAAGTATGGACTGCTGTCATTTAAAATGTGTGTTAGCCTACGTTCTGTACGGGAGTGGACCCGAATGCAGGACACTGAGGCGGAGGCAGATGAACAGTTACATTTATTTAGCCCACAAGGCAGTGAAAGCTGTAGGTGTATGGAGTCCGGTGGTAGGTGTGGTCCAAAATTGGGAGATGTTTTCTGATTTCTGCCGCCCTCAACAAAGTTCTCCATAAGTCCAGGTTTTGGGGTGACACCAGGTTTGAGTTGGAGTCATCATCAGAGCAGTGGATGATGCTGTCCATGATCAGAGCAGTGGGTGATGCTGTCCATGATCAGAGCAGTGGATGATGCTGTCCATGATCAGAGCAGTGGATGATGCTGTCCATGACAGAGCAGTGGATGATGCTGTCCATCATCAGAGCAGTGGATGATGCTGTCCATCATCAGAGCAGTGGATGATGCTGTCCATGATCAGAGCAGTGGATGATGCTGTCCATGATCAGAGCAGTGGATGATGCTGTCCATCATCAGAGCAGTGGATGATGCTGTCCATGATCAGAGCAGTGGATGATGCTGTCCATGATCAGAGCAGTGGATGATGCTGTCCATCATCAGAGCAGTGGATGATGCTGTCCATGCCGCTTTCTTGGCAGGTTGCTGCTGCATTCACCTGAAGTTGGATCCATCATTAGACTTAATAATAATAATAATAATAAATTTAATTTATATAGCGCTTTTCCAGGGCTCAAAGACGCTGACAATATAGGACACACATGGGGAGACACAAAAAACAACAAGCAACCACAACAAGTAACATGGAACAGAGAGTCAGCGAACGGGGAGGGGGGGGTGGTGTAGAGTCCGGTGTTGATGTTGCTGTTGGTGTTGATGTTGATGTTGGTGTTGATCATAACTTACACTTACTGCTGATGATGTGGGTCTCTGAAATAGAGGAATACATCTAGTTTGACATTAAATTACCAACCTTATTCTAAACTAAAATATTGTCAGGGTGCAGTAATTGGGGCAGATCTCATTACAACAGAGGGGCTACAAACAAGGAATCTTCTGTAAATTTAATGTAAATTAAGTTACATTAATATTACTACAATATAAAACCCTGTCTCAAGCCTGGGTACACAACAGGCTACTTTGCTAGTTTAGCTAGCTAACTAAAGTGTTATTAACTATAATAATAATGCATTTTATTTGTATTGCACTTTTCATTCAAAAGAATCTCAAAATAAATCACAAAAATGAACACAGTTCAACAGTCAAAGGCCTGTCTTAAAAGAGTCCAGGCTCTGTACTGCCCTTAGCTGGCTAGGAAGGCTGTTCCACAGGCTCTGTACTGCCCTTAGCTGGCTAGGAAGGCTGTTCCACAGGCTCTGTACTGCCCTTAGCTGGCTAGGAAGGCTGTTCCACAGGCTCTGTACTGCCCTTAGCTGGCTAGGAAGGCTGTTCCACAGGCTCTGTACTGCCCTTAGCTGGCTAGGAAGGCTGTTCCACAGGCTCTGTACTGCCCTTAGCTGGCTAGGAAGGCTGTTCCACAGGCTCTGTACTGCCCTTAGCTGGCTAGGAAGGCTGTTCCACAGGCACGGCGGAGCCGAACAGAAGGCTCGGTCCCCCATGGTGCGGAGCCTGGTATTGGGGACCTGGAGGACCAAACTGTTTGAAGACCTGAGGGTGCGGGTGGAGGTTTGTGGAGTGATGAGTTCTTGTAGATAGGGAGGTGCGTGTCCGTTGATGCATTTGTGGATGAGAAGAAGGACTTTGTAGTCAACCCTGAATGAGACAGGGAGCCAGTGTAGTGAGTGTAGAACGGGGGTTATGTGCTTGTATTTGTGGACTCTCATCAGGATCCTGGCAGCGCTGTTCTGGATGTATGGCAGCTTCTGTATGCTTTTGCCAGGAATCCCGATGAAGAGCGGATTGCAGTAGTCAAAGGCATGGACAAGTTCTCTGCATCTGACAGGGTTAGAGTGGGACGGAGTTTGGAAATATTTCTGAGATGATAGAAGGAGGTTTTGCACAGGTGTTTTATATGGTCACTGAAGGTCAGGTGAGGGTCAAACCTAACCCCCAGATTTGAGACTGAGGAGGAGAAGGGGATGACTTGACCCTCGAAGGGGAGCTGTGATATGGGCGAAGACTGAACCTGGTGTGGGGTGCCAACAAGAAGAGCTTCGGATTTGTTACTGTTTAACTGAAGGAAGTTGTTGTTCATCCATGCCTTTATCTCCTCAAGACAGGTGGTGAGACATGACATGGCTGCAGAGGGCCTTGGGGCAGTTTTAATGTAGAGCTGTGTGTCATCAGCATAACAATGGAAAGACATCCCATATCTGGTGATGACACGACCGAGGGGGAGCATGTAGGTGATGAAGAGGATGGGGCCGAGAACCGACCCCTGTGGAACACCACAGGTAACAGGGAGAAGTCTGGACTTGCATCCTCCCAGTGAGACGTATTCAGTCCTGCCAGAGAGATAGGACTGAAACCACTTCAGTGCAGAGTCTGAGAGTCCAATGGTGGTGTAGAGGCGCTCTAGGAGGATAGTGTGATCCACCATGTCAAATGCTGCTGTCAGGTCCAGGAGGATGTCATTAGCAGTTCATTCGTCACCCTTAGCATAGCCGTTTCTATACTGTGGGCTGAGCGAAAGCCTGACTGAAATCTTTCAAACAGGTTGTTGTGTTTGAGGTGATCCTGGAGTTGGGAAGCAACTTCCTTCACTAGCACCTTGGACAGGAAGGCAAGGTTGGTGTATGACTTGAGCAGAGCAGTGGGAATGGGGTCCAGGGCGCAAGTGCATGATTTCATTCTTCTAAGGATTTCCATAATGTGGCTCTGTTGAACCTCTGTGAAACATGGGAGAGATGGCAAACTCCCAGGCGAGGGGTTGGTAGCAGAGGGAGACAGAGAGGAAGAGCTGGGCATCAGAGAGCGAATGTTGTTGACCTTGGATCTGAAAAAGTCAATGAAGCTGTTACATCGCTGCTCTGTAGCCTCAGTAGTGGGAGATGGTTGTGGCTTCAGGAGATGATTTATGGTAGAAAAAACTAGCTAGCTAGTTATAATAATAATAATAATAATAATAATAATAATAACTTGCATTTATATAGCACCTTTCAGGGAACCCAAGGTCGCTTCGTTATCTAACCAGCTATACATTACCACTAACTCTAAACTAGCTTGCTAGCTAAAGTTACCTGAGGTAACTTACCTCTAAATATGGATCTGGCTGGGGCTAAGTTAATTTATTTGAGGAGGTAAACACACACTTTATTTGTTTTAAGCACTTTGTTTTAGATTTTTATTCTGGAAAACTATGTAAATTAATGCATATTTTAAGTATATAATGTATCATTTGTATATTTAAACATACAAATTCAGAAAACAATAAATGTACCCATCCATGGGTTTGACCTTTCATCTGACTCCGCCTCAGTGTCCTGCATTCGGGTCCACAAGTCCCCTGCCATATTTTGCTCCCCTTCACGTCAGTCGCGCATAGCTCGGGCTGTGCTTGTGATAGAGACATAGATTTATGCGCCTGGGTCTCCTGAACACGTAGAGACCAACCCCGAGTCGATCAGAGCTTCCTACGCTGAGCTATGGTAACTTTCCCGCACCTACCGCACAATACCTTCGGAAAACCGCAAAAATTAGGCATTCATCGGTAGGGGGTAGGTGCGGTAAAGTTACCATAGCTCATCGTAGGAATCATTGATCGACTCGGGGTTGGTCTCTACGTGTTTAGGAGACTCAGGCGCATAAAGAACATGAAAAGGCTCATGTCTCTATCACAACCACACCACAGCTAGGCGCGAATCATGCGAAGGGGAGCAGGATATGGCAGGGGACTTTTCTAGGCAAAACTCGGGTTTTGAAAAAAGCACTCCGTACCTTTACGAGGTGATAACTACTAATAAGCTGCCAATCCAAAAGGTCTATCATATCAAAACATAATCTAGGGATGTATAGGAATAAGAAAATCACATCTAGGATTTGCCCAGAATTTGGTAGTGAAATGTTCAATTTGGGGGTTTGGCCCAAGGACTAGAAGGCCTGAGAGGAAGCCAGGGTACTAAGTACCTTCTCTTCCAGTTGTTTGTAGTGTTGCTGTCTTCTCTTGTCACACCGGTCTACTGAGTGCGCTTAGTTACTCCTAGTTCTGTTGGTTCCTTAGCCCTCTTCCCCTCTACAGACTTATCACAATGTGCTTTCTCCCTATCCCTGTTCTTCTGACACTCAGGAGGACACCTAGATGCTACATCCCCCCTCGCAACCCTTCCAATCTCATCTACCCACCTTTCTCTGATGACTTTATCGCCGCAGGCGGTCTCTGGAATTGCCAGTCGGCGGTCTGGAAAGCTGACGCTATCTCAGCTTATGCATCTCTTATGCCCCTCAATTTCCTTGCTCTCACTGAAACCTGGATCACACCAGAAAACACAGCTACACCAGCAGCCCTCTCTGGTGCCTACTCCTTTTCTCATTCCCCTAGACCCTCTGGTCGAGGGGGAGGCACAGGACTCCTCATCTCGCCCAAGTGGTCACATACTGTCCTTCCACTGGCATACCTGTCTATCCTCCTTTGAATTTCATGCTGCTTTTGTCTCCTCCCCGATCAAACTCCACATTGTTGTCATCTATCGCCCCCCAGGCCAGCTCGGTGACTTCCTAGGCGAGATGGATGGCCTCCTCAGCTCCTTCCCTGATGATGGCACTCCGCTCGTACTACTAGGTGACTTCAATTTCCAATCTGAGAAGCTTCTCTCATCTGGAGTACTTGACCTTCTCCTCTCCTTCGGCCTTACCCTGTCCCCCTCTCCTCCGACTCATAAGGCAGGCAATCAGCTCGACCTTGTCAGATCTTCCCACACTTCCAACCTTACCGTTACCCCTCTTCCAGTTTCTGATCACCACTTTATATCCTTCTCCCTTCCCCTCAAAACCTCCTCTTCCCTCTCAGCCACTAACCACTTAAGACCCTCTCGTCGTAACCTACGTACCCTGTCCCCCATCACCCTCTCTTCTTCTGTCCTATCCTCCCTACCCTCTGTTGAATCCTTCTCCCTTCTATCCACTGATGCGGCATCCTCAACCCTCCTGTCCGCTCTCACCTCATCCTTCGACACCCTCTGTCCACTAACCTTGAAGCCAGCTCGATCCTCTCCTCGAGCTCCCTGGCTCTCTGAAACACTACATGCTTGTAGACTAGAGCTCAGAGCAGCTGAGAGGAAATGGAGAAAAACTGGCCTTTCTGATGACCTTAACCTCTATCACTCTCTCCTTTCCAACTACACCTCCTCGGCATCAGCTGCTAAAGCATCCTACTATCATTCCAAAATACATTCTTCTGCCTCTAATCCTAGAAAACTGTTCTCCACTTTCTCTTCACTCCTTAATCCACCTCCTCCCCCTCCTCCTTCCTCCCTGTCCGCCGATGACTTTGTCACCTACTTTGAAAAAAAGGTGGATGACATCAGCAGCACCTTTTCCCCCCCACCTCTCCCTCCTCCTACTAACAATGCTAATACCCCTTCCAAACTCTCTCCTCGACACTCTGTCTCTGGATTGTCATCTTTTTCCCCCCTCTCCCCCGATGAGATTCTCACACTTATCACATCAAAGCGGGCAACCACATGCCCTCTTGATCCCATCCCCTCCCCCCTTCTCCAATCCATTTCCGCCGACATCCTTCCTTACCTTACCACCCTAATCAACTCCTCCCTATCCACAGGATCTGTCCCAGCGGCCTTCAAAATAGCCAGAGTCAAGCCTCTCTTCAAGAAACCTACCCTTGACCCATCATCTGTCCACAATTACAGACCTGTATCCCTTCTCTCCTTCCCTTCCAAAACCCTTGAACGCGCGGCATCTACACAACTGACTGACTATCTCCGGAAGATGGATCACTTAGACCCCCACCAATCCGGCTTCAAGGCTGGGCACTCCACTGAGACTGCGCTCCTTGCTGTCACGGAAGCCCTCCACTCTGCCCAAGCTTCCTCCCTCTCCTCTGTTCTCATTCTCCTTGACCTGTCTGCTGCCTTCGACACAGTCAATGAATGAATGAATGAATGAATGAATGAATGAATGGTCTTTATTGTCATTGATATAGTACAGGTACCAAACAACGAAATTTGGGAGGGGGGGCTCCCCTGGTGCTAGGAAAGAAAAAAACTAAAAAACAAGGGAAAGGAGCTGGTTTACATAAATAAAGGCTATGTACACTATCCACTATACTATACTATACAAATAAAACACTGTGCTGTACTCTATGCTATGCTATACCTATTCTAACATTTCCTATTCTCTGAACCTTATGTACCCTAGGGTTGCATAATTTATTGCACATAGTGTCATATTGCACATTCATTTTAAAGTGTCGCAGTTTGCAGGCTTGAAATTGTGCCTCAGCACTACACCTGATTTCAATCGAGCAGCTGCCATCAATCCATCCAGACTGTCCAGGGCCCAGAACCTAGGTCTTTGCTGTGTTCAGGTCCTGAATGGCCCTGGGGTAGAAGCTGAGCTTCAGTCTGTTTGTCCTTGCGAACATGGTCCTGAACCGCCTGTTCGAGGGCAGCCGAGCAAAGTGTTCGTACCCAGGGTGGTTCGTACCCAATCACCAGATCCTTCTCTCCATCCTCTCAGACCTGGCATCTCTGGCACCGCACACTCCTGGTTTTCTTCCTACCTGGCGGGCCGCTCCTACCAGGTGACCTGGAGAGAATTGCTGTCTTCTCCACGAACCCTCTCCACTGGAGTACCCCAGGCTTCTGTCCTAGGGCCCCTACTTTTCTCTCTCTACACCAAGTCTCTTGGCTCGGTAATCTCTTCACATGGGCTCTCCTACCACAGCTACGCAGACGACACTCAACTCTTCCTGTCCTTCCCCCCGTCTGATGTACACGTGGCAACCCGTATCTCAGGATGTCTCGCTGACATTTCAACTTGGATGGCTGACCACCATCTCAAGCTCAATCTTAACAAGACCGAGCTCCTCTTCATCCCCGGGAAAGCTTGCTCTCTCCAAGACTTCTCTATCACAGTGGAGAACTCTACTGTAACCCCCTCCCTGACAGCCAAGAACCTTGGAGTGACCCTGGACAACCGACTATCCTGTGCGGAGAACATTGCAGCAACGGCTCACTCCTGCAGATTCTTCCTCTACAACATCAGAAGGATATGACCATTCCTTACCAGAGAGGCAGCGCAACTCTTGACCCAGGCACTGGTCATCTCCCGCCTGGATTACTGCAATGTACTCCTGGCTGGTCTCCCCGCTTCAGCCATTAGACCTCTGCAGCTCATCCAGAATGCTGCTGCCCGGCTGGTATTCAACCTCCCCAAATACTCTCATGTCACCACTCTCCTTCGCACCCTGCACTGGCTCCCGATAGCAGCTCGCATCAGATTCAAGACCCTGGTGCTTGCATACCAGGCAGCTAAAGGGACAGCCCCTGCCTACCTGAAGGAAATGGTAACCCCCCAAACCCCTGCCCGCTCACTCCGCTCCTCCACCTCGGCTGGCCGACTGGCCCCACCTCCTCTACACAGCAGTCGGGCTGCCCGATCACGTCTCTTCACAACACTGGCTCCCCGCTGGTGGAATGAGCTCCCCACGGCTGTCAGAATGGCAGAGTCACTACCCATCTTCCGTCGTAGACTGAAGACCCATCTCTTCAGGTTACATCTTAACTGCTCCTCCTGAGACATCTTCTGACCCTCACCACTACGTCTCCTAAAGACACCCGCTTTCCCCTCTACTGTGTCCCTAAGAACTTCTATTGCCCCCCTTGTACTGTTTCTCAGTTTCTCCAGTAAAAAAAAATAAAAAAAAATAGAAGAAGGTGATGGGGAGAATGTTTTTCCTTCTATCAATGGCCCCGGGCCTGAGCTAGATTACTCTTCCTGCAACGAATGGTGGACTGATGATTCACATGCTTAGTATTGAAATGTATTGATTGTAAGTCGCTTTGGAATAAGGCGTCTGCTAAATGCCAAAAATGTAAATGTAAGTCCGGAGCTTCTTAGGTTTGGCGTCTTATTATAGGCGTTTTGTGAAGGATTTTGCTGACATAGCCCGGCCGTTGCATCAGCTGACTGAGAAGGGAAGGAAGTTCAAGTGGGGGGGATCAATGTCAACAGGCTTTTCTGCAACTAAAAACGCATTTGATTACTGCCCCGGTTTTGGCTTATCCTGACCCTAAGAACACAGTTATTCTGGACACTGATGCAAGCGACGGGGGTATTGGGGCAGTACTGTCACAACAAGAGGGGGGGTTGGAGCGCGTAATCGCTTATGCCAGTAGGGCGCTGTCTAAAGAAGAGCGCAAGTAGGCTACGCGACCACAAAGAAAGAACTGCTCAGTATGGTTGCATTTACCAAATATTTTAAACACTATTTACTGGGCAAAGAGTTTGTATTACACACCGATCATAATTCGTTGCGATGGCTACACAACTTTAAGGGGTTGGAAGGACAGCTTGCGCGTTGGGTGGAACAGTTGGCCAACTTTAATTATAAGATTGTCCATCGCCCTGGCAAGCAGCACACCAATGCGGATGCGCTTTCGCGGGAAGAGTTTACCTCGATCAATTCTCTTCATCGATATCACATTTTTTTCACAACTTTGCATGCTATACGATGCCATAATTTTTTTCCCGAGACGGTAAACACGGCCTAAGTCACATCCAGTTTTCTCCAACTGGAGAATGTGTCATGTCCGGTTTCAACGCCAAATTTCCATACCATTGGTCGGCCTAAACATATAGGTGTCCGCCTAAACATACCTGTACTAAAACAGGTACAAAGTTGCATTTGCTCACATTACTAGCATCGACTTTGGCACAAGTACTAATAAGACCCTGGAGTACTGATTCCTAGATGATTTGGGCTTCGTTATCAGGTTTCCAAGGTTCACTGTAAAAGCTGTTGTTTTTTTAGGCGGAGACTGAATTTGAGATGTTTTATAATGTTCTAGCTCTATTTGCTCTGACACAGTAACATAGATTTTGATTCTGACACTTCTACAGCCACCCCACAGGTGTTAGCTTTCATTTGATAACAATATCATTATGAAGGCCCTTGTGATTGTGGAGATATTCTATATTCACTGTGGGCATGTCATTTCGAGCAGAAAACCAGAAAAATGAGGTGGATAAGATCTGGTTATGGAGACATTAGAGGCAGAAGTGAAGTGGGTGATGATCTGGCATTGGCGCAACAAAATGACACTGTGTTATCCAGACTAATACAGCTTCGAGGGCGTCCAGATGACGCACGCCTCGAATTACACTCAGACCCTGAACTACAGAAATATGCCCGTATATGGGACCAGTTGCAGTTACAGGGGCCCAGGCTTGTGCGCATACCACCTGCTTATTCTGATGCGGCCAAAAGTATCCAAGTGGTCCTGCCTAAAACTATGGTCTCTCCCATTTTGAAGATGTTGCACAATACGCACACCGGGGGGCATCTCGGGGTACAAAAACTGCAGGGTAAAGTGAAAGACCGTTTTTTCTGGCCAGGGTGGTTCGCGGATGTCCGACAGTATTGCAGGAAATGTGTAGACTGCGCATCACGCAAAACACACGGGCAGCGTTTATGTGCCCCATTGCAGCAGTCTGTCGTGTCACGGCCCTACGAGCGAGTGGCCTTGGATATTCTGGGGCCTTTGCCTGAAACCACACAAAAAAATAAGTACATTTTAGTAATAGGGGACTACTTCTCCAAATGGACTGAGTCGTTCCCCCTCCCCAACCAGGAAGCCTGTTCTGTGGCCAAGGTGCTGGCAGAAGAGTGGGTGTGTCGTTGCGGTGCGCCGCGTAGTCTCCATTCAGACCAAGGGAGAAATTTAGAGTCTAATGTGTTTAAAGAGCTTTGTAGACTTATCTTATCATCCCCAGTCCGATGGACTAATTCAACGATTCAATCGTACACTTTTGGCGATGTTGTCCCTGTTTGCAGATGACAACCAGTTAAACTGGGACACCTTGCTGCCCTATGTGATGTTGGCGTACAGGAGCTGCGTTCATGCTACAACAGGTTGCTCCCCTTATAAGGTCTTGTTCGGACAGGAGATGGTGCTACCAGTAGATGTAATGCTGGGGTTGGATCAGGGAGAAAAGTTTACCTCGGCCAGTGAGTATGTAACCCGGATGGCGGAGACATTGTCCACTGTAGTAGAGGCAGTACAGAGGCACCAAACCAGAGCCTCCGGGCGACAGAAAGCCAACTTTGATTTCTGGGCCAACTTCCAGTACTATACTGGGGAAAAGGTCTGGGTGTTAAATAAGGCTAGGAAAAGGGGATTGTGCCCCAAGCTACAGTGGAAGTACAGGGGCCCTTTTGTTGTGCTAGAACGACTGTCTGAGGTTCTCTATAGAGTAGCACTGGCCGAGGGAGGGCCTGACACCGTGTTGCACTTCAATAGGTTAAAACCATTTGTACCCACATCCACAGAAACCCTGCCCTTAGAGACCCCAGGGAGGATCCAGTTGGAGGCTGCAGAGACGAGTGCACCATGGCGCTCCGATATGCCAGTGGATGGGGCGGTCCACACAGAAGTCGTCCAGGGGGCTGCTCCTGTTCAGGGACCAAGGGCCACTGCCGAGCCTACAGCACCGAGGACCGCGCCACGAGACGCCGGGAGCCAGCCTGCAGCGCCGAGGACCACGCCAGGAGATGCCAGGAGCCAACCTGCAGCGCCGAGGACCACTACGGGAGACGCCAGGAGCCAGTCATCCCACTTGTCTGCACCGAGGGGGGAGTCGACCGCAGCCAGTAGCAGTCCCATCCAGAGGGTCCACGTCCGGAGGTCCAGCAGAGCCTCAACCATCCACAGTCCTTGATGCTGGAACCGAGCCTTCACTGTCTGGAACCCCTTCGCAACAGAAGGACTTGCTGCCCGGAAGCCGCCCACATGGTCCCGGGACTATGAAATGTCCTAAACAGGAGATGATGGGAGGGGCTGTGACTCGGGGACGAGTCTTCTGGGACATGGGGGGGGAGGAGTGTAGCATGAACGCAGGAACATTCACTGGTGTTGAATGACAATTGTAAGTGATGATTGACACCTGTGCTGCTCCGGTGATTGATCGCTCCTACAGCCCTGCCCGTATACTCTGTCCAGGACTCTATAGGGCGCTGACGGTTCACACTGGGTTATGGGTTCAGAACCCATTTCATCGCTACAGGACTAACACTCATCCGGGGGGGGTGGTGTGTTCGCGGCTGGTTAGGGCCGCCGGCACGGAAGAGGTAGTCAGTCAGTGGGCTTTATTATTATAATTATTTATTATGTCAATTATTTGTCTTAGTTATAGGCCTATGATTATTTGAATGATATGAATTTGTACTTCTGTATATTTATTATGATGAATTGATATGCATGGTCAGTTGTGGAAATTAAGTCCTAGAGGCGCATAGCTAAATGTTGGACTTGAGTAGCCTGCCATTATTTTATAGTGTGCCGTGTAGTGGTGAGCATCCGGTCTTGCTGACCGCCCCTTGTAGTGGAGTTGTGTGGTGTCCTATGGCCTTGTGTCGGCCCGTATAATTATGCTGTGGCTCGATATGAGCGTGCTTCGATGTGTGGCTTTATGAGCGTGCTGTGGCTCCAATTGAGCGTGCTTTTCTTTTACACTGTTTGTAATGGTAATTAGGGAAACCAGGTCTAACTTATTAAACTATGCCGTCCTCCGAGTCTATGTCCGCCTGGCCTGATCATCGCCCATATAAATAAAGTGGCTTTTATAATACACCTTTCTGGCTGTGTGTTTTGTGCGCTCCCTCTCTTGACATTTTACCAATACCCCTAAATCAGGGGACCCACGTATTTTATTACAATACTCTGACTTAATAAGAAGATTGCAGCCGAGGAAAAATATCCCGAAAATCACGGTGAGGGACAGTACGCTGAGTACAGCTGTCTGCACCACGCGCATTAAGAAGATGTCCTTTTCATCCAAGTGAGACGCTCCGAGGCCATAGTCGGTTACAACCGAGAAGTTGCAGCATTTAATCACAGTGTCAAATCCGCTATTGTTAGAGTGCTCCTCTTCAGACTTGTTAAATACTTCCTTTTAGTCAGTTTCACTGTTTCAATTAAATTTTTTTGGGGATTTGCTAATCTATACATTTTTGGAAAGGGCATTGTATGAGGAATCAGAAAATATATGTTTCCATTTGCACAGATGTCTGAAAGGCGGCCATCTTGGCATTTACAAAATGGCCGCCATAATACACACGTTTTGTAATATCTTGGCTTCTAAATAAGCTAGGACATTGATTTTAACTGCTAAACCTACATTTTCAGGGTCAAGGAATCCAATGGTTGTAGTTACAAAGCTATTTTTTGTATTCTTCAAAACAAAAAAAAGTATATGGGCACAGGCAGCCATTGCTCTGCAGGATCCATAATTGGATCCCCTGCAAAATTGGTACTCCAAACATGAGGATGGCATGCTTAAACCAACAACCACAGACGTCCTCCCAGCTCCAAAGTCCATCATTGAGATGGTACAATGCAAATGCAAAACTGACTGTTCTTCTGGCAGATGTTCATGCAGAGCTAAGAACTTAGCCTGTACCGACATGTGTCAGTGCAGCAGCCAGTGCCAGAACGATGACGATTCCCAAGCCGTGACGCACGAAAGTGATGATAATGAACTAATCTAACAGCCCAGCTCACATTGGCACGCATTGGACTCGCCATTCACATATCACATCACACATAGCATAAACGCTTATACATAGTCAAGAGACACAACCCGCCTGTCATTACACATAGAGTAAATACACATCCCACAAACAGAACAACCAGCACACCATACACTCCCCACATTCCTCCCATTCATTTATTTTGTTTCATTCCCTATTTTTATCATTAAATATGATATACGGAGCTTATTCTCCATGCCGCACCCGCCTTGAAGTCCTGGCTGAGAGCGTTCCTCACTTCCAGTTTGCGCCAACTCAAGATCCCCAAAATCTGGCGAAGAGCCCTAGTTGTTGCGATCCCTAAACCGAATATGCCTGAAGGGGACCCTAAGAGTTACCGTCCCATCTCTCTGTTATGCATCCCCTTCAAGATCCTCGAGCGTCTCATCTACACCCGCATCGAACCAATTGTCGACCCGCTGCTCCCACGTGAGCAGGCCGGGTTCCGACGCGGGAGGTCGACCGTAGATCAAGTCACCCTTATGACTCAAGACATCGAGGATTGCTTTTCGGCAAAAAAGAAGGCCGGGGCCGTCTTTATAGACCTGACGGCTGCCTACGATACCGTATGGCATCACGGCCTCTCCTGCAAGCTGCTCCGCCTGCTGCCGGACAGGCACATGGTCAGAATGATCATGGAGCTCATCCGTAACCGCAGCTTTACCCTTACCACCGGTTGCGGACAGCTAAGCAGGCTTCGACGCCTTAAGAACGGCGTCCCTCAGGGATCGGTCCTGGCCCCCCTCCTCTATAATATCTACACCTATGACCTGCCCAACACACTCTCGCGGAAGTACGCCTACGCAGACGACCTCGCAGTGGTGTACTCTGCTGGAAATTGGCAGTCTGTGGAGGGGATTCTGAGCCAGGACATGCAGACACTAGTGGCATACTTCCGGAAATAGAGATTGAAGCTTAGCGAGGCAAAGACGGTATCGGCTGCCTTCCACCTTAACAACAGGGAGGCTAAACGTGAGCTTAGAGTATACCTAGATGGAACTCCCCTGCCATGTTCCGCTGAGCCAATCTATCTCGGTGTGACATTGGACAGGACGCTCACGTTTCGCCGGCACCTTGAGTCACTGCGCAAGAAGTTAACAGCTTGTGTGGCGTTGATGAGGTGACTGGTTGGCTCGGGCTGGGGCGCCGGCGCAAAGACCTTGCGCACGGCAGCCCTAGCCCTCGTTTATTCAACTAGTGAATACTGCGCCCCAGTATGGTGTCGCAGTGCCCACACCCGCCTCATCGACTCGCCTATAAACGAAGCCTTGCGCATTGTGACAGGATGCCTGCGTCCTACCCCCGTGGACAACCTTCCCATCCTAGCAGGCATCCAGCCCGCAGGCCTCCGCCGCATGGGAGCCACAGCACGTCTCGCCTGCCGGGCCGTGGAGCTTAATAACCATCTGCTCCAAGATAGGCTCACTATAACAGCGGAGCCCTCCCGGCGTCTCAAGTCGAGACACCCATTTGTGCCTGCCGCACAGGATCTCAGGCAGCAATGCAGAGATCTTAACATCAGTGCGGCAGGATGGGCGGATTATATGTGGCGCGCGGATTGGGAGGCAAACACCTCCAAACTCCGCGACCACATCCCAGTCGCCGGCCCTGAGCCCCTCGGGATGGACTTGCCAAGGCTATCCTGGGTGACGCTCGTCTCCGGACCGGCGTCGGGCGTTTCCGCTCATCAATGCACAGGTGGGGCTTGGCCCCAAATGCGTCGTTCGAGTGTGGCGCAGAGGACCAAACCACAGACCATGTTATCCTGGATTGCCCGGTGTACCACCCACCCAACGGGATGCATGGTCTGTCGGTACTAGATGACGAGATGATGACGTGGCTTCTGGAGGGGTGTCCAGAAATACAGTATATCCCGGGTGAGCCCCTCAACCAGGTCTCGGGGTGGTAAAAGGGTAGCCCCTCGGCCCCGAGCCTGGTGGAGTGGAGAGGAAAACAACTACCCATACGCTGAAAGAAGATCATTAAATATGCCATTAGGCTAAATATTTACCTGCCTCTGTATTGCCTTACTGGTTGCTGGCTGTTGCCATAACATCCAAAAATGTATAGATTAGCAAATCCCCCCAAAAAGCCAACAAAAGTTTAAATCATAACATCGAGACTATCTAATGCAGGACGTTGTCATGATCATACTGTGGTCTGTGGACTCACGTATGGAAGTAATAGAAAAACTACAATTTCTTAAAGTACAAGTTACACATTTTTATGTGATGATATAAAATAAAATAAATAGCTTTGTAACTACAACCATTGGATTCCTTGACCCTGAAAATGTAGGTTTAGCAGTTAAAATCAATGTTCTAGCTTATTTAGAAGCCAAGATATTACAAAACTTGTGTATTATGGCGGCCATTTTGCAAATGCCAAGTAGGCCGCCTTTCAGATATCTGTGCAAATGGAAACATATATATATTCCTCATACAATGCCCTTTCCAAAAATGTATAGGTTAGCAAATCCCCTAAAAATTCCCACAAAATTATATAACAAACCTGACTATTTGCGACATTCATGTTAATTCGATTTTTGGAAATCTGGATTGAGAATGCTAAAGTTTCTTAGATTTTCTAAAGATTCAGATCCAGTCAATAAAATGAGTTGTAATCTCTGCAAAGTCAAGCCATCGTATCTGTAGAAATGTGTTCGTCAGCTGCTTTTTCATGTGAACATAATAAACTCAGTTCCTGGGTTCGATGAAAATTCCCCACGAAAATTCCCCACAAAGTCTTTTGTAGGAGGCGCCCACTATTACGCACTATAGCCTAACTATTATTTATTTATTTGCACAAGAAACAAAAATCGAATAAAACTGGTATTTAGTCTTAAAAGGAAACCGCACCTCACGGTCCTCACTTAAAAACGAAATTGATGTGTGTGTGTGTGTGTGTGTGTGTGTGTGTGTGTGTGTGTGTGTGTGTGTGTGTGTGTGTGTGTGTGTGTGTGTGCGTGTGCGTGTGTGTGACTGCTCTCTTTCCATGTCCACTTGATGGCAGCATTAATCAATTTGTCGCTGAGCGTATCTACAGTACAATCAGTAAGTCTGTCGTTTGAAATCACTCACTGTGGCTTAGCATAAACATGTTCTGTGCATTTGTAGCTACATTTTGAGAATTGTTCTACTTTAAAATATACACCTATAATTGATAATCAATTATTGATTTTGTATCTTACCACAGAATATCGCTAGAACAATTTCAGGATGTCTAGCATGTATATCACCATGTCTCCCAAAGGCTAGGTGTTGTTACTATTATTTACCATTGGCAGTTCTTGCTTAACATGTAGAAGGATTTGTTCTTTCTCACTCTGTTGGATTTCCCTTGATGTCTTGGGGAGGTGTATCAGTATCACTCCCACAAGGATGCCAAGTGCTGTGTTAATCCTAGAGGGGACCTGCCCTGCCAACACACACTCAGCTGCATCTAAGTGGCATTATTGATTTCATGTGACGATTGGCTATTTTTAAACTAGAGGCTAATATTGGGTAGTGTTCAGATTACTGCCCTCCTTGCCGTTTGGCAAGACAAAATATGCCCCCCTCAAGAACATGGTGTACTTCAGGAAGCCCCATGGATGACTAGGACTTTTCTTTCTCTTTTGGGGAACCATTGAAGACCAGATCAGGATGTGCTTCAGTCAGACATCCTTATTTATGGCATGACGATGATAGTCATTGGCATTGGCTGAAGCTCATACTGTACTTATCTGGGACCACCAGGCGATCATTGAATACGGGGTATTCAGTATATACTGACAGTATAATTCTATATGTTAGTCTTGTCTTCCTTTTAAGCCCAACCCACTTGTATTAGTCTTGTCGGTTGTCAGTTTTGTTCCGGTTCTGCCTACATAGTAGAGTCCTGCCATTAAATATTTGACTGCACATTAGACTCGCTTTAAAGCCAACTGGAGCAGGTAATTAATTGATATATGAATTGGTTGGATTTATTCAGCGCTTTTGCTTTTTGATCTCACCATCAGTTGTCAAACTCAAAGAAAATTAAGTAATATTTCCCTTTGGGCCCTCTAACAAGTTACTTAATAGCTAATTCTGTGTGTTAGACCTGAAGACTTGCATTTGCTCTCTTAGCTAACAGAGTCCGGTGGCACAGAGAAGATCCATGGTTAAATCCGCTTGGTCACTTAATTTAGTGCTTTGACCCAGATGGATTTCTGGGAAGACGAGGAGCAGCAGTTCCATGAACTACGCTTGTGTGTTAAGTTACTAGTCATGATACCTGAATTCCCGCATCAGACTTCCCTTTAGCTCAGTGAACTAACACAGTCATGTGTTAGTCCACTGACTAACTAGGTTCAGTATACTGCTCAGTATACGGCACCATTATACCGCACATCCACCAGTGCTCTGGATGAAAGGATCTCCAATGTTTCCGTCCATATCCATATCTACACTTAAGCAGAATTTTAACATGCAATATCTGTAAATATGAGACATATGGAAGACAATTGCAGAGGGTACTATTCATGGTGGGAAAAGTAGGTTGAAAAAGTAGAGTAAAAAGTAGCATCCTCCTGTCAGTCCACAGACATACTGTAGGCCACATTGCAATGTGGTGTGCATGATTATCAATCAATAATCATTTAGCTAATCAATAACATCTCACACAAAGATGGACCATTGTCTATACTGTTAGTGTGTGATGATATCCTATATGGTAAGTGCTTTCTTGTGAGTCACACATTACGTATAACCTGATTCACTCCTGATTTCAAATGGTAAATGCTAATGATTTCAGATCATTTCACCCAATGAGACTCATTGAAAACTGTTCTTTATTAACTGTTGGGGCTCTGGCTTCAGGTAACCTGGCCCCATGTAATCCCTGTGAACCTCTTCGTGCCTGGGCTAGCTGGCAGGACGCCCAGCAAACAAGTTTCAGCCACGCATTTCAGACTTGTCGGCCTCTGCAAGTGAAACCCAAGGTTTCCTGTCACTCTTGCATTATAATTGTGACATGCTCATGTTCTCACAGCCTCCCAGCTTTCCAATACGGTGTGTGGTGGTAGACACAGTCGCCGGGTGTGTTGACTGGGAGTTGAAACATTATTGACCGTATCGATATTTTGGAAAATCTTTACTTTTTCTTTCAGGGTGGTGGGGCAGACTGAGAACACTTGTGTGTGCCATCATGCCAACACCCATATAACTTCTGTAATCGGAGTGATAGTGACTTTATCCAATTACTCTAGCTGGATGAGCCCTGGTATTTTTTATTATAGGGTTGCCATGCCCTTCAGATGTTCATACTAGGTTACCATACCAGACAGTGAAATTCATTATCTGCACATCAAGCGAAAATATTCCTTACTGCTCAGCATTTTTCCTTCAGTCCATGGCATACCTTTTCCTTTTCTAGAAGTAAGAGACATATTTAAAATCTGATCAGGTAAGCTTTTAATACCAACCAATGGTGATCTAAAAATACCTAAGCCTAATATGGGGTGTCTGTATTCACAACCATCTGTCCCACTGACTCCACAAACTACCCAAAAATGGTTATGAATGAATGGTCTTTATTGTCATTGATATAGTACAGGTACCAAACAACGAAATTTGGGAGGGGGGGCTCCCCTGGTGCTAGGAAAAAAAAAACTAAAAACAAGAAGGGAAAAGAGCTGGTTTACATAAATAAAGGCTATGTACACTATCCACTATACTATACTGTACAAATAAAACACTGTGCTGTACTCTATGCTATGCTATACCTATTCTAACATTTCCTATCTCTGAACCTTATGTACCCGAGGGTTGTCATATTGCACATAGTGTAAGTTGCACTTATCTAGTGGAAGGAGCCCTTGACAACTGGCCATTGTGTCAAGATCTGTATGGAAGTTTTACTGAAGTGATGAGGTATCTGTTTTAGGATACGCCTGCCCTGGATTATGTTCATCGCTTCTATTTGAAATATTACGTTTAAGATGGCCAACTTTTTCCCACATTTTGTCACTTTTTTGCACATGCAAATTGGAGCCTAAAGTCCATCCTCGTCTTTATTCACATTTACATTTTTGGCATTTAGCAGACGCCTTATTCCAAAGAGATTTACACTCAATACATTTGACTAAGCAAGTGAATCATCAATCCACCAGTCGTTGCAGGAAGAATAATCCAGCTCAGGCCCGGATTGGCAGTCTCTGTGATAGAAGGAAAAATCTACTTCTATCACCATCTTCTAAACCTAGGTTTTTAATTTTTTATTTATTATATAGACACTGGAGAAACAGAGAAACAGTACAAGGGGGGCAATAGAACTTTTAGGGGACACAGTAAAGGGAGAAAAGGGGGTGTCTTCAGGAGACGCAGTGCTGGGGGGCAGTAGAAGTCTCAGGAGAAGCAGTCTTACATGTCTAACATGTATAGGAACACCCCCTCACCATCTGTCTGTAGCAGTAGTTTCCGCACAGGTTGTACTGTGTGGGCCCGAGTCTCTCGTTGGACACACATCTTGACTATCATGGTGACAACATTAGGCCAATGGAATTGCCAAGACCACATGACCCTGCCCACAGCCATCCCCATGAAGTTGTTCCCAGTGTGGTGTAACTGTAAGATATCAACCCTCATTAACCTAGGTCTTGCCAATTGCAACATGATGACATTACACATTGCTTATCATCAGATTAGGGCAATTATCAACTGATATATTCTGTATGTCAGCAGCAGCAGCAGCACACAGTCTATACATGGCCTCTCTTTATTGCCTTTCCAACAGCCTCCCTGAGGAGGATCGCTCCCTTCAATGGGAACTAGCATAGGCTACATGTTTGAATGTGTGAGAATGTCTAGCTGTTCAGTTATGAAATCAGTCACTTGATACCATGTAGAGGGAAGTGGTCTCCCCCACAGAGTAGGGACGATGTAAATTATGATGTCAATGATGCGTGACGATTGTTTCATCTTGTTGAATGAAATATAGATCTGATCATAAGAGAGGGAAGTAGACAAGAACATGAACAATGAAAAATCAATGGAGAACATTTCAAACTCATCATACATTTGTGAGGAAATTACTCTAGTTTACACTGAAGATGGTCAGGAGGAAACTGCTGACTTACTGTATAGTCAACTGTGTAGTCACGGTGTTCACCTTGGCACCTTAGTCCAGTTATCTCTAACTGTGGGAAGCCTAGCGCTGCAAGGTACGGTACCAACAGTGACCAGCCTGATTATAAATGAAGGTGATATGAAATTAGCAACCAGCATTCACCTTAGCCAGCACAGAGAGCACACTATTGCCTTTTTTTTTTTTTTTTTGCACAGTGCCACTGTTTGTCACACTTCTTCTGTATTGTTTGTGTGCTATTGTTCCCTTTTGTCTTCCCCCACACAACATTGCTACCTAAACAACCTTGCTACCACCATATCTAGGTGTACTCTATGAAGTTATAGTGGCCAAAATAGAGGTTACACAGGGGGACAGTTGAGCCACACTCTTTATTCATTGTGGAGCTTCAACAACAGAAGCAACATCTCTTTTTCTGTTTATACAAAAATGAGAATGCCCAAAATCTAATTTGATTGTTTGAAGGTGCAGACAAAATCTGAATTACTTCTGCTCATTTCTACATTCATATTCATGTGTTACATTAGAACTGACAATCATACAAACAAAATGCATTTTTTGCATAACATTGCATAACAATGCATAACATTAAAAAAGCTCAAAAGCCAATACAAATACTTACAGTACAGTGTGTTTTAGCTGCTCAATGATATTTGTGATGTTTCAGTGACATTCCCATAACTTCTCTGTTGACTAAAGCTTACCCAGCATCACTATGATGGAAGTCTCTTCTCAACTCCACTCCTGGTTATTGGTTATTACATGTTTATGTAACAATGGCAGTGGCTTTATAGTGGCAACACTATTCTTTTGTAGAAAAAAAAAAACATCCAGCAAAACGTAATGCACAGACATTACATTACTTACTTATGTTAGAGTAAGATAGAGCCATCATAGGCCCTATGAAATGTAAGGTTAACAGTCTCTTTTTGGTCCATGGCCTGTCTGTTTTTTTACTGTAAATTAAGCAACCAATCGATATCAAGACATCATTATATGATAACCTGTGGCAATGACTTAGTTAGGCCTAACCAATGACTTAGTCAGGCCCGGGCTCTAACCTCGAATGTTTTATGAATAGCCCCGGATCTCTGGATCCTGGAAAAAAAGAAGTAAAAACCAAAGGACACCATCGATTTAGCGCAAGCCCCCACTCTTCAACCAAAAACACCACTAACACCCGCCCCCCCACCCCCAATGAACAAGAGAGGGGTTCTTCAAGTGGGATAGTGCTTGAGTAGTTTCACACTGTAAATTCTTACAGGCCCGATCCCAATTCACCCCTACGGCTCCGTTTTGCGTTCTCTGTTTTACGTTCAGGGTAGGGGTGTTTATGTTTTCATCGAGGGTAGGGGGAAGGGGGAGGGCTATCCACGGCTCAATTTGGAGATTTTTTTCACATTCGATTCGGGCCCATAACCCTACCTCCCAGGATGCATTGCGAATCAGAAATCAGATTTTGCTCTAGGCAATGCGGAAGACAACCACAAATGTCATAACTTTTTCTGTATTTACTTGTTAATAAATATTAGAAAAATTATGATAACCATCTTATTATCTTAGTTTAATGTCATTTCAATGCATTATAGACCTTTTCTTTATAACAAGCATAAAAAAAAACGCTATTATGCCGATGTGCTGTGTCTAACGTTACAGGCTGATTTGTGCACGACAGTCGCGCATATTGACATATGTCCATGCCTGATGGCATATGACACCTACTAATGTCATTTAAATGCATTATAGACCTTTTCTTTACAACAAGCATAACAAAACAATCGCTATTATGCCGATGTGCTGTGCCTATGCTTAACATAGAAATACACCGTTCCACCGTTCCAAAGTCCAGCGCGCTTCAGCCAAGTTTAAGATCCGAGGGTTTTGGTGCTCAGCAGTAGAAGACAAGAACAGCAAAACTATTACCTGGGCACTTCCATTAGACTACCCAAAGCAAGACACCGGAGCTCTCATATCTGTGCGTTTCTCACAGGGTGACAGCCACCCTGTTCCTCTGCAACAAATGCAGAGATTGTATGAGGGCCCCGGCGTCCCAGTCCAATGGAAGCGCCAGACACAGCCTCCCCATAGAAATACACCATGTCATCGGAGCACGATGATTCACATTTCCGAGATGTACAATCCTGTTTATTTAGAAATAAATTCTTACATGTGGTTTGACAGCGGATGATAGTAGACATATTTAATGTAAAGTTATCTATCTAACATTAGGCTGATTTGTGCATGATAGTCGCACGTTTTGACCTATTTCATGTCGCTTTTCTCCCCTTTGATGGCATATGACGCTATAGCTATGGCCCTTATTAAACCAAAACACGCAATCTAATCCGAGCAGTTGTTATTATGTAATATAATTGATGGGTTATTTCATGTATCATGTAGCTGACTAACGCCGTGGACAGCGGGTGTTTCTCCAGTGTTTCTGTCACATCGGCTTTCGGAACGCCATAAAAATAAATACGCGCTCCGTGTCTAATGTTATCTATCTAACATTACATGTTTTAAGGCTGATCTGTGCATGACACTGGCTCATTTTGACATATTTCATGTCGCATTTCCCCCCTTTGATGGCATATGACGCCCGAAATTTAACTAAAGTTCAGCCGCGAAGTTGTTGCACTGTTGTCCTATATCAGTGCAGACTGGCAGGGTAAGATCACAGGTTGATAGCCTACAGAGTACCGTTCTTCTGTCATGGTCTGATAATGAAGCATTGTTCTTTTTTATTTGATGACTTGTTTGATCTACTGATGATGTATCAGGGTCTTGAAGGGTTGTCCCATTTCATAGGGAAAGATTTCAACCACTAGGCCTTGTGGCTCTGTTCAGAGGCCTTGGCTCCAAAGTGAGTGGCACTCCAAAACGAGCCGTAGGGGTAGGAAGGGAATCGGGATAGGGCCACAATATCATTCAGTACTTCTATGTCTTGCCATATTTGATTATTTGTCCCATTCTCCAGCATTGTGATCGCTTGGCATTCCTTAATCACAGGTGCTCTGTCTCTCAGAAAGGCAATGTGTCCATGAAAAGTTTGTCCACTAAGGGCGGTGACGGGACCAAGTCTTCAAGCTTCAGGTAAAAGATGCGCTGCAGGCCCTGTGTGCATAACGTCCGCAGATCAGGCAGCTTCCCCAGCAGCCTGGACAGATAGCTGGGCCGTGTGGAGTCGGCAGCACAACTGGAAACGTGATCTTTAAGGCAGGTGATGAGCTGGTTCTGGAACTCCTCCACGCGCTTGGGCTCCTGAAGACCGTGGCGGTCTGTGTCAATAATGAGAGAACATATATATGAGTATAATCTTGTCAATAGATAGACAATGGACACATTTAGAATTCCGCACCATGAAACATTACTAATGTGCATACAGCATTTTTATTTGTGAATGAAATGTTGAATCTAAGGCCCCGCGGTGGTGTAGCGGTCTAAGCACTAGCCACTAGTGCAAGCTGCCCACCGGGGACTGGGATCGAATCCCGGTCTCGCCAGACCCGGATATGGCCAGGGCACACAGGGAGCGGCATATTGAGCGGCCGCTCCCGAGGGCGGTATAGGACTATTTCCGGACAAGGATCCGTCGCGCAACACCGCCCCCTGGGTGCCGGAATAACGGTGTCGGGCTCGAGAAGCCAGTCAGCTAGTCTGCCTGGCGATCTCCTCTGGGGCTGCCGGCTACGGGGTCGGGCGGCGGATCCTACGCAATAGGCAGGGGATAATTGGATGCTAGGTTGGGTTCAATTGGATACCAAATTGGGTGAAAAAGGGATAAAAAAAATAAAAAAATATGTTGAATCTAATTAAAGACGATAAACCTAGGGCAAAATTGTTCATTGATACATGTTTGTATGATAGTCTACCACCTTCTCCAGACATCTCACGATCAGCATAAAGACTGACAGCAGACATTTACACTATGCAGGAATGCCATACTGGTGTGATGTCTACATCTATAGACCCGGGGGCATATGAGTCAATGTCTGTCAATGACTGTCTCAGAGGAGCTACAGTACGCTACATGATAAGGGCTGTGGGTTGAGTTCTCACCAGTGATCAAGACCAGCGTTGTGAGACAGGAAAAGGATGACACATCCAGGTTCATACGATGGAGGCTTTGAGAGAAGTCCATAATGGAGTCGATCCAGTCACCGAAGCCTCGCACACACTGCATCCGGTGGAGCACCGTGCCGTTGCAGAAGATGAGCTTGTTCGTCTCAGCGTTGGACCTCAGGTTAGATGGGATTAGTCATGTTTAGATTGAAACTATAAATCAATTATAGACAAAAGAAAGAAATTGTTCAGTTAGATAAACTAAGACTTTGATAGACCCGTATATATGTCATTTCAGTGGTGATATGAAATGATTCTCACCTGTATGCGAGTCGCAGAATGAAAAGTTCAATGAAAGCAGACTCCAAAAGCAGCTCCCGGTCGTCTAAGCAGAAGGCTAAGAACCCTGGGACGTTCTCTGCCCAACTCTTGATCACCTCCATGGAGGCTGTGAGCAGGTCGTAGAACTGTTTGATGTCACCAGCATCCTCTTTCTCTGACAGGCTGGCCACAGTCTCCTGGTACTGGAAGCCAAGGAGAGAGGAGTTGGTTCTGTTAGTTTAGATTAGATTTAGACTTAACTTTATTGTCATTGACAGAGTACAAGTACAAAATCAACGAAACATAGTTTACACATAGTTTAAGTAGTTCACCAGAGAATGCAAATAGTGGCATAGAGCAAAAGACATGATTACAGGTATGTAAATTCTAGCTTTTTTGGCATTTAGCAGACACCTTATTCCAAAGCGACTTACAATAAATATATTTGATTAAGTAAGTGAATCATCTATCCACTAGTCATAGAAGGAAAAGTACTCTAAGGCCAGAAGGATTTTAAAATTATTATTATTATTATTATTATTATTATTCATTTATATTTATTTTTTGCATGGTATGACAGTATCTCAATTGCATTCTCTTGTTTGTTGTTTCCTCCTTGTGGATACAGCGGACCAAAAGCTGTCATGATAGACAGGCCCCAAAGGTGGATTTGTTGTTCTCACCTTGGAGTAATCCAGTTTGCCAACACCGGGGTTGGAGTCGATGTGCACTCTCACAAGGGAAGCAATGATACTGACTGGAGAACTGGCAGACGTCTGATCCTGGACTACTTTTGGTTTGGAGGGCAGACGACCTCTTCGACCTTTCAAGCTATCTGTTCTCACAACTTAGAGGGAGAAAGAGAGAGAGAGGGAGGTATCAAACATTTTAATAGGCCTGTAATGTTATTTCTTTAGTTAATAATTACAGCATTACTACATACTGTAAATTGTTACCAAGATGGAGAAAAGGTGATTGGGAGATGTGGTGGGAAATGTTCTGCTGAACTCACCTTCCTTCACCATGCCAACAACCAGACACTTCTGGAAACGGCAAAACTGACAACGGTTCCGCCGCCGCTTGTCCACTGGACAGTCCTTGTTAGCAAGGCACACGTATTTGGAGTTTTTCTGCACAGTACGCTGCAAAGCACACAGAGTCAAAGGCATATTATCAAATCAAGTCTCTAACCAAGACCACTGAGATGATTCATTCATTTTCTCAGACTAATTCATTAAGAATGTCCATGAAAATGAGGCTGCACACCTTAAAAAACCCTTTGCAACCCTCACAGGTGCGAACCCCGTAATGCTGACAGGAAGCATTGTCCCCACACACAGCGCAGCTGCCCTCATTTCCATTTGGGCTGTGCGCCTTGGGTGACAGGCTCCCATCCATAAAGGCAGTCCCATCTAGGCTGCCAGGGTCTAAGGCCAGGGGAGAGTAGGGCAGGGGCGAGGAGTGCTGCTGGACCAGAGCAAAGGGGTCTTGCTCACCCAGCTGGCATTGTTGGAGTCCAAGAGGAGACAGATCCTCTGCTGATGCTGGGACAAAGGGGAAGAAAGAGGACGGCTGAGGCGATGCATTCTTATCAGCCACCCAACACCCCGGGTTGGGAGAGTAGGGGCCGAAGGCGGAATCCCAAACAGACGTGGGCTGGGTCTGGAAGCTTGGGGTGGAGGGAGAAGAGATCGATGCAGAGCTGCCGAAATAGTCCGAGCCTCCAGAAGACAGTGCCTCATCGAGGTAGCTCAGCGAGAATGTTCCTGGGTAGCCATAGACTTGGAAGTCGTCCAGTTTAAAGGGTGACTTCTGTCCCGAGGCGTTTCCAGCAGTGTTAGGGGCTGTGGTGATCTGACACGAGTAGGCATCGAACTCACCCATGTAGGTGCCCACCAGGGAGTTGATGCTTGGCAGGGAGCCGGGGGTCGAGAACTGGTCTTGATGGCTACTAACATCCATGGCCAACCTAGAGGTCAAGTCTAGGCTCAGAAGCTCAGAGCTGAAGAGGTCGTTCTCATGCCCTCCGTGCTGGGGGTAAGATGTGCAGACAAAATCAATATAAAATCAGACTTGATCAACAATTTTGAAAAGTATTTGCTTCTTGAGGAATGGTGTTTGTAGAATGATATGTGTAGATATTGCATTGTCACATTATCAAGTCCAATATTTGAAAGGGTTTGCAATACATCTTCAGATTCCCATATAAATGGCCACCATCCACAGTAGATAGAAGTACATTTAGCCCACTACTAAATTCTGAGAAAGCCTAGAAAGCTGTCTGTCCCACATAAGACAGCCTTGCCTGCAGCTTAATATATTCCTGAACTTCCAACCCCCTGGAAACCCTTGAAGTTCAACTGTCTGGGATATATGGAGGGGTTGGATTTCAGAACATGGTAACTTGCCAAATGAACAGAGGGTTGCAGAGGCAATAGGTTGAACCAAGAGGGTGTGTACACCCTCACTGAATGAAACAGTCAGATTAAAGTTACATTTAAATGAACAAACATTGAATTATTGACACACCATGAGACACATTCAAGTATTTGTTGTGTCCCTGCAATATTGCTATAGGTAACGTTACTTCTTACAATGTTAATGTAATTGACCAATATATTACTTTAATCTAACAGAATATTGAACGCAGGGAGAAGATTATTGGATCTATTGGAAACCTCTCTGCTGGACAGACAACTGTGTCTTAACACCTATATTACATGATATTGGTATTAAATACATGTTTCCAAGATGCATGCTTATGACTTGATTCATAGTTATAGTATGAACATACAGTGTGTTATAATATTTGTTGGTAAAATGTTATTGTATTTTGACTACTCTTGTAAGCAATAAAATCCAGAAATCATCATGTTACCCACCTGTGTGCTCTCTTCATGGTTAAAAAGAACACTCTGTGAAGGTCTGTCATAGATCTTCACTCAGATTTTTGCTATTTTGCACACATTAGGCTAAATGCCTGTAGTTTTATATGCACCGTTTTAATGTCAATCATTGAGCAAATAAGAAAGATAGGTCAATAAAGACATCTGCCATTATATCGGCACTGAATATTACACAGACAGCAAGACGTGAAAGCAAATTGCTTGCCTACCTGTATTTCACTACACGACTTTAAGCAATGTCTGTATTCCAAGAGCGTGGTCATCATAGGCTATCTGTCCTCTGAAGTTTCTGTGCAGTCATTAAGCCGAAGACACGGGAACACATTTATACAATCAATTTTATTGTGCCATTACGTCAGAGGGGCGCTCCGTTCCATTCTCCATACAAGGCGATGCAGGGGCGGGGATCTTTCCAGTGTGTGGCCAATCGGGTGGCTTTCAGACAAAAGTCCCTGTCGGTGACGCACTCTGGGATTCCATTGCGCAAACATACCCAGAACCAAACACACACACACACGCGCACACACACACACACACACACACACACACACACACACACACACACACACACACACACACACACACACACACACACACACACAGAAGTTTGTTATTTAGGAAGTATCATGTCACATGTCACAAAAGAAAACAGACAATTTTCAATGCAGCAGCAAACGGTCACCGAAGTAGGGCTTCAAATGTAACCTTACTGTTGTAACAAGCCTCCAGATTGTCATATCATCATAGTTTTTGTCAAAGGGTAGAAACTGCGATGTGATGCATGCACAACGCAAATGTTCGAATTGCACATACAATATTCTGAAAGATTCAACAACAGATGCGCAATCAGCAAATGTGCTTGGTGCGTTGTGCATGCATCGCATTGAAGTTTCTAAACTTTAACAACTATTTCACACTGCAGTACCCATAAACATTCTGTGCTGTGCGTGTTCAACCAGTATAGAGGAAATGCTGTTATAAGATTAAATGCCATGAGATGAAACGATTAATGATACTCAAAGCTTGATTTTGGATGCTCATTATAACACCGCACTAGATCCACACCTCTATTGTAGATTAGCAGTATTAGCATTAGCATTTAAATCATGTGCAAAATGTGCACCTGTGGAATGATGGAAAATGCATTCTTCAAAGGGTTCTCCCTCATGAACAACCAAAGAACCCTTTTAGGTTCTAGAACGAAAAAAAATATGTGTGCAAATTGGTGCAAAGTTTGATTTTACTTTGTGGCTCCGTTGGTAAAAGATGGTGTTAACAGCGCTAAGGTTGTGGGTTTGATTCCCGCTGAGACCAAATATAATGAAAGATGCACTCTATGCAATGTAAATTGCTTTCGATAAAAGCCTCAGCCTCAGCAGATATAAATTACTTTCTCTCCACACCTGGAGTTTTGATTTCCTCATTACGGTTGAGATGCCAGCAAATGATGTTATATGTGTGGCCCCTGAATGGCATTTATAACACCATGATGACCCCTTTGGAGTAAAAGCTATATTGACTCCTCTCGCGTAAGTGTTATTAATTCCTCAATGAGCTGGTGTAAGGGGGGCCGTGGGCCTCAGGGGTATATTATGAGTTGCTTACTCATTGCGGCGTTACACCAACAAGACACACAATTCACTCGACAAGTGGAAGACCAGGTGTCTCACTAGCTAAGGTGGAATGTTGTATTGCTCATTATACTGGCACAGCCTGACTATTTGAGGACACCCAGCATGTATCAAAACCCTGCCAATTATATAAATTGTCTGTTAATGATTACTGTGGTACTCTGTATTCTGTGCATACCATTAGATGTGAAAATGTAATTAGCCTCTACAAGTTATCTTTCACTACTGGTTTTACTTTGCATTGTGTTTGCCACTGATAATGTGCCTCTCCTGCTTCAGAATCAAGGCCACATTCCCTCTGCCAGTCACAATCCCATTGAGGGCTTCCCTGTATTGCTACACTTGTGATGTCATGCCAGCACCAGGCGCTATTCCAGCTACTGTACTCTGATTCTACCTCCGTAGTTCATTGTGGGGAAAAAAGGGAAAAAAGCTAGATGCTTGTCTGGCACAGAACAGCGGGGCCAGTGTCTCCCGTGGCGATGACGTATACTTGGATATTTACTTGGGTATTTGGTGACATCACTGACTTCCCTCTTTGTGTATTAACTTTGGTTTGGGAGGACGATGAATGATGATGAAAGTGTTTGTGTTATAATGATGGTTGGTCAAAGTCGTTGACTAGTTCACTTGTCAGGAAGTAATTCATCCGGATAGGAATACAATGTGTGTTCTACAAATAACTGCTCAACTGCCTAGTGCTTAAGTTGTGTATTGCATTGTTTGTAATAGTACAGTGAACCCATGTAACATGGCATGTTTGACTCAGTTAGTAAGTTCAGTTAAAGGAAGATCAGTGCAACAGTGTGTGCTAGCACTAGTATTTATATTTAACCTACTGTACCAATGTAATGCATATGTAAATACTTCACAGGGCACGTTTTGACTCTCAAACACACTTTTGTTTGGTAACACACACCATGGTGCCCAGGGCCTAAGCACCACCAACCACCTGTTACTCTTAAGTGATTTATTAGTCAGCTGTTCATTTCTGCAGAGTAAGCTAGTTCTACACTACACTAGAAAAGTAATACAGCCACACCCATCTTGCATTGTATTAATCTATTTTATATGTATTCAGCAAGAGATTAGATGGCATTACGCAAGATGGAGCTTTGAGTGAGCTTGAGTCATTCTTGTTACAGAGGGATATCAGTGGAGCATGGTGGAGTTAGAAATCAGAGGACAGGTTTCATACCAATCCTCATTCCATTCAATGAGGCTGTCCTCCGACTTCTACCTCCATCAGCCACTCCTGAGGGATATAGAGCTGGAGAAGACAATAGAACTAAGTAGTACACAGTACACACTAGAACGATTGTCTTCAGAGCAGTCAGGGGAAACAGACATCTGAACACACCATCTGAGTTAGTACATCCCTCTGATGGCAAACATATTTGGACTAATTAGTTAGTCGATTAGTTTTGGGTGAAGAAAGAAGTACATCAAAGAGTGTAGTCAGTGCATAGCAGCTCTATGTGTGCTCTATTTTGTGGTATCGTAGAGCCACTTCAATGGTCAGATAGTACTGAGTGACAAATAAGAGAGCCGTCTTGTTTGATGCATGAATGTGTCCAACTCAATGGTCTGCAGTATCTCAAAGCTAGAGCTGTAAACATAGAAAGATTGCATTGAGGGAAAGGACAGAAATATCATGCTACGAAGTGGTGACTGAACAAGTAATCAGTCTTGTCTAAAAACATGACCGCTGGGTTGCTAGATGTTCCCGTAGAGAGACACATGAGCTGTTGTTAGAGTGCTTTGTAGAGCTCCAGCATTCCTCCCGGAGGCTTAAGTCACCGCTGTCCTTATCGTGTTCCACTCTCCAGGCTCGAATGAAAAAAAAAGTTAATACATTGGAGCTTGTTTAAATATAGACAACATAAATTATTACGACTCATGGTCGCAGAGTACCGTACTGTAGCAAAAAAATAATTTAAAAAAATGCAGATAAACACGTCTGCCAAAACACCACATTTATTTTGCAATATGCAATCGTCATCTAATAAAACATTCAATACAGAACTGTCATGTAAAATCCCAGATGTTGCCCTTGGGTGAAGCCTAGATAGTCACCAGGATTTCATCATCACTGGTCAGACACTTCTCAGTCTGGGAGAGGGAGTGGCATGGCCCTAAGAACAGGATTGGGAGTCAATTGTATTTCAATACAGTCAATTCAGAAAGGAACATGAATGCAATGCAATTGGGGCATTTACTTTCAATGACTTTCCGTGCCCGAAGGACTACAGCCGTGACTATCAATCAAACAACTGACCAGTGAGAAGCTGGGACTGTATCAGCTATATCCAGGTTCTCCCCTCTGCTGAGGTATGCAACACAGTCCATGTGCTGCATACTGTACATGCTCCACCTGGTGGTGCAATATGGGATTGACTGTGATTAGGTACAGTATAGGTCCTATACTATTAGGAGGTGAACATTAATTCACCTAAAAACACAATAATCCTAAATGAACCCTCAATGTTTTGTTCATGTATATATCAATATAGCACAGATATAAGCACATAATAATACGATAATACATATTGTATACATAATTAATATGTAGCTCCATATCAAGGTTCACAGATGTGTAAGTTATAAGATATCTATGAATGCAACAGAGTTAAGTTTGAGGTGTTAGAGTCTCATTAAATCAAGATTCCAGTATTAGCTGCAGAGCTGAAATCATACAGCAAAAGTGGCTGCTGCTAATAGTTGACAGTATGTTTCACAGTTTGCTGTTGTTCCACTAAGAGTGCTGCCCATAAACACCAGCGCGCTCCATGTGTTGGATTTCAGACATGGAGGTTGATATCCAACGGTGTGAATTGTGCGAATCTGTCAAAAGCGCCACCACCCCATGACTCATGTTACTAAACCAAATGGTGCTACTGCTGGGCAGAGATCTCCTCTGACATTTCACAGGTTTATTCTCATTCGAGCTGCAGAACTCTCACTGACCTTAATTAGGGAGCTATTATATTCCATGTGAAGCCAAGGCACTTGCCAACCCAGTGACCATTTATAACCTTATCAATAGCACTATTGACATCTGATGACAAAACTGTGTGTTAAACAAACACAAATGCTTCTAGTTATTCAGTTCTTTTAATCTAACACCTATTTGATTAATCAAAACAGACATCTGTATTTCAGATCTGATCTGACTGAAAAATGATTCAGACCTATGATCTAATCTTTGCCTCTTAGCCTTGAACAACCCCAAAGAGACTGTATACGAGGCTATCATGCCAGATTATGTCCGCCTGCCAAATACTGTCCGTCTGATGTAATCAACGTCTTTCAAACGCCGTTGCTATGCCGACACTTGCATCTTCTTGCACTTCAATAGCATTAAGGTTTATGCAGGCTCACTAGTCAGCTATAGCTTTTATGTTGCCATGGCCATTTTATATTAAAACACGCTAGCTTACTTACTTTTCAAATGTACATTTGTGATATAGAGCAGGGGTCTTCAACCTTTTCAGCCCAAGGACCCCTTGGACGAGAGACAACCAGAAAAGGGACCCCCACATGTAATACATTTTTTTAAACGTCACATTTAAAGGCCTATAATAACTTTGTAGCAATTCCACTCCTTCGGTTTCTATGAAAGTAAATCCAAACTTTAGGTACACTTCTGAATATTTTCGGGACTTTTCTCTTTTGCGTTTATCTGCCCCTGGGGCAGGCGCTGCTGGGGCCGAGGTGGAAGGAGTAGGCCTAGCCGTTGGATCTCGAGCTCGAGGTCTCGTTACTGTTACAAATGTATCCATCCTGCTTCACTAATTAATAGTAGTAACTAATAATGTGAAGTTATAATATAATTATTGGACTCGGACAACTTGCGCACGTTTAACTCAACCAGTTGAATCAACACTCAGCTTCAACAGTGCCTCGGGTCATTACCCATAATGCAAATAGTAAATAGTAAATTTTTATTGTAAATAGTTTTTTGTCAAAAGTAGCTTATTATTGCCTATTAATGCTTGTAGTTTACTCAATATAACTTTTGTTATATTTTTTAATTGTCACAAATTATTTTGGTGAAAATTGTTAATTATTCTGAAAAAATTTGGCGGACAAGTACCTCTGCGGACCCCCTAGGGGTCGCGGACCCCCGGTTGAAGACCACTGAGAGGCATTATGGAGCACCCACATTGATTACATCAGGCGGACACTATTTGGCCAGCCCCGACATCGCTTTGTGTTTATGAGCAGTTACGCCACTGGAGGGCAGTATGAGAGCACAATTGATGATGATGATGATGATGATGACACATTTTCTGAAATAGCTTCTGTCACTGTAGCATTTTTGAGGCATTCAAGAACTCATCTGAACCCATCACTCTCACCAGAACATTGGATAAATATCACATAAGTCAGATCTGTTTCAACAAAGTTATAGGATTTCAAATATGTCGAATTCTCCAAAAGAGTGAATAATCCCTATAGGTTTACCAAACCTAACACAGACTCAACTCAGTTAGCATACAGTAGAGTGAACAGTACATACAGCTCTACTGTCTACTACTGACAATACATTGATCAAGATTATGCAAATTTCAGCTGGATACTGTGTTCATTGTAGATATTTCTCCCCAGTACATCTGAAATATAATGTCCTCTGTCTTCAAGTTTGGCTTTTGTTGCATTTGGATACAAAACGTCTTTTCTGCCATTGTTCTGTTGGTTGTGACAGTGAGAATGCCTCTATTGAGTACTCCCACTCAGACATTCTTCCCCTTCCACTGCCCACACACCCTAGGTCACACAACTGGGCTCATGTGGACATGTGAGACTTCCAAAAGTGGTTTCTTACCGAGGTCCAGATCGGCTGACGTCATCGTTGTGGTAGTTGGCTATTGGCTATTGGCTGCAATACGCAGATGCATACAAGACATGCAAAGAAGTTCCTGAATTCAGTGGAATAATGATATCACGTTTTGGATTTCGAAGTTTTGTCATGCTGAGAACTACTTGAATTTATCAAAACGTACAGAATAGTCACAGAATAGTGCTTCTACAGAGTCATGTGTTCTTTATTAGTGAATGAAACCCACTAATCAATTTGACATGATTACATTGTGTTCTAGAATAGAAAAAATAATAAAGGTAATACAGTTAACGTTGAAGGGAACAGAGGATGTGTGTGGATAGTGAAAGAGAACCAAACCCCTATACAGAAACTCTCTATAATTTCTCTAATCAGTACTGTTGATTTCTGAGGTCTGCACACTGCGCAGGAAGGACAAATCCACCACAGAGTCAAGTCTGGGGGGCCAATCAGATCAGGAAACACAAACTTCTTCAGAACACATAATCATCATCATCATCATCATCATCATTTCAAGAAACACCTCAGCCTCTGGACACTAGTTCTGTGGTTTTCCTCAATAACCGGTGAGGTCGCTGTGGCGGACGGCTGGCCCGTCCCTGGGCAGAGGTGGGGAGTGTCCGCTGGCCTTTTTCCCAGGGTCCCACAGGAAAGGAGTCAGGAAGTGTTACGAGAGGCCCGAAACACGCGGCAGAGCCAGGGAAAGGGGAGGCTGTGGAACACCTCCAACAGCCCCTATACGCCATCAGGCCTTGCCGTGGCGGGTTCCGTGGCATGCTTTTGTTTTGATTTCTCTCCAAGGCTGGGACAATAGCCATCACACTGACTCACACATGTGCTGCCTGTTGGCTGTCTTACTCCTGTTGCATTTCTCTTCTTTGAATTTCCTCTTGTTGGCAGTTCCAGAGGCAGCTCATGGATGAAATAGCGATGTTATTGTCTCAAAGTTTCCTGGACCTGCTCAAGGTCACCATCCTATTCATCTTTAAAAGGCCCAGATGGGGATTTCCAAGAGAGTACTGTGCTCAGAGTTATCTCATCTCTGGTAGTGTTACTGATTTGAGCAACAGTGGCGCAGGTAAAATCCCATGACGCCATACAAGTTTACCATCCATAGCAGTCACACAGGAAATTAAGTGTGATTTAAATTGTGGATTAGAATAATCTAGAATAATCTTGAAGTGAGAAGCTCCCCCTGTTGTGCATATGCTTGGGCTCTGTTCAAAACACATTGCATTCCCAGCTTTGTGTGAGCACACAGTACGGTTACCATCTGTTTTTATGTTAAATCCCAAAACCGTTCAACTCTCCTTGAACAGGAATGGCATGTGGACCAGAGAAACAGCACAGTCCCGTAACTACGTTCCAGACGTGGAAAGAATCACCTTGATACCACTGCTTATAAAATCACTGATCAGGGCACACCCTCTCAGTGGCATATATGCCTCAGGTAAAGGGGCAGGCAGATAAGAAAGTACTAATGAATATAGACTGATCACTTCTAACAACAGTGCAGAGCTGAATGACTTGAGGTTCTGAGATGACAAACTGTCACACCTTCTCTGAGATCAGCGCCAGCGATCATAGGATCTGAAACAGGAAAAAACGTCAGTGCAGAAACCACACACCAGACAGTCACCCCAAACTTCCCCTAACCCTTCTGCGACAGTTTTAGATCCAGAATGCCAAAACGCAATCATCCATTGCATCAGTCGTTCACCCTGTCTTGGTCTGTCTGTCCACTTTCACTGTCGTCATTATCCTGTCAGTCAACCCCCACTCCTGAGATCAGTGATTCTCTTACAGTATCTCATCCTCACAGGCTCAGTTAGCTCATTGATGAACCACAATATTCTGTTCGGTAATAGCGTTACATACCTATGTTGCTTATTTTTTACTCTCTACACTGTTCCATTCATGACAAGCTCTCAATATGACTTTTTTGGAGAGATGACTTTGTGAACAAATGTGGACAACAGCTGTTGATAGATTTGGGTCAATACATTAATGGATTTAAGAATGGATTTCTATGGATTACTCAAATAGTCTATCATATCCCTGCCTATAATAATTGTTGTCAGTGTGTTTCTGTTGCACATTCATCAACAGTCACCTCAAATTATAATTTCATAGTTTGTTTACTGTCAACTTTATATCACCAAAGAGTTGCATCATAACCAGAATATACTGTCATGGAACAATGTGTGACTGTTATCTATTTCACATTCAAATCATACACTCAGATCATTCAAATCAATCATCAGCTTTTGCCTGGCCCTGAAGACAATGACTTGGATTCTTGGAAACCCGGTACACAGAATTCCTGCTGCAATGCAAGCACAATAAAATGTCTGGGAACACAGTACAGTATCTTTGGGCTCCATCCTTGTGCTGCTTTCCGGGAGCTGGCTCCTGGAAAACCCTCGTGAATCAACATCCTCTCTCCTCATGGACAAACATTGTAGCAGGCCAGGCTGTAGGCTGGCCCACAAGCTGCTCCTGACGCACAGCAAGACCCCTGTGTTTCCATAGCCTACTTACTTTAGGCCAGAAACATTGGGGGGGGGGGGGTAGGACAGTACACTGTTGTGTGCGCTATGTACAGTATGAATGTATTCTTTTTTTTTGAAGTCCAGAACAGCCTGAACCCTAACGCTTCCTCTCTTTGGAGACAGGAAATGGTTACTGTCGCCGCTTCCTTTCTTCTGCCTTCGAAATGAGCAGAGACGTGCTCTTTGAGAAGGAGCTGAAACTTAGCCAACCCTTTCTCCGATCTCCATAGGGGTCAGGCGTAAGAAGTGTTATTGTGGGACAAAGCAGTGCCTCTGAGAGCTGGTGAAGACTGAAGTAACAATGGTGCAACAACTCTATATTAGAGGATTCAACTCTAAACAATGGAAAGCTAACTGTGCAGCACTATACCACTGCTACGTTCTGATCTACAGGTACTGTACACTCCAAAAAAGGTCAATGAGCAGTGATTCTATAATATGGCATCCGTAGGCTATATCTTGGAGTAGATATAAATAGATATAAACTTGCACTGGGAGTCCAGCTCATTAGAGATAATTCACCTTCAGTAACTTCCTGTCATTGTGTGTGTGTGTGTGTGTGTGTGTGTGTGTGTGTGTGTGTGTGTGTGTGTCTGTGTGTGTGTGTCTGCGTGCGTGCGTGCATGTGTGTGTGTCTGAAGACCTTCTCCAAGTGGAAATGAGGGGATGTGTAACATTGTGTGTAACAGACACAGATGTTGACAACTGTTGCGTATATGTTATGTCATATGCCTTCCTAGTTACTAATGGCCAAAGCCGTTTCAAATTTAGACAATAAAGAGAGAGAGAGAGAGAGAGAGAGAGAGAGAGAGAGAGAGAGAGAGAGAGAGAGAGAGAGAGAGAGAGAGAGAGAGAGAGAGAGAGAGACAGCTGGGCCCCGCAGAAAGTTAGATAGAGCCCCTATCTACCATTTCTGAAAGCAAACATTGTAAAACCATAAGAGGAACCAACTCCCCAACGGAAAACTGGATCTGAAACATGCCATTTACCAGCTGCACACATACTCTAAATCTAACAGCAACAATGGAATGTACCAACTAGTCAATTCAAATGAATCAAATTTAAATTAAAAAGTTGCCAGAGAGCAGATGAATTCACTCCTTCTATAATGACTGGATTCGGACAGCGGACAGCGTGCAGCTGTTGTGTTTTCTCTAGAACCCTAATCTAAGAGATCAGCTACATGGTAAAGCCTGGCAGACTGTTGTGCAGCATATAGGGAAATAAAGGCATATTCATATACAGACGTATTCACACCTGTCACTCAGTTGGGCAGGAAAATACTGCGTGTGTGTGTGGGGGCAGTGGGAGAGGTATTCATTTACTGAGTTCATCTTGAGGAAGAAGCCTACACAAATCCAACACAGTTGAATTAGTGGTGTGTTTACATTGATGATTAAGAACAACTGCCACCAACAGAAAATGTCCAATAGGACTACTCTACTGTTCCCACCTTTTAGCTCGGAGGCTGCAGTGCAGTCACTATCTTGACAAAGATCTTCACCATCGGCAACGTACAGTAAAGTATCTTTCTGTTGGAGTTCAACTCCGTTTCGGGGCATGCTCTGACAAAACTTCCATTCACATACACTGTAGGTCACCTGTGCTTCATGAATGTGCTGGAAAAAGTCTCAATATAGACAGTCTGTGTATTTTCTCTTCCTAAGTAGGCCTATTCAGGCACCTGACATGAACGGTAAACCACAACGAATATATATATATAGATATAGATATAGATACATATACAGTATATATACAGTATATTCTTCACACAAAGTGGCATGTGTATTACGCATGGAGTCTTATAAAACTGTGAGCTGCGGTGCCAGACTGCTGTGGAAAGTATGAGCCACAAAGAGGAAAGGAGTCTTTAGCAGCAGCAGTCAAGTGTGCATCTTGGGGTGTTTTTTTGTGTGTTTTTATTTCTTTTATTTGTTTGATTTAACACCAGTATTTACAATATATTGACATATTTCGAAAATCCGTCAACCGTATACATACATCCCATCCCGACGTGCATCTTTGGGTGTCAATACACTCTTAGGTATCAGTTCCTCTGGAAAGCAAAACCACACGCTGTCATTACTACGCATCACTTCCCACTTATCAGATCTCAGCTTGACTTACGGTAGTGATGCTACATCAGGTTTAAAAGACTGAGTAGGAGGATATTGATATGGTGGACAATTAGACCTCAACATCGCCACACACACAAGAGAGGAATGCTTGGAGGATCGATGGGCATGGGGAATCTTTCGATTAAATGTTGTTGTGTGGACTGGCTTAAACACCAACACATCAGGTACAATGAATACAATAAAGTATTTATTAGAATCTGTAAGAGAAGCCATTGTAGTGACTTAAAAAAGACATTCCACATTTTTCAGTTGTTCTCCCCCTTGTCCTCTAGTTGTATCAACACCTGTCTAGTTGTTAGAAAGGCACAAGTGTCCATTCTAGCTATGTGCTTGTCCTGCTGCATCTGTTTTGCATTCCTGTTCTCACACACACACACACACACACACACACACACACACACACACACACACACACACACACACACACACACACAGAGATATCCCCTGATAATGCAACATTCATTGGTAGTCTGCTGGCATTCTGCACCAATATACAGTATTGGTTATCAGTGAAACCATGGCAACAGTACGGAAAAAACTATCTGGAGCCAAACTCACTTCTTTTTTCTTTTTTCTTCAACTCAGCCATCTTGGTCTGTGACGTATCTCCATCTCCTGCACAATAGTCACCCACATCCTGTATACCAAAGAAACCCACACATGTCATATATCTGTATCCGCAGAAGACACAAAGAAACATGGAAGCTCTGAAATGCCATGACAGCGACCTACACTAAACCGTCTTTGTCTTGACTTTCTCTCACTACATGTATTCCCTTTGGGTTACCAAGGTTATTTGACATTATCTGTTGGATTCTGAACCAAACAAAACTTGCCTTGACCTCTATTAGTGTTGTTGACGCTGTATGCTTTGTCAACATAATGCATTCCACCAACCCATGACATCTCAAGAGTAGACCACCCTGGTCTTTTCCTCATTGTAAACTAGCAAATAGGAAGCAGCTGCCAAATTTTTTAACACGAGTGCATCCATTTGTCTGTGTGTGTTAACGGTTCTTCTCAAAATAGCGTGACACTCACCATTGGTGAGGCCTGAGAGATGGTGTGAGCAGGATCAGAATCACTTTTATTACATCCCAAAGTACACAGTGAAATGCTTTGGCTTTGGTTCCTCAACATTGGCATTGCAGCATCAAAATCACAATAATAAACTAGGGTTCCTATAAGTTTCAACACGTCGAATTTAAGAACTTTCTTAGACCTCTTTGAATATAATTTTTTACCTATTCACCTGATAGCTTTTTATCATCCTGCCGTAGCTTCGTTCACCAATAATTTCTCCCGGGGGCCGCAAATTGAATTTTTTTGGGTTCCAGCTTGATTAATTTCCACTAAACAGATGTGGTTGGACTGATTTCCTTGCAGGACAAGCTAATCTCATTTTTTTTTTTACCTAGCACCTCATTTTTTAGACCTAATAACTGAAACTTGAGACCTTTTTAGGCCTTATAAATCGGATTGCTGGATTTTAGACTTGAAGGCTTTTTAAGACCAGTGCGGGAACCCTGAATAAAGTCAAGTAAAATAAGTAAAATAAGTAATAATAAAGTAGTAATGCGATGGTCGTACATACTGCAATGTACTCCTGGCTGGGCTCCCCGCTTCAGCCATTAGACCTCTGCAGCTCATCCAGAACGCTGCTGCCCGGCTGGTATTCAACCTCCCCAAATACTCGCATGTCACCCCTCTCCTTCGCACCCTGCACTGGCTCCCGATAGCAGCTCGCATCAGATTCAAGACCCTGGTGCTTGCATACCAGGCAGCTAAAGGGACAGCCCCTGCCTACCTGAAGGAAATGGTAACCCCCTAAACCCCTGCCCGCTCACTCCGCTCCTCCACCTCGGCTGGCCGACTGGCCCCACCTCCTCTACACAGCAGTCGTGCTGCCCGATCACGTCTCTTCACAACACTGGCTCCCCGCTGGTGGAATGAGCTCCCCACGGCCGTCAGAACGGCAGAGTCACTACCCATCTTCCGTCGTAGACTGAAGACCCATCTCTTCAGGTTACATCTTAACTGCTCCTCCTGAGACATCTTCTGACCCTCACCACTACATCTCCTAAAGACACCCGCTTTCCCCTCTACTGTGTCCCTAAGAACTTCTATAGCCCCCCTTGTACTGTTTCTCAGTTTCTCCAGCAATAAAAAAAAAAAGTTTTAGTAGAAGGCGATAATAGGGAGAAGGTTTTTCCTTCTATCAGTGGCCCCGGGCCCGAGCTAGAGTACTCTTCCTGCAACGAATGGTGGACTGCTGATTCACATGCTTAGTATTCAAATGTATTGATTGTAAGTCGCTTTGGAATAAGGCGTCTGCTAAATGCCAAAAATGTAAATGTAAATGTAATATCTCACCAAAGACAGGGCATCATGTGACAACCCCAGAAACCACACACACCCACCTCTGGGTGCTGCTGGGGCCCAATGGGGAAATTCAAGATGCAGACACATTTCAACACTCTGCGACAGCAACGGCGGCACGCACAACCTCATTGTAATGGTTTGTCGCTCTAGTTTACTCGAGTTCATGATTGAGACATTTTGGGGATGCCCACGTTGAAATGTCAATTCTTATGGGACGGCCCTCAGCCTGTGTATAATTCTAACCATGATCTGGGTGTAGCATGGCCATGTACATGCATACAAACAGAAAGAACAGCTAAGCCGCTATTTGAACCCTTAGATATCAGAAGACAATTATTGACCAAGGTTCAAAACAAGCCTCTTGTTATTACTGAAGTGAGAAATCGAGTCACCAGGACAACAGCATCTCAGTGAGTCATGGATGTTAGAGGGGTAGATATCAGATCTCATCAGTAAACATTCAGGGTTTAATCGAGGTTATCATACGTTTTGAATACTTTAGTTTTAGAAAAGGTATACCGCTCATATTCCTATTTACTTTCATCTTAACAAGGTACTACTAAGATATATTACTACTAAGATATATTCTAGTAACACATCCATGAAGATGACTGTTTGTGGGTAGATTTAAAGATGCATTCTTGACAAAGGCATCTCATCAAACTGACAGAGCTGTTCAATGATCAGTGATCACATGAGTTGTGACCTTAACTGGTCCCATAACTGGTAAAATAAACACACACACACACACACACAGACACACACACACACACACACACACAAACAGCTCTATAGTAGACTTCTTCTTGTGGTTCGTGTGAAGAGTGAACACTGGCCTATTATACATCTAACCGACCATCCAACCCCCCGGGTGCACACGCAACAAATACAACACTCTTGTGCTGTAAACAAGCAGCAGTGTATTAACAGTGCGGTGATGCACAAACATTCACAGATAGGCCTCTGACCAGCCCCCCAGTATAACCTCCCACTGTGCTAATTGCCTAGTGCCAACTGCATTCCCTTTGTTTTGGCCTTTCCTTAAATGCCCCATTCACACATTGTGTTCGTGGCCATCACTGGCCTGCCTGATTCCCTGCTCGTTAGGCATTCACACTTTGTGTGAAAGGCGCATTCGCTCTCTCAAACACATTTAAGCGCCACTAACTTGCTTAATAATCCCTTACGTCGGCTTTCATTTACACCCCCTCCTCCTCCTCTGCTCACTGCAAAAGAGAGAGAGAGAGCGTGAAGTGAAGTGAATCCGGCTCTGACACATGGCTAAATAAACGCCATCTCTCACCCGTTACACAGCACTCTTGACGCAACTGTGAATGAGTGGCAGTAGACAAAAGGGGACCAGGACACCAAAAGAAAGAGGAGAGAGTGACCACCATGACCTCACGGGTCAGCTATGACTCTGGAATGAAAGCACCAAGCACCCCACCACCCCCCACCCCCCACGCCTGCCCTCCTCACACCCCCCTGCACCCCTTCGGCCATCTGAGCCCACCATAGGAATGTGGGAGCGTGGAGCCGGGGTGGGGGGGTTCAGTATTTGCTTGTAAGGACTGAAAGGAGTTGGCCAGGTTTTCGGAATGCCGGGTCATTCCTTTCTCCACACATTCCGCGGTGTTCTTCCCAACAACAAACTGTGTCACACCAAATACATTCTGGATGCCGATCTGACTATCACAGCTTTAGAATCAGGGGAATGTTTCATCGCCACAACTGCCCCCCCCCCCCCCCCCCCCTTCCCTCCCCACTTTATCCACAACCGTTGTCTCAACTCTCATCCCAACCCTGGAGGTGATAAAACAATTCTTAAGTACCAAGGGTTATGAAAGCACATAAAGGAGACTGATAGTAAGAATACACATACACACTGACACAGTTGCAAAGTAGTTGAAGGACTGTGAGACACTCTACTGTGGGAAGAATTCTAGTTGATTTTTGTATTAGAGTGTTATATTGGTTTCATAGTCAGATGGTTCTTTACCTTTAAAAAGTTGTTGGGCCAGGACACTCTGAACCATGGGTGCTGCTAGATCACCTTCAAGGTTACAAACCATCTGACTACAAGTTGAAAAATACTGAACCAACCCTTAAGGTGTTTTCAGGTCAGCTGAAGTAGGAGGTGGGAGAAAAGCAGTCATAATGTATTCCGAAAGAGAAAGACATAATTCTTACAAATAGTAAATAAACAAAGTAGCAAGAAAGAAACAATTGCCACATATTTATTTTTTAATATCTTTGGCAAGACAACACAGGATCAATCAGAATTTCTCACAAATTTCTTTTGTACAAAAGTACCAAAAAACGATAAAACATAATTTTGGAGGAGACACATGTTATGTGAATGTGAGAATGTTATTCTCAAAAAGGGGCATTTAACGGTCAAGAGAAAACAAAATGAACAAAACAAAAACAGAAAATTCCTTCATTTTGTACACAAGTCAAAAATAAATAAATAATTTATAAACATTATAGAAACAGTAACCAAGGTACAGTATTGTACACATATCAAATCCTTTCAGATAAATTGGAGTGTGCTGTAGAACTAGTAGAACCATCTGGTCTGATGTTCTGCTGGGTCAATATTTAGTCATCTGAACAAAAAAAAGATCTACACCCGAACAGAATGATACATTTTGGTCTTGTTCTCTTTACTTTTCTTTGGTGCTGTTTGTAATCTTTGGGTGTTAGTTTGACAGTCAGAAACGATTAAAGTCTTTGGGTCAGAGTCACTTTGGGTGTCGGCCACTCAGAGCTTGCTCTCCTCCTCTTCCAAGGCTCGGTTCAGCCCGGGTATGAACTTGAGGAGGCGGTGCCTGAAGCTCTTCTGTTTGGGTTTCCTCTGTAGGGAGTTGAAACCTCCCTGCTTCTCCCCCGGCACTGACGACGAGTTATTGTTGGAGCCCCTCAGGTAGCTGCGTGTGCTCGCGCTACGGGTCAGGTGGGTCTTAGCTGTGCTGAAGAGCTCGCTGGCGGGCCGGATCAAGCGCTGCTGTCTCTGTGGAGGAGGAGGCTGCTGCTGCTGCTTGTCTGTGTGGGTGGTGTGTTCAGACTCACTGCGACGGTCGCCCTGGTACAGACAGGTCTGGTAGAGCGGGTCGTCCTCGGTGGCGGTGCTCAGGTGGCTGGCGCTACTGGTGGTGCTGCCAGTGCAACGGAGGGCTCTCAGGGCGGCCGGGCTGGGGGCCCCCAGGCTACCGTATATCCCGGCCGACTCCAGGGACTCGTAGATGGCAGCGTCACTCATCACAATGCCTACGGGACGCAAGGGGAAGAGTGTCAGGATGGCTGTCACTGGTTTGGGCAGGCTCTCACTTTAACCGAACGGAAGCACGTTCACATTTACATGAGATTGTGTACAGATGTGCATGGATGACTTACCATGAACCAGCCTCTGCTCCTGCATCATTAGTGACCTGTACTCATCCCATTTCTCGTGGAGGGTTTGCTGTTAAAAGAAATAAATGTGATGTTAGAAGTTTTTCCATAACTTCTTGAGACCTGTATGAAAAAGACAAAAATACAGTGCACAAAGTTCCTGAAATTGACAGTTTTAAAGGGTTTTGCGGGACCGAAACCAAGAGACAGGAGATTGCCAAAGCAGCAATAATATGTGTGTGGCATTGAGCAGTGATGTCTGCAGTGTATGACCCTATTGCGAGAGCTTGAGAACAATGGCTGTTGTGCAAAATAAACCTCACTGCGCGCGTGCACACACGCACACAAACATCACAAAACGCTGTCTTTTTTAATAGCCGGGTCAAAGAATGTTGCCATGTCTGCTCTCACTCTCTGTACGCATGCTGGAGAGTGCAGCCGCTAGTCTGGGAACAGGTGGGGTACAGGGAAACAGGTGGGAGGGGATTGGTCTAAATCTAGCATGCTGCATGGTGGGAGAGTTCTCTGTCTTCTGGCTCGGCGGGGGAGGGGGGTTCATCTCAACAACAGACTGACCCACTGAGATAGCCTAAAAGACAACCGACTTCTGTTGAACTGTAGAAGCGGAACCCATAGGTCTGCTATGGAAGGAAGAGGGAGAGAGGCTCACCTTTAGATACTGAAGTCGGGCGTCGAGTTCTGCTTTTCGAATGGAGTCACTGTAAACCGTCTCCAGCCTACAGAAGGGATAGAGAGAAAGAGAGAGAGTTGTTAATGCAGACACAGGAAGCCCCAAGAACGATACAAGCAAGTATACACAACACGGCACACTCGTCTAGGGTCAATTAAGAGAACTGAGGAATCAACAGTCCCCATGTAAAGACTCTGGCGTTATGAGACCCCAACATGTTTGAATCTGGGCTCCACCATTTACAAGGAGAGGGAAAGCTTAAGAACATATCACATTTCCAGTTAGACTCTCTACTGTGGCAACTGGCACACACATGAGGGGTTTGTTGTTTTTTACGGGGCTGATATCTCTCTCAGTTAATATGATACCTCTCTCAGTTAATAGTTCAGTTTATGATCACTAGCAGTGGGAATAATTTGATGAAGTCTGTAGTGAGAAAAAAAGCATGTCCTAGGCCTTTCATGTGGTTAACTTCACTGCTCGTGCAGTTGCCTTCGAAGTTTATAAATGGGGCCTCGTTCTAATAGCCCTTTCATCTTTCACAAGCAGAGGAGGAGAGAAACAGAGTGTGGTTTCAATTAAAAACGCTGCACATGAAGAAGTTAATTCTGCACGATTAAGTAGTGCAACCAACGGCTTGCTTCTGAGCGACTGACTTTGGTGTACAAAGAAGAACCATCTCACTATGCATGTAGCATGTCAATTCTGTAATGTTTTAAAAGGGATCACATTTCACCACTATATATCTGAGTCAATATAGACAACAGATAAGAGTTTAAAGTAAGCCAATAATGAGTCTACTCAGTCTAAACACATTGATTCCATTATCAATTTGGAACGACTTGGTACTTTGGACAGCAACATTGCTTAGCCAGTAGGGACTTACTGGAAAACATTACAGATTGGTTTGGGGGAATCATTTCCAAGTTTAGAGAAACACACAAAAAAAATCAAAAAGTTTTATATCTCTCACATGGGCACTATAGTCATCAGGAGGATCACACCACACGAAACAGCAGCTAAAAATGGACTAAAAATTAATAATAGAAATGTGAAACGGTCACAGTCTGATTATACAGAGATTTAAGCGTTACAACTAATGAACACTATTCTTTATTGTTTAAAAACACCAGGGGCGGCTGGGTGGCATAGCTCAACTAAGGCGCATGCCACGTCATTGCAGGGTCACCTGGTTCAATTCCGATTATCCTGCATGTCATCCCTCCTCTCTCTCACCCATCCCTCCTGTCAGTCTATACTGCCTCTATCCCAATAAAAGCAGAAATGCCCAAAAGACATACATTTAAATAAATAAATAAATAAATAATAATAATAATTACCAAACAGCCACGACCCTGTCCAAACCCCCAGTGTAATGCCGCCACAGTGGAATGTGCTTACCTAATGCTGTTCCCTGAGGCTCTGATAAGCTGGACAATCTCCTTGTGCTTGAATCCTTCCACGGCGGCCTCGTTCACACTTGCGATGGTGTCTCCTGAGCACACAAACGACATGCATACAAACGATGTATGTTAAGGAAACGCTACCAGAACCGGTTCATCATTCCAGTGGCTACCAGACCCAGTTCATTCCATAGTGGCTTTATCAAGGCTGTGGTCAGGATTGATCCCTGGAGCGTCTGTGGTTTATTGGGTTTATTGAGTCAGAAGTGCTTGGTTCTTCAAGCCCATATGTGAGAAACACACTTAAAACCCTGTGAGGCCATGGCGTACAGGGCACCAGGCAAACACACGCTGCTGCTTAGACTGTACCTAATCTGGGACGGCTGAAAAAACAAACACGTTACTCTATATTGTTACTCTAGCTATTGTCTTATGTCTAAACCTGGCGAGCCAGACTATGTCATCTATTTTTGTCAATACGTGGTTAGTCTTTCGCTCTCTCTAGAGTCATGTTTGCTGTTGTTTTTTTCTGATGGTTTGTGACATCTGCCCTCTGCCTGCTTCACGCCCTGCGTTGTGTTTTCTGAGGCTGGAACACAATGGCTATTCCCTTTTCAAGAACCTACGCCTTCTCTCCCTAGTGTGATGAAGTCACAGGCCTGCGCAGAGAAAGACACAGGGAACAATAAACAAAGCATGTAGGGAATGTAGGAAGTGAAACTGAAATGACACACACAGGTTGGTATAAACAGGAGGAGGGCCTCTTGCTCTCCTTCCCTCTTTAACAAACAGACACACCATACTGTGGTATACCCACGTATCAACTTTCTCGAAATTAAATAGGCCTATATGAGACTGTTACCTATTATTGTTATAAAAATGGACTGGGGTTGATGCTATTTAATGCTGACTGGTTTATCGGCAGAGGCGCAGTGAGTCAATTTGCAAGGGTTCAGTCTGTGACTATTGAGTAAAAAATAAGTCTCAGAATAAAAAAATTACATGGAGCCATGTTTGAAATACAAAATATAATTGAGATTAAGATGGACATTGCCAAGTCATTGTAGTGGTGTTTGACTGATGTTACTAAATCCAGATGGGAGTTGACGGATGTGTGTTGTTGATATAGTCTTCCCCTTTTGTTTGTTGCCTGGAAAATGAGTGTAGGCACACTGTCATATTTGTACTTCCCTCAACAGCAGACTGAAACTCATTTGTGCCTGTGTACTCAAGGACTACCAGCCTTCGGGCAAACAAACAAGAAATGGGTGTGGCAGCCCCAAAACCACCTGTCATTCTGACTTCCCCTGATCTATTCTTAATGGAGTCGGGTTATTTCAGTGTCCAATGATGTTAAAGGAGGAGGAAAAAACCTGAAGTCCCAAATTAATAGGCTTTTTTTCCACTCACCAACTTTGAGTCCAGCTTGTTGGGCGGGGCTGTCATCGTGGACTTTGCACACAAACGTGCACATCTCCACCGAGTTCTGGTCCTGGTGGTGCAGGCCATATGTCTGAAAGAGACCACGGGTGATCAACATAAGCACATTTTCATTCGTTTTTGCTATACACTTTTCATAGCAGAGTACAATATGAATTCATAGAATATCCTCAACATCGATCCACAACTGTGAACAATAATCAGAAACATTGCACCAAAATCAAACAGTCATTTCCCCTTACAAACGTTAGGAGTTATTAAGTCCTGAGGCCTACACTAGAGGACTACACTGTGACCTTGTTACAGAGACAGAGAGGCATTTGAAACTTTTCACACAATTCCCAGACTATAGGCCTAGGGTTAACTGAATATTTGTGAAACTGAACTATGTACACAACAACCCAGTGATTAAAGTCTGTCTTTGAAGGACCGTGCAGTGGGGCCTTGTCAGACAGTCTCTGTGCTGCACAACAGATAACGTTGGCTGAGAATGCTGTACTACTGTACAGAAGGCAGACAACAAACTCAAATGAAAATGAAGAAGGAAGCCAGATAACATCGGCGTACGCGTTAACATGCAAAACAGGAGACTTGTTTCGCGTGTGTACGGTTAATAAAAAAACGGATACAACTCCCTATCAACGTCTGTCATAAAACAAAATGTTAAAAGCGGTCTCATCTTGTTCAGAATCCTGGCTCTCTATCAACTCATTTGGTTAACGGAACAATATGACAGATTCTCTGTTATGGCTTACTGTTCTATCATCTGATGCGCACACAGACGCACACACACACTTCCCTCACTTAGGGGCCATCAGCATCTTTCTCCCTTGCTTTCACACAGGACAGTTCCTCTGAGTCACAAGGCCCAAAGTTAGACTTCCCTTTGTCAAGAAGATGTCACATTAGGTCAACATTCCACGGTTGCGTAGGAGGTACAGCAATGTGAAGGTGGCCTGCCATGACTTAGGGCTTTCCCTGAAACTCCCATCTGTGACACAGTGACACATTCTTGGTAATCATATACACAGTCTGCTCATCATGTCAAAGAAAGACACAATCACTCAGGTGGGAAAATGTCAAATGAAGCCGAAAGAGTGTTGATGTCTTCACGTCTATCGATCTAAAAATGCATTTCAAACTGTGTCTGTATTTCTACTTTCTCAACACAGGTTTCCCATCAGAGGCCTGACAGAGAAACACAGCATGCAAATGATTCAGCAGATGCAAATCCCATCGGATTTACATAGTTGATACTGCCATCATCCCCTTTAGCACTGCTAAAGCAATAAGAGCACTGGAGATATCCAGCGACATGGTGAGAGCACAGGATTCTAGAACCATCCGTCAGTGGACTGTCAAGACTGTGGCGTAACCCCCACCTCCTGCAGGACAGGGCCAGGCAGGAAAGGAGGGGACCTCACTTCATCCAACCCTAAATAGAAGCATCTATCTGGCCTACTAGTAAACAAAATAAGGCAGTGTTGTGAACCTGCTGTATGGTAATGATCCATTTTACGGCCCTAGCATTGGCTTGTCTCCTCTGTAGAGATTAGGCTTCTAAGTGATTCATCTTGAAGTGAGTGCTGTAGGGAGGCATAGGAGGGAGTTGTGAGATGAAGAGGGCAGATGTGCATCGGTCTGAGTTCCCAGGAATGGTCCGGAGGGCTGAGAGTAGAGCAGATCACACACGGTAGGCGTGTGAGAAGATTTAAAAAAGGAAAGAAATGACGCAATGCTTCTAATATAGACCTAGAGAAGACTGCTTCTTGTCTGAGAGAAGTCATGAGACACATATTTCCTCTCAGAGTATTCACCTGACATATACAGAGCCCTGCACAAGTAATGGGAAGGTAGTTTTGATTCTATACTCCAAAAGTTTGAGTAGAAGAAAAAATGCTTCACTGTCCCATTACTTACGCAGGGCACCGTATGTGACACCTTCAACACATGCACACACTCTCTAAATCATATGGGATTTATGTAGTGACAATCCTATCACATGGTTGGTGTACTTCATTTAATCAGCGTTGATGGGAACGCGAGGAACCAGGGAAATCCTGTTAAATGACACTCAAGAGATCCATAAATCCTCCACCACTTCGCCTGCTAATCCTCTTACCTGGATCTCAAAACCAAATGTCTCCTCCTCCTTCTTCTCCAGGACAACCACCTTCCTGGAACAGAAAATGGGGAATAAGATTTGAGTCAATTGGATATTAATTGTCTTTTCCTTGATACACCCTTGAGACATCACTACCATGTCTACTTCTCTACAGCCTGGGTTCCTCACGGAACGTTGTCTGCTATGTGATTAAAATGTCAGTTTTATAGAAAGGTCCTAAATAATCTCTCTGCCTGCGATAAAAACCTTTCAGGGTTATCAGCTCTAGGATTTGTTTACTCTGCATAAAATCCATGGACATCATGGCATCAAGGAACTGTCATTTACTCAAGGTTAAGATGCATTTATAATACATTACTCATATCATAAGGTTACATGCAAAGTCACAGGAAATAGTGAGGTAAAAACAACAACAGCATTCATCAGTGTTGAATCACTAAGTGTCACTTAGTGGCAAAACAAACTAGTAACAAGAAATTAAGTACCGGTATGTGAAATGGCATACAAACAATCTAGTCTACTACAATGAAAAGAGCTCAACAGGAAGTCAACTGCACACAGTACAAACCTCTATTTGCATGGCATTATCTAAATGACATGACAAGATATTTTGTTGAGAGAAGTTTGACAGGCACTCCTTTCATTTCTCTTTGCGTCATGACAAATGGCAAGTGCACAAAGGTCAGACTGGTCAAAGACTGATGTCGTACATTGTAACAGCATCCATTACAAAAAGAGATTACATAAAAATTCATTACACATTAGAATATCATAAATAGTAATGACTACTACAATACAAAAGGTCATTGTACTGCTGAATATCTTTAACTCACTTCAAGTAATTTGGCCGAAAGCCTCACCCAGTGCAGAGGCCTCTGAATTACTGAAATTAGGCTACTCTAAAAGCAACCCTCTGTAATTGTGTTTCCCCATGCATCATTTGGGTCTGTTGTTGTGAATGAAAATGTAAACTTAAGAAGGGATTTTTGAGTCTTGTATTGACTGCATCTGAGAGAAGCATATTGTAGTCAGTATATGGAGTGAGAAGGCGAAGGAAGGACAGATGTGGGAGGTGTGGTGTGTAGGCTTCCGAAGGAGACCTTTCTTTCTGACGTACCTTTCTGGTTCTGGTGTCTGTGTGAGGGGCTTCCATTTCTGCAGCCCACCGCCCTGCGACAAGGAAACAAAACCGATATTAAAAACACAACTAGAGGAAATGTTTGTGGTATCGTACAACCGCCACAATGCACGTAAGGGGAATTCCCAAATCTATTGGCCAGATTTGTGTGGGGGGGGACGGACGTCTACAGTACACCATTCACGTGTGTTCCGGCCTATCAAGTCCTTCTAGAAGCGTGAGTGTCGTGTGTATGTTTGCGTTTTCTGGCTACTGAGCCAAAACACGGGTAAAAAAAACATTACGGCTATAACCAGAAATGCGTGTCTGGCTGCTCTCTGTTTACCCTATTACTGTGGCTACGTCAGAGGAGAGGTTTGGGATCCTATATTTAGCTCCACACTATATCCCGAGTCCGCTGGCTTGTGATGCCCAGACTGCTGATCCATCAAACTGTAGATGTCTCCTATTTTCTGATAAGGATCTTAGTAGCCTACATCTCCCAGATTGTGCTGGTTATATACTCTGTGTAGATGAACAAGACTTGTGTGTGGAGCGTGGCCCCTCGTGCCACACAATCACCGCATTCAGGGAAAAACCTGAGCCAATTGGGGGACCCACCCACCCTAACTTCCACTTACTTCATTTAAGCTAAAAGTATCTCTTGACTTGAGTTACATCTCTCACCGTTACTAACGACAATCAATTCACCTCTGTTCTACCTCAATGATCTTAAGTGTGGCTCCTATGAAAGGGCACTTTGTGTCACAGCCTCCCAGGGCAGTAAAATGTTGCTTTCTTTATTTTCCAACACTTACAGAATTGTCCCAGGCCCCTCTCAATGACTTCATTTATTCCCAAATACCCTGAGAGACCCATGGGGGTGGCTGGACTGGACTGGAGCAG